>NW_026644696.1:0-335189 GCF_030020395.1 Manis pentadactyla | reverse complement strand
CTACTGCTCATAACCAGGAGAGCAATGGTTAAAGCACATAGCGAAACTACAAACAAAAAAGAAGAATGAAATCCAGTTTGAAATGTGCAGTAAGCAGCCATAAGAAGAAAACAAATCCTATCATTTGCAATAACGTGGATGGAGCTAGAGGGTATTATGCTCAGTCAAATATTCCAGGAGGAGAAATACATGTACCAAATGATTTCACTCATGTGTGGAGTATGATAACAAAGAAAAACTGAAGGAAAAGACAGCAGCAGACTCACAGAACCCGAGAGTGGACTAACAGTTACCAAAGAGAAAGGGACTGGGTTGGGTTTGTGGGAAGGGAGTAATAAGGGCGGGGAAAAAGAATGGGGGCATTACGATTAGCATGTATAGTGTGTAACTTGGGGGGTCATTTGTACGGCTGCATAACACAGAGAAGACATGTAGTGATTCTACAGCATCTTAGTACACGCTGACGGACAGGGACTGTAACTGGCTTTTGCCGGGGTCTTGGTGAAGGGTATAGACTGGAAAACATAATGTTCTGCATGTGATTGTATATTAATGAGAACAAAAAGAATTTCAAAGTGCAGTAAGAGCACAGCTCTCATATATCAGAATAAAAGTACAGGCTTTGAGTGCTAAAATCAAAAGACCCAGTGTTAGAAGAACTGATGAAAACTCAAGACCTCCTACGTGCTCCCTTACTGGAGACTCACTTGAGATCCAAGGACACAGACAAACAACAAGCTGAAGGGGCGGGGACAGATTACCTATACAAGTGAAAATAAGAAACAAACAAACAAATGAATTCTGTTTGAGTCCCCAGAGAGAGTCAGTAGAAAATAGCCCTATCTAGCCACCGTGAATTCTTTTTGTTTGATTTCAGCAGTGCTCAGGCATAGATTTAGTGGTGCAGCAAGTTCCTTCTCATTTCCTCTCACCTCAACAAATGAATTGCTGTAATAATATGCGTCTGGGCTTTTAAAATCATTGCTTTTTATGATGTTCACGAATGTAAAGAAGTAATAACCACCTAAGGAGGGAAGTTTGGACCCTCAAATAAACACTTCACTCCACAACACACTCTTTGTTCCCAACTGCTCCTGTCCAGAAATAGGTGTTCCTTTATATTTGTCCCTGCACCTATCAGCAGTGATCACGCCGATGTCCCTCAAACATGGTGGTGTGCAAAGAACCAAGTACACTTTTCTTTCGACAACCGAACCAGACGAAGGATACTTGTGGTCTTCAGGGATCACTTACTCACTGAATGTGGCTAAATAAAGTCACCAAGCGAGCAGGAAGTATAAGAGGACAGAGGACAGAGATACAGGTTCAAGTCCTTTCACCTCCATTTACTGGTTTTGTAAGCACACGCGGCGGACTCTACCTGAAAGTGTATCGGTGAACACAGTGCTCTCCTCATGGCTTAGTTACCTTGCAAGATTTCTGGAAGCATAATGTAGGGAAGAGACATAGGCTATGTTGTTAACTGTTCTGGACAGAAGGATAGATGGGCAGACAAAAAGATGATTGATTCCTAGATAGATAGGTACACAGATGACAGATGGAAGATAGATAGATAGGTACATAGATTGATAGATGATAGACATCACAGATAGATGATAAATAGATAGATAGAGAGATAGGTACATACATACATACATAGATACATACATACATAGATACATAGACATACAGAACGTTAGATAGATAGATACAGATACATATCGATTGTTACGAAGCTCTTGTTCATAACCAAGAGTTGAATGGTGAATAACATAGCTAAACTACAAAAAAAAGGAAGAATGAAATCCAGTTTAAAAAGTGCAGTAAGCAGCCTTAAGAAGAAAACAAATACTACCATTTGCAATGACATGGATGGAGTTAGACGGTAGTATGTTCAGAGAAATAGGCCAGGCGGAGAAAGACAAGTACCAAGTGTTTTCACTCATGTGTGGAGTATAACAACAAAGATAAACTGAAGGAAAAAAACAGCAGCAGACTCACAGAACCCCGAGAGTTGAGTAAAAGTTACCAAAGGGAAAAGGACTGGGCAGGGTGGGTCTGAAGGGAGGGATAAGTGTGGGGAGAAAGAATGGGGGCATTAGGATTAGCATGTATAATGCGTTGTGTCGGGTGTGCATGGGGAGTACTGCACAACACAGAGAAGACTAGTAGAGAACGTATAGCATCTTACTACTCACTGATGGACAGCGACTGTAATGGGGTCTGTGGGGGGGACATGGTGAAGGGGTCTTCAGCATCAACTACGCTGATTAACAGCGACTGAAGAGGTTTTTCGGTGGGACTTGGTGAAGGGGGAGCATAGTAAACATAATGTTCTTCACGTGATTGCAGATTAATGATAAAAAAATTATTTAAGTGCAATAAGTGCACAGCTCTGAATCATCAGAATAAAAGTTCAGGCACTGAGTGCTGCAAACAAAAGACACAGGTTTAAAAGAAGGGATGAAAACTCAAGACACCTACATGCTTACTTACAGGAGACTCATTGGAGATTAAAGGACACAGATAAACTACAAGCCGAAGGTGTGTGGACAAGTACCCTACACGAGTGAAAGTGAAAAACAAATAATCAAACAAATGGAACTGTTTGAGTCCCCAGAGACAGTCAGCAGATAATAGCCATATCTGGCCACCGTGAATTGTTTTTGTTTCGTTTCAGCTGTTCCCAGCCATGGATTTAGTGGTGCAGCAACATAATTCTCATTTTCTCTCACCTCAACAACTGAGTTGCTGTAATAATAAGCATCTGGGCCTTTGAAATCAGTGGGTTTTATGATGTTCACGAATGTGAAGATGTAATAACCACCTAAAGAGGGAAGTTTGAACACTCAAATGAACACGTCACTCCACAATACTCTCTTAGCTCCCAACTGCTCATGTCTAGAAATTTGTTTTCCTTTTTATTTGACCCTCCTTCCTATCGGCGATGATCACGCTGATGTCCTTCAAACATGGTGGTGGGCAAAGCTACACGTTTACTTTTCTGTCGACAACTGGCCCAGAGGAATGATACTTGTGGTCTTCAGGGAGCACTTAGTCAAAGAATGTGGCTAAATATAGACAGCAAGTTAGAAGGAGATGAAAGAGGACAGAGGATAGAGACACGGGTTCAAGTCCCAGCACAACCATTTTCTGGTTTTGTAGGTACACGTGGCCGACACGACCTGCAAGTGTGTCGGGGAACCAATTGCTCTCTCTACAGCCTTGATACTTTGCAGGATTTTTGGAAGCATAGTGTAGGAAGGTGATATAGGTTATATGGTTAACTGTTCTGTACACAAGGACAGATGGACAGACAAAAAGATGATTGATTGATTGATAAATAGATAGACAGACAGATAGATAGATATAGGTACATATCGATTCACCCAAAGCTACTGCTCATAACCAGGAGAGCAATGGTGAAAGCACATAGCGAAACTACAAACAAAAAAGAAGAATGAAATCCAGTTTTAAAAGTGCAGTAAGCAGTCATAAGAAGAAAACAAATCCTACATTTGCAATAACGGGGTTGGAGCTAGAGGGTATTATGCTCAGTCAAATAGGCCAGGTGGAGAAATACTTGTACAAAATGAGTTCACTCATGTGTGGAGTATGATAACGAAATAAAACTGGAAAAGAGAGCAGCAGACTCACAGAACCCGAGAGTGGACTAATAGTTACCAAAGAGAAAGGGACTGGGTAGGGTTTGAGGGAAGGTAGTAATAAGGGCGGGGAAAAAGGATGGGGGCATTAGGATTAGCATGTAAAATTTGTAGGGTGGGGGGTCATGGGTAGGGCTGTACAACACAGAGAAAACATGTAGTGATTCTACAGTGTCTTAGTACGTGCTGACGGACAGCGTCTGTAACGGGGATTTGGGGGGGACTTGGTGAAGGGGGTAGACTGGAAAACATAATGTTTTGCATGTGTTTGTACATTAAAGAAACAAAAAGAATTTCAAAGTTTAGTAAGAGCACAGCTCTCAAATATCAGAATAAAAGTACAAGCTTTGAGTGCTCCAATCAAAAGACACAGGGTTAGAAGAAGTGATGAAAACTCAAGAACACCTACGTGCTCCCTTACTGGAGACTCACTTGAGATCCAAGGACACAGACAAACTACAAGCTGAAGGGTCAGGGACAGGTACCCTATACATGTGAAATTGAATAACAAACAAACAAATGGATTCTGTTTGAGTCCCCAGAGATATTCAGTAGATAATAGCCCTATCTAGCCACCGTGAATTCTTTTTGCTTGGTCTCAGCAGTGCTCAGGCATAGATTTAGTGGTGCAGCAAGTTCCTTCTCATTTCCTCTCACCTCAACAAATGAATTGCTGTAATAATATGCGTCTGGGCTTTTAAAATCATTGCTTTTTATGATGTTCACGAATGTAAAGAAGTAATAACCACCTAAGGAGGGAAGTTTGGACCCTCAAATAAACACTTCACTCCACAACACACTCTTTGTTCCCAACTGCTCCTGTCCAGAAATAGGTGTTCCTTTTTATTTATCCCTCCCTCCTATCAGAGTTGATCACGCCGATGTCCCTCAAACATGGTTGTGAGCAAAGCACCAAGTTTTCTTTCTGTGGACAACAGGCCCAGAGGAACAATACTTGTGGTGTTAACGGAGCACTTAGTCAATGAATGTGGCTAAATAGAGTCAGCCAGTGAGAAGAAGATAATAGAGAATACAGACACAGGTTCAAGTCCCTGCACAACCATTTACTGGTTTTGTAGGTACACGTGGCTGACTCGACCTGCAAGTGTCTCGGTGAACCGAGTGCTCTTCCTACAGCCTAGTTACCTTGAAAGATTTTTGGAAGCATAATGTAGGGAAGTGATAAAGGCGATGGTGTTAACTGTTCGGTACATAAGGATAGATTGGCAGGCAAAAAGATGATTGATTCATAGACAGATAGATAGATGACAGATGATAGACAGATTATAGAAATGATAGATAGATAGAAAGATAGATAGATAGATAGATAGATAGATGATAAAAAGAAATTTAGAAGGATGGATAAATAGATAGAAATACAGATAGATACACAGATAGATAGAAAGAAAGATAGAAGGATGGATAGGTAGGTAGATAGATAGATAGATAGATAGATAGATAGATAGATAGATAGATAGATAGATAGATAGATAGATAGATAGATAGATAGATTGATAGATACAGATACACATTGATTAACACAAAGCTATTGCTCATATCCAGGAGATCAATGGTGAAAGCACATATCGAAACTACAAAAAAAAAGCAAGAATGAAGTCCTGTTCAAAAACTGCAGTTTGAAGCCGTAAGAAGAAAACAAATGCTACCATTTGCAATGACGTGGATGGAGCGAGATGGTAGTATGCTCAGTGAAATAGGCCAGGCAGAGAAAGACAAGTACCAAATGATTACACTCATGGGTGGAGTATAACAAAAAGAAAAACTGAAGGAAAAAAACAGCAGCAAAATCAAAGAACCCGAGAGTGGACTAACAGTTACCAAAGGGAGAGGGTCTGGGCAGGGAGGGTGGAAAGGGAGGGATAAGGGCGGGGAGAAAGAAAGGGGAAATTAGGATTAGCATGTATAATGCATGTCGTCGCGGGGGCATGGGGAGGGCTGTACAACACAGAGAAGACAAGTAGAGATTCTACAGCATCTTACTACACACTGATGGACAGCGACTGTAACAGGGTGTGTGTCGGGGACATATTGAAGGGGTCTACAGCATACAACTATGCAGAAGGACTGCATGTGTAAAGGATTTTGGTGGGGAATTGGTGAAGGAGGAGCCTCGTAAAAATAATTTTTCTCACATGATTGTAGATTAATGATAACAAAAAAAATTTATTTTAATGCAATAAGGGCACAGCTATGAATCATCAGAATAAAAGTACAGGCTTTGAGTGATCAAAACAAAAGACACAGGGTTAAAAGAAGGGACGAAAACTCAAGACAAGCTATGTGCTCCCTTACAGGAGACTCACTTGAGATCCAAGGACACAGACAAACTACAAGCCGAAGGGGTGGGGATAGGTTAACTACACATGTGAAACTGAAAACAAACAAACAAATGGATTCCGTTGGATTCCCCAGTAACAGTCAGTAGGAAATAGCCCTATCTGGCCACCGTGAATTATTTTTGTTAGTTTTCAGCTGTGCCCAGCCATAGTTTTAGTGGTGCAACAACGTCCTTCTCATTTTCTATCACCTCAACAACTGAATTGCTGTAATAATATGCGACTGGGCCTATGATATCAGTGGGTTTTATGAAGTTCATGAATGTAAAGAAGTAATAACTATATGAAGAGGGAAGTTTGGACACTCAAATAAACACGTCACTCCACAACACACTCTTTGCTCCCAACTGCTCCTGTCTAGAAATTGGTGTTCCTTTTCATTTGTCATTCCTTCCTATCAGCGGTGATCATGCCGATGTCCCTCAAACATGGTGGTGAGCAAAGCACCAAGGTTACTTTTCTGTTGAAAACAGGCCCAGAGGAAGGATACTTGTGGTCTTCAGGGAGCCCTTAGTCAATGAATGTGGCTAAATACAGTCAGCAAGTGAGAAGGAGATAAAAGAGGACAGAGGATAGAGACACGGGTTCAAGTCCCTGCGCCACAATTTCCTGGTTTTCTGAGTTCACAAGGATGACTTTAGCTGCAAGTGCCTTGGCGAACCCAGTGCTCTCAATACAGCCTAGTTACCTTGCAAGATTATTCGAAGCATAATGTAGGGATGTGACATAGGCTATGTGGATAACTGTTCTGTACACAAGGACAGATGGGGAGAGAAAAAGATGATTGATTGATAGATAGATAGGTATATAGATAGACAGACAGATAGATATAGGTACATATCGATTAACACAAAGCTATTGCTCATAACCGGGAAAGCAATGGTGAAAGCACATACCGAAACTACAAACAAAAAAGAAGAATGAAATCAAGTTTAAGAAGTGCACTAAGCAGATATAAAAGAAAACAAATCCTATCATTTTCAATAACATGGATAGACAAGAGCATATTATGCTCAGTGAAATAGGAAAGGTGGAGAAAGACAAGTACCAAATGACTTCACTCATGTGTGGGGTTTAAAAACAAATAAAAACTGAATGAAAATAACAGCAGCAGACTAATAGAACCTGACAGTGGACTAACAGTTACCAAAGGGAAAGGGGCGGGGCAGGGAGGGTGGGATGGTAGGGAAAAGGGCGGGCAGAAAGAAAGGCGGAATTAGGATTAGCATTTATAATGTGTGGGGTGGGGGGAGCATAGGGAGGGCTGTACAACAGAAAAGAGAAGTAATATTTCTACAGCATCTTACTACACGCTGATGGACAGCGACTGTAACGGGGTGTGTGTCGGGGGATATATTGAAGGGGTCTACAGCATTCAACTATACGGAAGGACTGCATGTGTAAAGGATTTTGGTGGGGAATTGGTGAAGGAGGAGCCTCGTAAAAATAATGCTTCTCACGTGATTGTAGATTAATGATAACAAAAAAAATTTTTCTTAAGTGCAATGAGGGCACAGCTATGAATCATCAGAATAAAAGTACAGGCATTGAGTGATCAAAACAAAAGACACAGAGTTAAAAGAAGGGATGAAAACTCAAGACCAGCCATGTGCTCCCTTACAGGAGACTCACTTGAGAACCAAGGACACAGACAAACTACAAGCCGAAGGGGTGGGGATAGGTTAACTACACATGTGAAACTGAAAACAAACAAATGGAATCAGTTGGATTCCCCAGAAACAGTCAGTAGGAAATAGCCCTATCTGGCCACCATGAATTATTTTTGTTAGGTTTCAGCAGTGCCCAGCCATAGTTTTAGTGGTGCAGCAATGTCCTTCTCATTTTCTCTCACCTCAACAACTGAATTGCTGTAATAATATGCATCTGGGCCTTTGAAATCAGTGGGTTTTATGATGTTCACAAAAGTAAAGAAGTAATAACCAGATAAAGAGGGAAGTTTAGACACTCAAATATACACTTCATTCCACAACACACAATTTGCTCCCAACTCCACATGTCTAGAAATTGGTGTTCCTTTTTATTTGTCCCTCCCTCCTATCAGAGGTGATCACGCCGATGTCCCTCAAACATGGTTGTGAGAAAAGCACCAAGTTTTCTTTCTGTGGACAACAGGCCCAGAGGAACAATACTTGTGGTGTTCACGGAGCACTTAGTCAATGAATGTGCCTAAAAAGAGTCAGGCAGTGAGAAGAAGATAATAGAGGGTACAGACACAGGTTCAAGTCCCTGCACAAATATTTACTGGTTTTGTAGGTACACGTGGCTGACTCGACCTGCAAATGCCTTGGTGAACCGAGTGCTCTTCCTACAGCCTAGTTACCTTGAAAGATTTTTGGAAGCATAATGTAGGGAAGTGACAAAGGCGATGTTGTTAACTCTTCTGTACATAAGGATATATGGGCAGACAAAAAGATGATTGATTCATAGATAGATAGATAGATGACAGATGATAGAGAGATGATAGAAATGATAGAAAGATAGATAGATAGATAGATAGATAGATAGATAGATAGATAGATATGTAGATAGATAGATAGATAGATAGATAGATGATAGATAGTTAGATAGATAGAAAGTTAGAAGGATGGATAAATAGATAGAAAGAGAGATAGATAGACAGATAGATAGAAAGAAAGGTAGGACAGATAGATAGATAGATAGACAGATGGATAGACAGATAGATAGAAGATAGATAGATAGAAAGATAGAAACAGATAAATATAGATTAAAACAAAGCTATCACTCATAATCAGGAGATCAATGGTGAAAGCACATTGCGAAACTACAAAAAAAAAGAATGAATGAATTCCAGTTCAAAAACTGCAGTTTGCAGCCATAAGAAGAAAACAAATACTACCGTTTGAAATGACGTGAATTGAGCTAGACACTAGTATGTTCAGAGAAATATGCCAGGCGGAGAAATAAAAATACCAAGCGATTTGACTTACGTGTGGAGTATAACAACAAAGAAAAACTGAAGGAAAAAAACAGCAGCACACTCACAGAACCTGAGAGTTGACTAAAAGTTACCAAAGGGAAAAGGATTGGGCAGGGTGGGTGTGAAGGGAGGGATAAGTGTGGGGAGAAAGAATGGTTGCATTAGGATTAGCATGTATAATGCATGGGTTCGGGTGTGCATGGGGAGTACTGTACAACACAGAGAAGACTAGTAGAGATAATATAGCATTTTACTACTCACTGATGTACAGCGACTGCATCGGGTTCTGGGGGTGAACATGGTGAAGGGCTCTACAGCATCCAACTACGCTGATGGACAGCGACTGAAGAGGTTTTTCTTGGGGACTTGGTGAAGGGGGGTGCACAGTAAACATAATGTTCTTCACGTGATCGTAGATTATTGATAAAAAAAATTCATTAAGTGCAATAAGTGCACAGCTCTGAATCATTAGAATAAATTGTCAGGCACTGAGTGCTGCAAACAAAAAACACAGGTTAAAAGAAGGGATGAAAACTCAAGACACCTACGTGCTTACTTACAAGAGACTCACTTGAGATCCAAGGACACAGATAAACTACAAGCCGAAGGTGTGTGGACAAGTACCCTACACGAGTGATAGTGAAAAACAAACAAACAAATGGATCCTGTTTGAGCCCCCAGAGACAGTCAGCAGAAAATAGCCCTATCTGGCCACCGTGAATTCTTTTTGTTTGGTTTCAGCAGTTCCCAGCCATAGATTTAGTGGGGCAGCAACGTTCTTCTCATTTTCTCTCACCTCATCAACTGAGTTGCTGTAATAATAAGCATCTGGGCAGTTGAAATCAGTGGGTTTTATGATGTTCACGTATGTGAAGATCTAATAACCACCTAAAGAGAGAAGTTTGGTCTCTCAAATAAACAAGTCACTTCACAATACACTATTAGCTCCCAAATGATCCTGTCTAGAAATGGGTGTTCCTTTTTTATTTGACCCTCCATCCTATCGGCGTTGATCATGCTGATGTCCTTCATACATGGTGGTAAGCAAAGCAACAAGTTTACTTTTCTGTCGACAACAGGCCCAGAGGAATGGTACTTGTGGTTTTCAGGGAGCAGTTAGTCAATGAATGTGGCTAAATACAGACAACAAGTTAGAACGAGATGAAAGTGGTCAGAGGATAGAGTCACAGGTTCAAGTCCCGGCACAACCATTTCCTGGTTTCGTACATACCTGCGTCCGACTCGACCAGCAAGTTTCTCGGAGAACCCAGTGCTCTCTCTAAAGCCTAGATACTTTGCAGGATTTTTGGAAGCAGAGTGTAGGAAACTGATATAGGAAATATGGTTAACTGTTCTGTACACAAGGACAGATGGACAGAGAAAAAGATGATTGATTGATAAATAGTTAGACAGACGGATAGGTAGATATAACTACATATCGATTAACACAAAGCTACTGCTCATAACCATTAGAGCAATGGTGAAAGCACAAGGCAAATCTACAAACAAAAAAGAATGAAATCCAGTTTAAAAAGTGCAGTAAGCAGCCTTAAGAAGAAAACAAATTCTATAATTTGCAATAACGTGGATGGAGCTACAGGGTATTATGCTCAGTCAAATAGGCCAGTCGGAGAAATACATGTACCAAATAATTTCACTCATGTGTGGAGTATGATAAAAAAGAAAAACTGAAGGAAAAGACAGCAGCAGACTCACAGAACCCGGGAGTGGACTAACAGTTACCAAAGAGAAAGGGACAGGGTAGGGATTGTGATAAGGGAGTAATAAGGGTGGGGAAAAAGAATGGGGGCATTAGGATTAGCATGTATAATGTGTATGGTGGGAGTTCATGTGTAGTGCTGAACAACACAGAGAAGACATGCAGTGATTCAACAGCATCTTAGTAAATGCTGACGGACAGCGACTGCAACTGGGATTTGGGGGGGACGTGGTGAAGGGGGTAGACTGGAAAATATAATGTTCTGCATGTGATTGTATATTAATGAGAACAAAAAAATTTCAAAGTGCAGTAAGAGCACAGCTCTCAAATATCAGAAAAAAAGTACAGGCTTTGAGTGCTCCAATCAAAAGACACAGGTTTAGAAGTACTGATGAAAACTCAAGACCACCTACGTGCTCCCTTACTGGAGACTAACTTGAGATTGAAGAACACAGACAAACTACAATCTGAAGGGGCGGGGACAGGTACCCTATACAAGTGAAACTGAGAAACAAGCAAACAAATGGATTCTGTTTGACTCCCCAGAGAGAGTCAGTAGAAAATAGCCCTATCTAGCCACCGTGAATTATTTTGTTTCGTTTCAGCAGTGCTCAGGCATAGATTTAGTGGTGCAGCAACTTCCATCTCATTTCCTCTCACCTCAACAAATGAATTGCTGTAATAATATGCGTCTGGGCATTTATAATCATTGCTTTTCATGATGTTCACGAATGTAAAGGAGTAATAACCACCTAAAGTGGGTAGTTTTTCCCTCAAATAAACACTTCACTCCACAACACACTCGTTGTTCCAACTGCTCCTGTCCAGAAATAGGTGTTCCTTTATATTTGTCCCTCCAGCTATCAGCAGTGATCACGCTGATGTCTCTCAAACATGGTGGTGTGCAAAGAACCAAGTACACTTTTCTGTCGAGAACAGCCCCAGAGGAAGGATACTTGTGGTCTTCAGGGATCACTTACTAACTGAATGTGGCTAAATAAAGTCACCAAGCGAGCAGGAAGTATAAGAGGACAGAGATACGGGTTCAAGTCCTTTCACCTCCCTTTACTGGTTTTGTAAGCACACGCGTCTGAATCTACGTGAAAGTGTATCGGAGAACACAGTGCTATCCTTATGGCTTAGTTACCTTGCAAGATTTATGGAAGCATAATGTAGGGAAGAGACATAGGCTATGTTGTTAACTGTTCTGTACATAAGGATAGATGCGCAGACAAAAAGATGATTGATTCAGAGATAGATAGTTTGACAAACGACAGAGAAAGACAGATAGATAGGTACATAGATTGGTAGATGATAGACATCATAGATAGATGATAGGAAGATAGATAGATAGATAGATAGATAGATAGATACACAGATATATAGATACATACATACATACATAGACAGACAGACCGTTAGATAGATAGATACAGATACATATCGATTGACACAAAGCTATTGCTCATAACCAGGAGTTGAATGTTGAATAACATAGCTAAACTACAAACAAGAAGGAAGAATGAAATCCAGTTTTAAAAGTACAGTAAGCAGCCCTAAGAAGAAAACAAATACTACCATTTGCAATGACGTGGATGGAGCTAGACGGTAGTACGTTCAGAGATATAGGCCAGGCGGAGAAAAACACGTACCAACTGATTTCACTCATGTGTGGAGTATAACAACAATGTAAAACTGTAGGAAAAAAACAGCAGCACACTCACAGAACCCGAGAGTTGAGTAAAAGTTACCAAAGGGAAAAGGACTGGGCAGGGTGGGTCTGAAGGGAGGGATAAGTGTGGGGAGAAAGAATGGGGGCATTAGGATTAGCAAGTATAATGCATGTGATCGGGTGTGCATGGGGAGTACTGTACAACACAGAGAAGACTAGTAGAGATCATATAGCATCTTACTACTCACTGATGTACAGCGACTGCAACGGGTTCTGTGGGGGTGACATGGTGAAGGGCTCTACAGCAACCAACTACGCTGATCGACAGCGACTGAAGAGGTTTTTCTTGGGGACTTGGTGAAGTGGGGTGCATAGTAAACATAATATTCTTCACGTGTTTGTAGATTAATGATAAAAAAATTCTTTAAATGAAATAAGTGCACAGCTCTAAATCATCAGAATAAAAGGTCAGGCACTGAGTGCTGCAAACAAAAGACACAGGGTTAAAAGAAGGGATAAAAACTCAAGACACCTACATGCTTACTTACAGGAGACTCACTTGAGATCCAAGGACACAGATAAACTACAAGCCGAAGGTGTGTGGACAAGTACCCTACACGAGTGAAAGTGAAAAACAAATAATCAAACAAATGGATTCTGTTTGAGTCCCAAGAGACAGTCAGAAGAAAATAGCCCTATCTGGCCACCGTGAATTCTTTTTGTTTGGTTTCAGCAGTTCCCAGCCTTAGATTTAGTGGTGCAGCAACATACTTCTCATTTTCTCTCACCTCATCAACTGAGATGCTGTAATAATAAGCATCTGGGCAGTTGAAATCAGTGGGTTTTATGATTTTCACGAATGTGAAGATCTAATAACCAACTAAAGAGAGAACTTTGCTCACTCAAATAAACAAGTCACTTCACAATACACTATTAGCTCCCAAATGATCCTGTCTAGAAATCGGTGTTCCTTTTTTATTTGACCCTCCGTCCTATCTGCTGTGATCATGCTGATGTCCTTCAAACATGGTGGGGAGAAAAGCAACAAGTTTACTTCTCTGTCGACAACAGGCCCAGAGGAATGATACTTGTGGTCTTCAGGGAGCACTTAGTCAATGAATGTGGCTAAATACAGACAGCAAGTTAGAAGGAGATGAAAGAGGTCAGAGGATAGAGTCACTGGTTCAAGTCCTGGCGCAATCATTTCCTGGTTACGTACACACATGCGGCCGACTCGACCTGCAAGTGTCTCGGTGAACACAGTGCTCTCTCTACAGCCTAGATACTTTGCAGGATTTTTGGAAGCGTAGTGTAGGAAAGTGATATAGGAAATATGGTTAACTGTTCTGTACACAAGGACAGATGGGCAGACAAAAAGATGATTGATTGATAAATAGTTAGACAGACAGATAGATAGATATAGGTACATATCGATTAACATAAAGCTACTGCTCATAACCATTAGAGCAATGGTGAAAGCACATAGCGAAACTACAAACAAAAAAGAAGAATGAAATCCAGTTTAAAAAGTGCAGTAAGCAGCCATAAGAAGAAAACAAATTCTATAATTTGCAATAACGTGGATGGAGCTAGAGGGTATTATGCTCAGTCAAATAGGCCAGTCGGAGAAATACAAGTACCAAATAATTTCCCTCATGTGTGGAGTATGATAACAAAGAAAAACTGAAGGAAAAGACAGCAGCAGACTCACAGAACCCGAGAGTGGACTAACAGTTACCAAAGAGAAAGTGACTGGGTAGGGTTTGTGGGAAGGGAGTAATAAAGGCGGGGAAAAGGAATGGGGCCCTTAGGATTAGAATGTATAATGTGGAGGGTGGGGGTCACGTGTTGGGCTGAATAACAAAGAGAATACATGTAGTGATTCTACAGCATCTTATTAAATGCTGACGGACAGCGACTGTAACTGCGATTTGGGGGGTAATTGGTGAAGGGGGTAGACTAGAAAACATAATGTTCTGCCACGGATTGTATATTAATGAGAACAAAAAGAATTCCAAAGTGCAGTAAGAGCACAGCTCTCAAATATCAGAATGAAAGTACAGGCTTTGAGTGCTCCAATCAAATGACACAGGTTTAGAAGTACTGATGAAAACTCAAGACCACCTACGTGCTCCCTTACTGGAGACTCACTTGAGATCCAAGGATCAGACAAACTACAAGATGAAGGGGCGGGGACTGGTACCTTATACAAGTAAACCTGAAAAACAAACAAAAAACGAATTCTCTTTGAGTCCCCAGAGAGATTCTGTAGAAAATAGCCCTATCTAGCCACCGTGAATTCTTTTTGTTTATTTTCAGCAGTGCTCAGGCATAGATTTAAAGTGCAGCAACTTCCATCTCATTTCCTCTCACCTCAACAAATGAATTGCTGTAATAATATGCGTCTGGGCATTTATAATCATTGCTTTTCATGATGTTCACGAATGTAAAGGAGTAATAACCACCTAAAGTGGGTAGTTTTTCCCTCAAATAAACACTTCACTCCACAACACACTCGTTGTTCCAACTGCTCCTGTCCAGAAATAGGTGTTCCTTTATATTTGTCCCTCCAGCTATCAGCAGTGATCACGCCGATGTCTCTCAAACATGGTGGTGTGCAAAGAACCAAGTACACTTTTCTGTCGAGAACAGCCCCAGAGGAAGGATACTTGTGGTCTTCAGGGATCACTTACTAACTGAATGTGGCTAAATAAAGTCACCAAGCGAGCAGGAAGTATAAGAGGACAGAGATACGGGTTCAAGTCCTTTCACCTCCCTTTACTGGTTTTGTAAGCACACGCGTCTGAATCTACGTGAAAGCGTATCGGAGAACACAGTGCTCTCCTTATGGCTTAGTTACCTTGCAAGATTTCTGGAAGCATAATGTAGGGAAGAGACATAGGCTATGTTGTTAACTGTTCTGGACAGAAGGATAGATGGGCAGACAAAAAGATGATTGATTCATAGATAGATAGTTTGACAAACGACAGAGAAAGACAGATAGATAGGTACATAGATTGGTAGATGATAGACATCATAGATAGATGATAGGAAGATAGATAGATAGATAGATAGATAGATAGATAGATAGATAGATAGATAGATACACAGATATATAGATACATACATACATACATAGACAGACAGACCGTTAGATAGATAGATACAGATACATATCGATTGACACAAAGCTATTGCTCATAACCAGGAGTTGAATGTTGAATAACATAGCTAAACTACAAACAAGAAGGAAGAATGAAATCCAGTTTAAAAAGTACAGTAAGCAGCCCTAAGAAGAAAACAAATACTACCATTTGCAATGACGTGGATGGAGCTAGACGGTAGTACGTTCAGAGATATAGGCCAGGCGGAGAAAAACACGTACCAACTGATTTCACTCATGTGTGGAGTATAACAACAATGTAAAACTGAAGGAAAAAAACAGCAGCACACTCACAGAACCCGAGAGTTGAGTAAAAGTTACCAAAGGGAAAAGGACTGGGCAGGGTGGGTCTGAAGGGAGGGATAAGTGTGGGGAGAAAGTATGGGGGCTTTAGGATTAGCAAGTATAATGCATGTGATCGGGTGTGCATGGGGAGTACTGTACAACACAGAGAAGACTAGTAGAGATCATATAGCATCTTACTACTCACTGATGTACAGCGACTGCAACGGGTTCTGTGGGGGTGACATGGTGAAGGGCTCTACAGCAACCAACTACGCTGATCGACAGCGACTGAAGAGGTTTTTCTTGGGGACTTGGTGAAGTGGGGTGCATAGTAAACATAATATTCTTCACGTGATTGTAGATTAATGATAAAAAAATTCTTTAAATGAAATAAGTGCACAGCTCTAAATCATCAGAATAAAAGGTCAGGCACTGAGTGCTGCAAACAAAAGACACAGGGTTAAAAGAAGGGATAAAAACTCAAGACACCTACATGCTTACTTACAGGAGACTCACTTGAGATCCAAGGACACAGATAAACTACAAGCCGAAGGTGTGTGGACAAGTACCCTACACGAGTGAAAGTGAAAAACAAATAATCAAACAAATGGATTCTGTTTGAGTCCCAAGAGACAGTCAGAAGAAAATAGCCCTATCTGGCCACCGTGAATTCTTTTTGTTTGGTTTCAGCAGTTCCCAGCCTTAGATTTAGTGGTGCAGCAACATACTTCTCATTTTCTCTCACCTCATCAACTGAGATGCTGTAATAATAAGCATCTGGGCAGTTGAAATCAGTGGGTTTTATGATGTTCACGAATGTGAAGATCTAATAACCAACTAAAGAGAGAACTTTGCTCACTCAAATAAACAAGTCACTTCACAATACACTATTAGCTCCCAAATGATCCTGTCTAGAAATCGGTGTTCCTTTTTTATTTGACCCTCCGTCCTATCTGCTGTGATCATGCTGATGTCCTTCAAACATGGTGGGGAGAAAAGCAACAAGTTTACTTCTCTGTCGACAACAGGCCCAGAGGAATGATACTTGTGGTCTTCAGGGAGCACTTAGTCAATGAATGTGGCTAAATACAGACAGCAAGTTAGAAGGAGATGAAAGAGGTCAGAGGATAGAGTCACTGGTTCAAGTCCTGGCGCAATCATTTCCTGGTTACGTACATACATGCGGCCGACTCGACCTGCAAGTGTCTCGGTGAACACAGTGCTCTCTCTACAGCCTAGATACTTTGCAGGATTTTTGGAAGCGTAGTGTAGGAAAGTGATATAGGAAATATGGTTAACTGTTCTGTACACAAGGACAGATGGGCAGACAAAAAGATGATTGATTGATAAATAGTTAGACAGACAGATAGATAGATATAGGTACATATCGATTAACATAAAGCTACTGCTCATAACCATTAGAGCAATGGTGAAAGCACATAGCGAAACTACAAACAAAAAAGAAGAATGAAATCCAGTTTAAAAAGTGCAGTAAGCAGCCATAAGAAGAAAACAAATTCTATAATTTGCAATAACGTGGATGGAGCTAGAGGGTATTATGCTCAGTCAAATAGGCCAGTCGGAGAAATACAAGTACCAAATAATTTCCCTCATGTGTGGAGTATGATAACAAAGAAAAACTGAAGGAAAAGACAGCAGCAGACTCACAGAACCCGAGAGTGGACTAACAGTTACCAAAGAGAAAGTGACTGGGTAGGGTTTGTGGGAAGGGAGTAATAAAGGCGGGGAAAAGGAATGGGGCCCTTAGGATTAGAATGTATAATGTGGAGGGTGGGGGTCACGTGTTGGGCTGAATAACAAAGAGAATACATGTAGTGATTCTACAGCATCTTAGTACATGCTGACGGACAGCGACTGTAACTGGGATTTGGGGGGTAATTGGTGAAGGGGGTAGACTAGAAAACATAATGTTCTGCCACGGATTGTATATTAATGAGAACAAAAAGAATTCCAAAGTGCAGTAAGAGCACAGCTCTCAAATATCAGAATGAAAGTACAGGCTTTGAGTGCTCCAATCAAATGACACAGGTTTAGAAGTACTGATGAAAACTCAAGACCACCTACGTGCTCCCTTACTGGAGACTCACTTGAGATCCAAGGATCAGACAAACTACAAGATGAAGGGGCGGGGACTGGTACCTTATACAAGTAAACCTGAAAAACAAACAAAAAACGAATTCTCTTTGAGTCCCCAGAGAGATTCTGTAGAAAATAGCCCTATCTAGCCACCGTGAATTCTTTTTGTTTATTTTCAGCAGTGCTCAGGCATAGATTTAAAGTGCAGCAACTTCCTTCTCATTTCCTCTCACCTCAACAAATGAATTGCTGTAATAATATGCGTCTGGGCATTTATAATCATTGCTTTTCATGATGTTCACGAATGTAAAGGAGTAATAACCACCTAAAGTGGGTAGTTTTTCCCTCAAATAAACACTTCACTCCACAACACACTCGTTGTTCCAACTGCTCCTGTCCAGAAATAGGTGTTCCTTTATATTTGTCCCTCCAGCTATCAGCAGTGATCACGCCGATGTCTCTCAAACATGGTGGTGTGCAAAGAACCAAGTACACTTTTCTGTCGAGAACAGCCCCAGAGGAAGGATACTTGTGGTCTTCAGGGATCACTTACTAACTGAATGTGGCTAAATAAAGTCACCAAGCGAGCAGGAAGTATAAGAGGACAGAGATACGGGTTCAAGTCCTTTCACCTCCCTTTACTGGTTTTGTAAGCACACGCGTCTGAATCTACGTGAAAGCGTATCGGAGAACACAGTGCTCTCCTTATGGCTTAGTTACCTTGCAAGATTTCTGGAAGCATAATGTAGGGAAGAGACATAGGCTATGTTGTTAACTGTTCTGGACAGAAGGATAGATGGGCAGACAAAAAGATGATTGATTCATAGATAGATAGTTTGACAAACGACAGAGAAAGACAGATAGATAGGTACATAGATTGGTAGATGATAGACATCATAGATAGATGATAGGAAGATAGATAGATAGATAGATAGATAGATAGATAGATACACAGATATATAGATACATACATACATACATAGACAGACAGACCATTAGATAGATAGATACAGATACATATCGATTGACACAAAGCTATTGCTCATAACCAGGAGTTGAATGTTGAATAACATAGCTAAACTACAAACAAGAAGGAAGAATGAAATCCAGTTTTAAAAGTACAGTAAGCAGCCCTAAGAAGAAAACAAATACTACCATTTGCAATGACGTGGATGGAGCTAGACGGTAGTACGTTCAGAGATATAGGCCAGGCGGAGAAAAACACGTACCAACTGATTTCACTCATGTGTGGAGTATAACAACAATGTAAAACTGAAGGAAAAAAACAGCAGCACACTCACAGAACCCGAGAGTTGAGTAAAAGTTACCAAAGGGAAAAGGACTGGGCATGGTGGGTCTGAAGGGAGGGATAAGTGTGGGGAGAAAGTATGGGGGCTTTAGGATTAGCAAGTATAATGCATGTGATCGGGTGTGCATGGGGAGTACTGTACAACACAGAGAAGACTAGTAGAGATCATATAGCATCTTACTACTCACTGATGTACAGCGACTGCAACGGGTTCTGTGGGGGTGACATGGTGAAGGGCTCTACAGCAACCAACTACGCTGATCGACAGCGACTGAAGAGGTTTTTCTTGGGGACTTGGTGAAGTGGGGTGCATAGTAAACATAATATTCTTCACGTGATTGTAGATTAATGATAAAAAAATTCTTTAAATGAAATAAGTGCACAGCTCTAAATCATCAGAATAAAAGGTCAGGCACTGAGTGCTGCAAACAAAAGACACAGGGTTAAAAGAAGGGATAAAAACTCAAGACACCTACATGCTTACTTACAGGAGACTCACTTGAGATCCAAGGACACAGATAAACTACAAGCCGAAGGTGTGTGGACAAGTACCCTACACGAGTGAAAGTGAAAAACAAATAATCAAACAAATGGATTCTGTTTGAGTCCCAAGAGACAGTCAGAAGAAAATAGCCCTATCTGGCCACCGTGAATTCTTTTTGTTTGGTTTCAGCAGTTCCCAGCCTTAGATTTAGTGGTGCAGCAACATACTTCTCATTTTCTCTCACCTCATCAACTGAGATGCTGTAATAATAAGCATCTGGGCAGTTGAAATCAGTGGGTTTTATGATGTTCACGAATGTGAAGATCTAATAACCAACTAAAGAGAGAACTTTGCTCACTCAAATAAACAAGTCACTTCACAATACACTATTAGCTCCCAAATGATCCTGTCTAGAAATCGGTGTTCCTTTTTTATTTGACCCTCCGTCCTATCTGCTGTGATCATGCTGATGTCCTTCAAACATGGTGGGGAGAAAAGCAACAAGTTTACTTCTCTGTCGACAACAGGCCCAGAGGAATGATACTTGTGGTCTTCAGGGAGCACTTAGTCAATGAATGTGGCTAAATACAGACAGCAAGTTAGAAGGAGATGAAAGAGGTCAGAGGATAGAGTCACTGGTTCAAGTCCTGGCGCAATCATTTCCTGGTTACGTACACACATGCGGCCGACTCGACCTGCAAGTGTCTCGGTGAACACAGTGCTCTCTCTACAGCCTAGATACTTTGCAGGATTTTTGGAAGCGTAGTGTAGGAAAGTGATATAGGAAATATGGTTAACTGTTCTGTACACAAGGACAGATGGGCAGACAAAAAGATGATTGATTGATAAATAGTTAGACAGACAGATAGATAGATATAGGTACATATCGATTAACATAAAGCTACTGCTCATAACCATTAGAGCAATGGTGAAAGCACATAGCGAAACTACAAACAAAAAAGAAGAATGAAATCCAGTTTAAAAAGTGCAGTAAGCAGCCATAAGAAGAAAACAAATTCTATAATTTGCAATAACGTGGATGGAGCTAGAGGGTATTATGCTCAGTCAAATAGGCCAGTCGGAGAAATACAAGTACCAAATAATTTCCCTCATGTGTGGAGTATGATAACAAAGAAAAACTGAAGGAAAAGACAGCAGCAGACTCACAGAACCCGAGAGTGGACTAACAGTTACCAAAGAGAAAGTGACTGGGTAGGGTTTGTGGGAAGGGAGTAATAAAGGCGGGGAAAAGGAATGGGGCCCTTAGGATTAGAATGTATAATGTGGAGGGTGGGGGTCACGTGTTGGGCTGAATAACAAAGAGAATACATGTAGTGATTCTACAGCATCTTAGTACATGCTGACGGACAGCGACTGTAACTGGGATTTGGGGGGTAATTGGTGAAGGGGGTAGACTAGAAAACATAATGTTCTGCCACGGATTGTATATTAATGAGAACAAAAAGAATTCCAAAGTGCAGTAAGAGCACAGCTCTCAAATATCAGAATGAAAGTACAGGCTTTGAGTGCTCCAATCAAATGACACAGGTTTAGAAGTACTGATGAAAACTCAAGATCACCTACGTGCTCCCTTACTGGAGACTCACTTGAGATCCAAGGATCAGACAAACTACAAGATGAAGGGGCGGGGACTGGTACCTTATACAAGTAAAACTGAGAAACAAACAAAAAACGAATTCTCTTTGAGTCCCCAGAGAGATTCTGTAGAAAATAGCCCTATCTAGCCACCGTGAATTCTTTTTGTTTATTTTCAGCAGTGCTCAGGCATAGATTTAAAGTGCAGCAACTTCCTTCTCATTTCCTCTCACCTCAACAAATGAATTGCTGTAATAATATGCGTCTGGGCATTTATAATCATTGCTTTTCATGATGTTCACGAATGTAAAGGAGTAATAACCACCTAAAGTGGGTAGTTTTTCCCTCAAATAAACACTTCACTCCACAACACACTCGTTGTTCCAACTGCTCCTGTCCAGAAATAGGTGTTCCTTTATATTTGTCCCTCCAGCTATCAGCAGTGATCACGCCGATGTCTCTCAAACATGGTGGTGTGCAAAGAACCAAGTACACTTTTCTGTCGAGAACAGCCCCAGAGGAAGGATACTTGTGGTCTTCAGGGATCACTTACTAACTGAATGTGGCTAAATAAAGTCACCAAGCGAGCAGGAAGTATAAGAGGACAGAGATACGGGTTCAAGTCCTTTCACCTCCCTTTACTGGTTTTGTAAGCACACGCGTCTGAATCTACGTGAAAGTGTATCGGAGAACACAGTGCTATCCTTATGGCTTAGTTACCTTGCAAGATTTCTGGAAGCATAATGTAGGGAAGAGACATAGGCTATGTTGTTAACTGTTCTGTACATAAGGATAGATGCGCAGTCAAAAAGATGATTGATTCAGAGATGGATAGTTTGACAAACGACAGAGAAAGACAGATAGATAGGTACATAGATTGGTAGATGATAGACATCATAGATAGATGATAGGAAGATAGATAGATAGATAGATAGATAGATAGATAGATAGATACACAGATATATAGATACATACATACATACATAGACAGACAGACCGTTAGATAGATAGATACAGATACATATCGATTGACACAAAGCTATTGCTCATAACCAGGAGTTGAATGTTGAATAACATAGCTAAACTACAAACAAGAAGGAAGAATGAAATCCAGTTTTAAAAGTACAGTAAGCAGCCCTAAGAAGAAAACAAATACTACCATTTGCAATGACGTGGATGGAGCTAGACGGTAGTACGTTCAGAGATATAGGCCAGGCGGAGAAAAACACGTACCAACTGATTTCACTCATGTGTGGAGTATAACAACAATGTAAAACTGAAGGAAAAAAACAGCAGCACACTCACAGAACCCGAGAGTTGAGTAAAAGTTACCAAAGGGAAAAGGACTGGGCATGGTGGGTCTGAAGGGAGGGATAAGTGTGGGGAGAAAGTATGGGGGCTTTAGGATTAGCAAGTATAATGCATGTGATCGGGTGTGCATGGGGAGTACTGTACAACACAGAGAAGACTAGTAGAGATCATATAGCATCTTACTACTCACTGATGTACAGCGACTGCAACGGGTTCTGTGGGGGTGACATGGTGAAGGGCTCTACAGCAACCAACTACGCTGATCGACAGCGACTGAAGAGGTTTTTCTTGGGGACTTGGTGAAGTGGGGTGCATAGTAAACATAATATTCTTCACGTGATTGTAGATTAATGATAAAAAAATTCTTTAAATGAAATAAGTGCACAGCTCTAAATCATCAGAATAAAAGGTCAGGCACTGAGTGCTGCAAACAAAAGACACAGGGTTAAAAGAAGGGATAAAAACTCAAGACACCTACATGCTTACTTACAGGAGACTCACTTGAGATCCAAGGACACAGATAAACTACAAGCCGAAGGTGTGTGGACAAGTACCCTACACGAGTGAAAGTGAAAAACAAATAATCAAACAAATGGATTCTGTTTGAGTCCCAAGAGACAGTCAGAAGAAAATAGCCCTATCTGGCCACCGTGAATTCTTTTTGTTTGGTTTCAGCAGTTCCCAGCCTTAGATTTAGTGGTGCAGCAACATACTTCTCATTTTCTCTCACCTCATCAACTGAGATGCTGTAATAATAAGCATCTGGGCAGTTGAAATCAGTGGGTTTTATGATGTTCACGAATGTGAAGATCTAATAACCAACTAAAGAGAGAACTTTGCTCACTCAAATAAACAAGTCACTTCACAATACACTATTAGCTCCCAAATGATCCTGTCTAGAAATCGGTGTTCCTTTTTTATTTGACCCTCCGTCCTATCTGCTGTGATCATGCTGATGTCCTTCAAACATGGTGGGGAGAAAAGCAACAAGTTTACTTCTCTGTCGACAACAGGCCCAGAGGAATGATACTTGTGGTCTTCAGGGAGCACTTAGTCAATGAATGTGGCTAAATACAGACAGCAAGTTAGAAGGAGATGAAAGAGGTCAGAGGATAGAGTCACTGGTTCAAGTCCTGGCGCAATCATTTCCTGGTTACGTACACACATGCGGCCGACTCGACCTGCAAGTGTCTCGGTGAACACAGTGCTCTCTCTACAGCCTAGATACTTTGCAGGATTTTTGGAAGCGTAGTGTAGGAAAGTGATATAGGAAATATGGTTAACTGTTCTGTACACAAGGACAGATGGGCAGACAAAAAGATGATTGATTGATAAATAGTTAGACAGACAGATAGATAGATATAGGTACATATCGATTAACATAAAGCTACTGCTCATAACCATTAGAGCAATGGTGAAAGCACATAGCGAAACTACAAACAAAAAAGAAGAATGAAATCCAGTTTAAAAAGTGCAGTAAGCAGCCATAAGAAGAAAACAAATTCTATAATTTGCAATAACGTGGATGGAGCTAGAGGGTATTATGCTCAGTCAAATAGGCCAGTCGGAGAAATACAAGTACCAAATAATTTCCCTCATGTGTGGAGTATGATAACAAAGAAAAACTGAAGGAAAAGACAGCAGCAGACTCACAGAACCCGAGAGTGGACTAACAGTTACCAAAGAGAAAGTGACTGGGTAGGGTTTGTGGGAAGGGAGTAATAAAGGCGGGGAAAAGGAATGGGGCCCTTAGGATTAGAATGTATAATGTGGAGGGTGGGGGTCACGTGTTGGGCTGAATAACAAAGAGAATACATGTAGTGATTCTACAGCATCTTAGTACATGCTGACGGACAGCGACTGTAACTGGGATTTGGGGGGTAATTGGTGAAGGGGGTAGACTAGAAAACATAATGTTCTGCCACGGATTGTATATTAATGAGAACAAAAAGAATTCCAAAGTGCAGTAAGAGCACAGCTCTCAAATATCAGAATGAAAGTACAGGCTTTGAGTGCTCCAATCAAATGACACAGGTTTAGAAGTACTGATGAAAACTCAAGATCACCTACGTGCTCCCTTACTGGAGACTCACTTGAGATCCAAGGATCAGACAAACTACAAGATGAAGGGGCGGGGACTGGTACCTTATACAAGTAAAACTGAGAAACAAACAAAAAACGAATTCTCTTTGAGTCCCCAGAGAGATTCTGTAGAAAATAGCCCTATCTAGCCACCGTGAATTCTTTTTGTTTATTTTCAGCAGTGCTCAGGCATAGATTTAAAGTGCAGCAACTTCCTTCTCATTTCCTCTCACCTCAACAAATGAATTGCTGTAATAATATGCGTCTGGGCATTTATAATCATTGCTTTTCATGATGTTCACGAATGTAAAGGAGTAATAACCACCTAAAGTGGGTAGTTTTTCCCTCAAATAAACACTTCACTCCACAACACACTCGTTGTTCCAACTGCTCCTGTCCAGAAATAGGTGTTCCTTTATATTTGTCCCTCCAGCTATCAGCAGTGATCACGCCGATGTCTCTCAAACATGGTGGTGTGCAAAGAACCAAGTACACTTTTCTGTCGAGAACAGCCCCAGAGGAAGGATACTTGTGGTCTTCAGGGATCACTTACTAACTGAATGTGGCTAAATAAAGTCACCAAGCGAGCAGGAAGTATAAGAGGACAGAGATACGGGTTCAAGTCCTTTCACCTCCCTTTACTGGTTTTGTAAGCACACGCGTCTGAATCTACGTGAAAGTGTATCGGAGAACACAGTGCTATCCTTATGGCTTAGTTACCTTGCAAGATTTCTGGAAGCATAATGTAGGGAAGAGACATAGGCTATGTTGTTAACTGTTCTGTACATAAGGATAGATGCGCAGTCAAAAAGATGATTGATTCAGAGATGGATAGTTTGACAAACGACAGAGAAAGACAGATAGATAGGTACATAGATTGGTAGATGATAGACATCATAGATAGATGATAGGAAGATAGATAGATAGATAGATAGATAGATAGATAGATAGATACACAGATATATAGATACATACATACATACATAGACAGACAGACCGTTAGATAGATAGATACAGATACATATCGATTGACACAAAGCTATTGCTCATAACCAGGAGTTGAATGTTGAATAACATAGCTAAACTACAAACAAGAAGGAAGAATGAAATCCAGTTTTAAAAGTACAGTAAGCAGCCCTAAGAAGAAAACAAATACTACCATTTGCAATGACGTGGATGGAGCTAGACGGTAGTACGTTCAGAGATATAGGCCAGGCGGAGAAAAACACGTACCAACTGATTTCACTCATGTGTGGAGTATAACAACAATGTAAAACTGAAGGAAAAAAACAGCAGCACACTCACAGAACCCGAGAGTTGAGTAAAAGTTACCAAAGGGAAAAGGACTGGGCAGGGTGGGTCTGAAGGGAGGGATAAGTGTGGGGAGAAAGTATGGGGGCTTTAGGATTAGCAAGTATAATGCATGTGATCGGGTGTGCATGGGGAGTACTGTACAACACAGAGAAGACTAGTAGAGATCATATAGCATCTTACTACTCACTGATGTACAGCGACTGCAACGGGTTCTGTGGGGGTGACATGGTGAAGGGCTCTACAGCAACCAACTACGCTGATCGACAGCGACTGAAGAGGTTTTTCTTGGGGACTTGGTGAAGTGGGGTGCATAGTAAACATAATATTCTTCACGTGATTGTAGATTAATGATAAAAAAATTCTTTAAATGAAATAAGTGCACAGCTCTAAATCATCAGAATAAAAGGTCAGGCACTGAGTGCTGCAAACAAAAGACACAGGGTTAAAAGAAGGGATAAAAACTCAAGACACCTACATGCTTACTTACAGGAGACTCACTTGAGATCCAAGGACACAGATAAACTACAAGCCGAAGGTGTGTGGACAAGTACCCTACACGAGTGAAAGTGAAAAACAAATAATCAAACAAATGGATTCTGTTTGAGTCCCAAGAGACAGTCAGAAGAAAATAGCCCTATCTGGCCACCGTGAATTCTTTTTGTTTGGTTTCAGCAGTTCCCAGCCTTAGATTTAGTGTTGCAGCAACATACTTCTCATTTTCTCTCACCTCATCAACTGAGATGCTGTAATAATAAGCATCTGGGCAGTTGAAATCAGTGGGTTTTATGATGTTCACGAATGTGAAGATCTAATAACCAACTAAAGAGAGAACTTTGCTCACTCAAATAAACAAGTCACTTCACAATACACTATTAGCTCCCAAATGATCCTGTCTAGAAATCGGTGTTCCTTTTTTATTTGACCCTCCGTCCTATCTGCTGTGATCATGCTGATGTCCTTCAAACATGGTGGGGAGAAAAGCAACAAGTTTACTTCTCTGTCGACAACAGGCCCAGAGGAATGATACTTGTGGTCTTCAGGGAGCACTTAGTCAATGAATGTGGCTAAATACAGACAGCAAGTTAGAAGGAGATGAAAGAGGTCAGAGGATAGAGTCACTGGTTCAAGTCCTGGCGCAATCATTTCCTGGTTACGTACACACATGCGGCCGACTCGACCTGCAAGTGTCTCGGTGAACACAGTGCTCTCTCTACAGCCTAGATACTTTGCAGGATTTTTGGAAGCGTAGTGTAGGAAAGTGATATAGGAAATATGGTTAACTGTTCTGTACACAAGGACAGATGGGCAGACAAAAAGATGATTGATTGATAAATAGTTAGACAGACAGATAGATAGATATAGGTACATATCGATTAACATAAAGCTACTGCTCATAACCATTAGAGCAATGGTGAAAGCACATAGCGAAACTACAAACAAAAAAGAAGAATGAAATCCAGTTTAAAAAGTGCAGTAAGCAGGTATAAGAAGAAAACAAATTCTATAATTTGCAATAACGTGGATGGAGCTAGAGGGTATTATGCTCAGTCAAATAGGCCAGTCGGAGAAATACAAGTACCAAATAATTTCCCTCATGTGTGGAGTATGATAACAAAGAAAAACTGAAGGAAAAGACAGCAGCAGACTCACAGAACCCGAGAGTGGACTAACAGTTACCAAAGAGAAAGTGACTGGGTAGGGTTTGTGGGAAGGGAGTAATAAAGGCGGGGAAAAGGAATGGGGCCCTTAGGATTAGAATGTATAATGTGGAGGGTGGGGGTCACGTGTTGGGCTGAATAACAAAGAGAATACATGTAGTGATTCTACAGCATCTTAGTACATGCTGACGGACAGCGACTGTAACTGCGATTTGGGGGGTAATTGGTGAAGGGGGTAGACTAGAAAACATAATGTTCTGCCACGGATTGTATATTAATGAGAACAAAAAGAATTCCAAAGTGCAGTAAGAGCACAGCTCTCAAATATCAGAATGAAAGTACAGGCTTTGAGTGCTCCAATCAAATGACACAGGTTTAGAAGTACTGATGAAAACTCAAGATCACCTACGTGCTCCCTTACTGGAGACTCACTTGAGATCCAAGGATCAGACAAACTACAAGATGAAGGGGCGGGGACTGGTACCTTATACAAGTAAAACTGAGAAACAAACAAAAAACGAATTCTCTTTGAGTCCCCAGAGAGATTCTGTAGAAAATAGCCCTATCTAGCCACCGTGAATTCTTTTTGTTTATTTTCAGCAGTGCTCAGGCATAGATTTAAAGTGCAGCAACTTCCTTCTCATTTCCTCTCACCTCAACAAATGAATTGCTGTAATAATATGCGTCTGGGCATTTATAATCATTGCTTTTCATGATGTTCACGAATGTAAAGGAGTAATAACCACCTAAAGTGGGTAGTTTTTCCCTCAAATAAACACTTCACTCCACAACACACTCGTTGTTCCAACTGCTCCTGTCCAGAAATAGGTGTTCCTTTATATTTGTCCCTCCAGCTATCAGCAGTGATCACGCTGATGTCTCTCAAACATGGTGGTGTGCAAAGAACCAAGTACACTTTTCTGTCGAGAACAGCCCCAGAGGAAGGATACTTGTGGTCTTCAGGGATCACTTACTAACTGAATGTGGCTAAATAAAGTCACCAAGCGAGCAGGAAGTATAAGAGGACAGAGATACGGGTTCAAGTCCTTTCACCTCCCTTTACTGGTTTTGTAAGCACACGCGTCTGAATCTACGTGAAAGTGTATCGGAGAACACAGTGCTATCCTTATGGCTTAGTTACCTTGCAAGATTTCTGGAAGCATAATGTAGGGAAGAGACATAGGCTATGTTGTTAACTGTTCTGTACATAAGGATAGATGCGCAGTCAAAAAGATGATTGATTCAGAGATGGATAGTTTGACAAACGACAGAGAAAGACAGATAGATAGGTACATAGATTGGTAGATGATAGACATCATAGATAGATGATAGGAAGATAGATAGATAGATAGATAGATAGATAGATACACAGATATATAGATACATACATACATACATAGACAGACAGACCGTTAGATAGATAGATACAGATACATATCGATTGACACAAAGCTATTGCTCATAACCAGGAGTTGAATGTTGAATAACATAGCTAAACTACAAACAAGAAGGAAGAATGAAATCCAGTTTTAAAAGTACAGTAAGCAGCCCTAAGAAGAAAACAAATACTACCATTTGCAATGACGTGGATGGAGCTAGACGGTAGTACGTTCAGAGATATAGGCCAGGCGGAGAAAAACACGTACCAACTGATTTCACTCATGTGTGGAGTATAACAACAATGTAAAACTGAAGGAAAAAAACAGCAGCACACTCACAGAACCCGAGAGTTGAGTAAAAGTTACCAAAGGGAAAAGGACTGGGCAGGGTGGGTCTGAAGGGAGGGATAAGTGTGGGGAGAAAGTATGGGGGCTTTAGGATTAGCAAGTATAATGCATGTGATCGGGTGTGCATGGGGAGTACTGTACAACACAGAGAAGACTAGTAGAGATCATATAGCATCTTACTACTCACTGATGTACAGCGACTGCAACGGGTTCTGTGGGGGTGACATGGTGAAGGGCTCTACAGCAACCAACTACGCTGATCGACAGCGACTGAAGAGGTTTTTCTTGGGGACTTGGTGAAGTGGGGTGCATAGTAAACATAATATTCTTCACGTGATTGTAGATTAATGATAAAAAAATTCTTTAAATGAAATAAGTGCACAGCTCTAAATCATCAGAATAAAAGGTCAGGCACTGAGTGCTGCAAACAAAAGACACAGGGTTAAAAGAAGGGATAAAAACTCAAGACACCTACATGCTTACTTACAGGAGACTCACTTGAGATCCAAGGACACAGATAAACTACAAGCCGAAGGTGTGTGGACAAGTACCCTACACGAGTGAAAGTGAAAAACAAATAATCAAACAAATGGATTCTGTTTGAGTCCCAAGAGACAGTCAGAAGAAAATAGCCCTATCTGGCCACCGTGAATTCTTTTTGTTTGGTTTCAGCAGTTCCCAGCCTTAGATTTAGTGGTGCAGCAACATACTTCTCATTTTCTCTCACCTCATCAACTGAGATGCTGTAATAATAAGCATCTGGGCAGTTGAAATCAGTGGGTTTTATGATGTTCACGAATGTGAAGATCTAATAACCAACTAAAGAGAGAACTTTGCTCACTCAAATAAACAAGTCACTTCACAATACACTATTAGCTCCCAAATGATCCTGTCTAGAAATCGGTGTTCCTTTTTTATTTGACCCTCCGTCCTATCTGCTGTGATCATGCTGATGTCCTTCAAACATGGTGGGGAGAAAAGCAACAAGTTTACTTCTCTGTCGACAACAGGCCCAGAGGAATGATACTTGTGGTCTTCAGGGAGCACTTAGTCAATGAATGTGGCTAAATACAGACAGCAAGTTAGAAGGAGATGAAAGAGGTCAGAGGATAGAGTCACTGGTTCAAGTCCTAGCGCAATCATTTCCTGGTTACGTACACACATGCGGCCGACTCGACCTGCAAGTGTCTCGGTGAACACAGTGCTCTCTCTACAGCCTAGATACTTTGCAGGATTTTTGGAAGCGTAGTGTAGGAAAGTGATATAGGAAATATGGTTAACTGTTCTGTACACAAGGACAGATGGGCAGACAAAAAGATGATTGATTGATAAATAGTTAGACAGACAGATAGATAGATATAGGTACATATCGATTAACATAAAGCTACTGCTCATAACCATTAGAGCAATGGTGAAAGCACATAGCGAAACTACAAACAAAAAAGAAGAATGAAATCCAGTTTAAAAAGTGCAGTAAGCAGCCATAAGAAGAAAACAAATTCTATAATTTGCAATAACGTGGATGGAGCTAGAGGGTATTATGCTCAGTCAAATAGGCCAGTCGGAGAAATACAAGTACCAAATAATTTCCCTCATGTGTGGAGTATGATAACAAAGAAAAACTGAAGGAAAAGACAGCAGCAGACTCACAGAACCCGAGAGTGGACTAACAGTTACCAAAGAGAAAGTGACTGGGTAGGGTTTGTGGGAAGGGAGTAATAAAGGCGGGGAAAAGGAATGGGGCCCTTAGGATTAGAATGTATAATGTGGAGGGTGGGGGTCACGTGTTGGGCTGAATAACAAAGAGAATACATGTAGTGATTCTACAGCATCTTAGTACATGCTGACGGACAGCGACTGTAACTGGGATTTGGGGGGTAATTGGTGAAGGGGGTAGACTAGAAAACATAATGTTCTGCCACGGATTGTATATTAATGAGAACAAAAAGAATTCCAAAGTGCAGTAAGAGCACAGCTCTCAAATATCAGAATGAAAGTACAGGCTTTGAGTGCTCCAATCAAATGACACAGGTTTAGAAGTACTGATGAAAACTCAAGATCACCTACGTGCTCCCTTACTGGAGACTCACTTGAGATCCAAGGATCAGACAAACTACAAGATGAAGGGGCGGGGACTGGTACCTTATACAAGTAAAACTGAGAAACAAACAAAAAACGAATTCTCTTTGAGTCCCCAGAGAGATTCTGTAGAAAATAGCCCTATCTAGCCACCGTGAATTCTTTTTGTTTATTTTCAGCAGTGCTCAGGCATAGATTTAAAGTGCAGCAACTTCCTTCTCATTTCCTCTCACCTCAACAAATGAATTGCTGTAATAATATGCGTCTGGGCATTTATAATCATTGCTTTTCATGATGTTCACGAATGTAAAGGAGTAATAACCACCTAAAGTGGGTAGTTTTTCCCTCAAATAAACACTTCACTCCACAACACACTCGTTGTTCCAACTGCTCCTGTCCAGAAATAGGTGTTCCTTTATATTTGTCCCTCCAGCTATCAGCAGTGATCACGCTGATGTCTCTCAAACATGGTGGTGTGCAAAGAACCAAGTACACTTTTCTGTCGAGAACAGCCCCAGAGGAAGGATACTTGTGGTCTTCAGGGATCACTTACTAACTGAATGTGGCTAAATAAAGTCACCAAGCGAGCAGGAAGTATAAGAGGACAGAGATACGGGTTCAAGTCCTTTCACCTCCCTTTACTGGTTTTGTAAGCACACGCGTCTGAATCTACGTGAAAGTGTATCGGAGAACACAGTGCTATCCTTATGGCTTAGTTACCTTGCAAGATTTCTGGAAGCATAATGTAGGGAAGAGACATAGGCTATGTTGTTAACTGTTCTGTACATAAGGATAGATGCGCAGTCAAAAAGATGATTGATTCAGAGATGGATAGTTTGACAAACGACAGAGAAAGACAGATAGATAGGTACATAGATTGGTAGATGATAGACATCATAGATAGATGATAGGAAGATAGATAGATAGATAGATAGATAGATAGATACACAGATATATAGATACATACATACATACATAGACAGACAGACCGTTAGATAGATAGATACAGATACATATCGATTGACACAAAGCTATTGCTCATAACCAGGAGTTGAATGTTGAATAACATAGCTAAACTACAAACAAGAAGGAAGAATGAAATCCAGTTTTAAAAGTACAGTAAGCAGCCCTAAGAAGAAAACAAATACTACCATTTGCAATGACGTGGATGGAGCTAGACGGTAGTACGTTCAGAGATATAGGCCAGGCGGAGAAAAACACGTACCAACTGATTTCACTCATGTGTGGAGTATAACAACAATGTAAAACTGAAGGAAAAAAACAGCAGCACACTCACAGAACCCGAGAGTTGAGTAAAAGTTACCAAAGGGAAAAGGACTGGGCAGGGTGGGTCTGAAGGGAGGGATAAGTGTGGGGAGAAAGTATGGGGGCTTTAGGATTAGCAAGTATAATGCATGTGATCGGGTGTGCATGGGGAGTACTGTACAACACAGAGAAGACTAGTAGAGATCATATAGCATCTTACTACTCACTGATGTACAGCGACTGCAACGGGTTCTGTGGGGGTGACATGGTGAAGGGCTCTACAGCAACCAACTACGCTGATCGACAGCGACTGAAGAGGTTTTTCTTGGGGACTTGGTGAAGTGGGGTGCATAGTAAACATAATATTCTTCACGTGATTGTAGATTAATGATAAAAAAATTCTTTAAATGAAATAAGTGCACAGCTCTAAATCATCAGAATAAAAGGTCAGGCACTGAGTGCTGCAAACAAAAGACACAGGGTTAAAAGAAGGGATAAAAACTCAAGACACCTACATGCTTACTTACAGGAGACTCACTTGAGATCCAAGGACACAGATAAACTACAAGCCGAAGGTGTGTGGACAAGTACCCTACACGAGTGAAAGTGAAAAACAAATAATCAAACAAATGGATTCTGTTTGAGTCCCAAGAGACAGTCAGAAGAAAATAGCCCTATCTGGCCACCGTGAATTCTTTTTGTTTGGTTTCAGCAGTTCCCAGCCTTAGATTTAGTGGTGCAGCAACATACTTCTCATTTTCTCTCACCTCATCAACTGAGATGCTGTAATAATAAGCATCTGGGCAGTTGAAATCAGTGGGTTTTATGATGTTCACGAATGTGAAGATCTAATAACCAACTAAAGAGAGAACTTTGCTCACTCAAATAAACAAGTCACTTCACAATACACTATTAGCTCCCAAATGATCCTGTCTAGAAATCGGTGTTCCTTTTTTATTTGACCCTCCGTCCTATCTGCTGTGATCATGCTGATGTCCTTCAAACATGGTGGGGAGAAAAGCAACAAGTTTACTTCTCTGTCGACAACAGGCCCAGAGGAATGATACTTGTGGTCTTCAGGGAGCACTTAGTCAATGAATGTGGCTAAATACAGACAGCAAGTTAGAAGGAGATGAAAGAGGTCAGAGGATAGAGTCACTGGTTCAAGTCCTGGCGCAATCATTTCCTGGTTACGTACACACATGCGGCCGACTCGACCTGCAAGTGTCTCGGTGAACACAGTGCTCTCTCTACAGCCTAGATACTTTGCAGGATTTTTGGAAGCGTAGTGTAGGAAAGTGATATAGGAAATATGGTTAACTGTTCTGTACACAAGGACAGATGGGCAGACAAAAAGATGATTGATTGATAAATAGTTAGACAGACAGATAGATAGATATAGGTACATATCGATTAACATAAAGCTACTGCTCATAACCATTAGAGCAATGGTGAAAGCACATAGCGAAACTACAAACAAAAAAGAAGAATGAAATCCAGTTTAAAAAGTGCAGTAAGCAGCCATAAGAAGAAAACAAATTCTATAATTTGCAATAACGTGGATGGAGCTAGAGGGTATTATGCTCAGTCAAATAGGCCAGTCGGAGAAATACAAGTACCAAATAATTTCCCTCATGTGTGGAGTATGATAACAAAGAAAAACTGAAGGAAAAGACAGCAGCAGACTCACAGAACCCGAGAGTGGACTAACAGTTACCAAAGAGAAAGTGACTGGGTAGGGTTTGTGGGAAGGGAGTAATAAAGGCGGGGAAAAGGAATGGGGCCCTTAGGATTAGAATGTATAATGTGGAGGGTGGGGGTCACGTGTTGGGCTGAATAACAAAGAGAATACATGTAGTGATTCTACAGCATCTTAGTACATGCTGACGGACAGCGACTGTAACTGGGATTTGGGGGGTAATTGGTGAAGGGGGTAGACTAGAAAACATAATGTTCTGCCACGGATTGTATATTAATGAGAACAAAAAGAATTCCAAAGTGCAGTAAGAGCACAGCTCTCAAATATCAGAATGAAAGTACAGGCTTTGAGTGCTCCAATCAAATGACACAGGTTTAGAAGTACTGATGAAAACTCAAGACCACCTACGTGCTCCCTTACTGGAGACTCACTTGAGATCCAAGGATCAGACAAACTACAAGATGAAGGGGCGGGGACTGGTACCTTATACAAGTAAACCTGAAAAACAAACAAAAAACGAATTCTCTTTGAGTCCCCAGAGAGATTCTGTAGAAAATAGCCCTATCTAGCCACCGTGAATTCTTTTTGTTTATTTTCAGCAGTGCTCAGGCATAGATTTAAAGTGCAGCAACTTCCTTCTCATTTCCTCTCACCTCAACAAATGAATTGCTGTAATAATATGCGTCTGGGCATTTATAATCATTGCTTTTCATGATGTTCACGAATGTAAAGGAGTAATAACCACCTAAAGTGGGTAGTTTTTCCCTCAAATAAACACTTCACTCCACAACACACTCGTTGTTCCAACTGCTCCTGTCCAGAAATAGGTGTTCCTTTATATTTGTCCCTCCAGCTATCAGCAGTGATCACGCCGATGTCTCTCAAACATGGTGGTGTGCAAAGAACCAAGTACACTTTTCTGTCGAGAACAGCCCCAGAGGAAGGATACTTGTGGTCTTCAGGGATCACTTACTAACTGAATGTGGCTAAATAAAGTCACCAAGCGAGCAGGAAGTATAAGAGGACAGAGATACGGGTTCAAGTCCTTTCACCTCCCTTTACTGGTTTTGTAAGCACACGCGTCTGAATCTACGTGAAAGTGTATCGGAGAACACAGTGCTATCCTTATGGCTTAGTTACCTTGCAAGATTTCTGGAAGCATAATGTAGGGAAGAGACATAGGCTATGTTGTTAACTGTTCTGTACATAAGGATAGATGCGCAGTCAAAAAGATGATTGATTCAGAGATGGATAGTTTGACAAACGACAGAGAAAGACAGATAGATAGGTACATAGATTGGTAGATGATAGACATCATAGATAGATGATAGGAAGATAGATAGATAGACAGATAGATAGATAGATACACAGATATATAGATACATACATACATACATAGACAGACAGACCGTTAGATAGATAGATACAGATACATATCGATTGACACAAAGCTATTGCTCATAACCAGGAGTTGAATGTTGAATAACATAGCTAAACTACAAACAAGAAGGAAGAATGAAATCCAGTTTTAAAAGTACAGTAAGCAGCCCTAAGAAGAAAACAAATACTACCATTTGCAATGACGTGGATGGAGCTAGACGGTAGTACGTTCAGAGATATAGGCCAGGCGGAGAAAAACACGTACCAACTGATTTCACTCATGTGTGGAGTATAACAACAATGTAAAACTGAAGGAAAAAAACAGCAGCACACTCACAGAACCCGAGAGTTGAGTAAAAGTTACCAAAGGGAAAAGGACTGGGCAGGGTGGGTCTGAAGGGAGGGATAAGTGTGGGGAGAAAGTATGGGGGCTTTAGGATTAGCAAGTATAATGCATGTGATCGGGTGTGCATGGGGAGTACTGTACAACACAGAGAAGACTAGTAGAGATCATATAGCATCTTACTACTCACTGATGTACAGCGACTGCAACGGGTTCTGTGGGGGTGACATGGTGAAGGGCTCTACAGCAACCAACTACGCTGATCGACAGCGACTGAAGAGGTTTTTCTTGGGGACTTGGTGAAGTGGGGTGCATAGTAAACATAATATTCTTCACGTGATTGTAGATTAATGATAAAAAAATTCTTTAAATGAAATAAGTGCACAGCTCTAAATCATCAGAATAAAAGGTCAGGCACTGAGTGCTGCAAACAAAAGACACAGGGTTAAAAGAAGGGATAAAAACTCAAGACACCTACATGCTTACTTACAGGAGACTCACTTGAGATCCAAGGACACAGATAAACTACAAGCCGAAGGTGTGTGGACAAGTACCCTACACGAGTGAAAGTGAAAAACAAATAATCAAACAAATGGATTCTGTTTGAGTCCCAAGAGACAGTCAGAAGAAAATAGCCCTATCTGGCCACCGTGAATTCTTTTTGTTTGGTTTCAGCAGTTCCCAGCCTTAGATTTAGTGGTGCAGCAACATACTTCTCATTTTCTCTCACCTCATCAACTGAGATGCTGTAATAATAAGCATCTGGGCAGTTGAAATCAGTGGGTTTTATGATGTTCACGAATGTGAAGATCTAATAACCAACTAAAGAGAGAACTTTGCTCACTCAAATAAACAAGTCACTTCACAATACACTATTAGCTCCCAAATGATCCTGTCTAGAAATCGGTGTTCCTTTTTTATTTGACCCTCCGTCCTATCTGCTGTGATCATGCTGATGTCCTTCAAACATGGTGGGGAGAAAAGCAACAAGTTTACTTCTCTGTCGACAACAGGCCCAGAGGAATGATACTTGTGGTCTTCAGGGAGCACTTAGTCAATGAATGTGGCTAAATACAGACAGCAAGTTAGAAGGAGATGAAAGAGGTCAGAGGATAGAGTCACTGGTTCAAGTCCTGGCACAATCATTTCCTGGTTACGTACATACATGCGGCCGACTCGTCCTGCAAGTGTCTCGGTGAACACAGTGCTCTCTCTACAGCCTAGATACTTTGCAGGATTTTTGGAAGCGTAGTGTAGGAAAGTGATATAGGAAATATGGTTAACTGTTCTGTACACAAGGACAGATGGGCAGACAAAAAGATGATTGATTGATAAATAGTTAGACAGACAGATAGATAGATATAGGTACATATCGATTAACACAAAGCTACTGCTCATAACCATTAGAGCAATGGTGAAAGCACATAGCGAAACTACAAACAAAAAAGAAGAATGAAATCCAGTTTAAAAAGTGCAGTAAGCAGCCATAAGAAGAAAACAAATTCTATAATTTGCAATAACGTGGATGGAGCTAGAGGGTATTATGCTCAGTCAAATAGGCCAGTCGGAGAAATACAAGTACCAAATAATTTCCCTCATGTGTGGAGTATGATAACAAAGAAAAACTGAAGGAAAAGACAGCAGCAGACTCACAGAACCCGAGAGTGGACTAACAGTTACCAAAGAGAAAGTGACTGGGTAGGGTTTGTGGGAAGGGAGTAATAAAGGCGGGGAAAAGGAATGGGGCCCTTAGGATTAGAATGTATAATGTGGAGGGTGGGGGTCACGTGTTGGGCTGAATAACAAAGAGAATACATGTAGTGATTCTACAGCATCTTAGTACATGCTGACGGACAGCGACTGTAACTGGGATTTGGGGGGTAATTGGTGAAGGGGGTAGACTAGAAAACATAATGTTCTGCCTGGGATTGTATATTAATGAGAACAAAAAGAATTCCAAAGTGCAGTAAGAGCACAGCTCTCAAATATCAGAATGAAAGTACAGGCTTTGAGTGCTCCAATCAAATGACACAGGTTTAGAAGTACTGATGAAAACTCAAGATCACCTACGTGCTCCCTTACTGGAGACTCACTTGAGATCCAAGGATCAGACAAACTACAAGATGAAGGGGCGGGGACTGGTACCTTATACAAGTAAAACTGAGAAACAAACAAAAAACGAATTCTCTTTGAGTCCCCAGAGAGATTCTGTAGAAAATAGCCCTATCTAGCCACCGTGAATTCTTTTTGTTTATTTTCAGCAGTGCTCAGGCATAGATTTAAAGTGCAGCAACTTCCTTCTCATTTCCTCTCACCTCAACAAATGAATTGCTGTAATAATATGCGTCTGGGCATTTATAATCATTGCTTTTCATGATGTTCACGAATGTAAAGGAGTAATAACCACCTAAAGTGGGTAGTTTTTCCCTCAAATAAACACTTCACTCCACAACACACTCGTTGTTCCAACTGCTCCTGTCCAGAAATAGGTGTTCCTTTATATTTGTCCCTCCAGCTATCAGCAGTGATCACGCTGATGTCTCTCAAACATGGTGGTGTGCAAAGAACCAAGTACACTTTTCTGTCGAGAACAGCCCCAGAGGAAGGATACTTGTGGTCTTCAGGGATCACTTACTAACTGAATGTGGCTAAATAAAGTCACCAAGCGAGCAGGAAGTATAAGAGGACAGAGATACGGGTTCAAGTCCTTTCACCTCCCTTTACTGGTTTTGTAAGCACACGCGTCTGAATCTACGTGAAAGTGTATCGGAGAACACAGTGCTATCCTTATGGCTTAGTTACCTTGCAAGATTTCTGGAAGCATAATGTAGGGAAGAGACATAGGCTATGTTGTTAACTGTTCTGTACATAAGGATAGATGCGCAGACAAAAAGATGATTGATTCAGAGATAGATAGTTTGACAAACGACAGAGAAAGACAGATAGATAGGTACATAGATTGGTAGATGATAGACATCATAGATAGATGATAGGAAGATAGATAGATAGATAGATAGATAGATAGATACACAGATATATAGATACATACATACATACATAGACAGACAGACCGTTAGATAGATAGATACAGATACATATCGATTGACACAAAGCTTTTGCTCATAACCAGGAGTTGAATGTTGAATAACATAGCTAAACTACAAACAAGAAGGAAGAATGAAATCCAGTTTAAAAAGTACAGTAAGCAGCCCTAAGAAGAAAACAAATACTACCATTTGCAATGACGTGGATGGAGCTAGACGGTAGTACGTTCAGAGATATAGGCCAGGCGGAGAAAAACACGTACCAACTGATTTCACTCATGTGTGGAGTATAACAACAATGTAAAACTGAAGGAAAAAAACAGAAGCACACTCACAGAACCCGAGAGTTGAGTAAAAGTTACCAAAGGGAAAAGGACTGGGCAGGGTGGGTCTGAAGGGAGGGATAAGTGTGGGGAGAAAGAATGGGGGCATTAGGATTAGCAAGTATAATGCATGTGATCGGGTGTGCATGGGGAGTACTGTACAACACAGAGAAGACTAGTAGAGATCATATAGCATCTTACTACTCACTGATGTACAGCGACTGCAACGGGTTCTGTGGGGGTGACATGGTGAAGGGCTCTACAGCAACCAACTACGCTGATCGACAGCGACTGAAGAGGTTTTTCTTGGGGACTTGGTGAAGTGGGGTGCATAGTAAACATAATATTCTTCACGTGATTGTAGATTAATGATAAAAAATTCTTTAAATGAAATAAGTGCACAGCTCTAAATCATCAGAATAAAAGGTCAGGCACTGAGTGCTGCAAACAAAAGACACAGGGTTAAAAGAAGGGATAAAAACTCAAGACACCTACATGCTTACTTACAGGAGACTCACTTGAGATCCAAGGACACAGATAAACTACAAGCCGAAGGTGTGTGGACAAGTACCCTACACGAGTGAAAGTGAAAAACAAATAATCAAACAAATGGATTCTGTTTGAGTCCCAAGAGACAGTCAGAAGAAAATAGCCCTATCTGGCCACCGTGAATTCTTTTTGTTTGGTTTCAGCAGTTCCCAGCCTTAGATTTAGTGGTGCAGCAACATACTTCTCATTTTCTCTCACCTCATCAACTGAGATGCTGTAATAATAAGCATCTGGGCAGTTGAAATCAGTGGGTTTTATGATGTTCACGAATGTGAAGATCTAATAACCAACTAAAGAGAGAACTTTGCTCACTCAAATAAACAAGTCACTTCACAATACACTATTAGCTTCCAACTGATCCTGTCTAGAAATCGGTGTTCCTTTTTTATTTGACCCTCCGTCCTATCTGCTGTGATCATGCTGATGTCCTTCAAACATGGTGGGGAGAAAAGCAACAAGTTTACTTCTCTGTCGACAACAGGCCCAGAGGAATGATACTTGTGGTCTTCAGGGAGCACTTAGTCAATGAATGTGGCTAAATACAGACAGCAAGTTAGAAGGAGATGAAAGAGGTCAGAGGATAGAGTCACTGGTTCAAGTCCTGGCACAATCATTTCCTGGTTACGTACATACATGCGGCCGACTCGTCCTGCAAGTGTCTCGGTGAACACAGTGCTCTCTCTACAGCCTAGATACTTTGCAGGATTTTTGGAAGCGTAGTGTAGGAAAGTGATATAGGAAATATGGTTAACTGTTCTGTACACAAGGACAGATGGGCAGACAAAAAGATGATTGATTGATAAATAGTTAGACAGACAGATAGATAGATATAGGTACATATCGATTAACACAAAGCTACTGCTCATAACCATTAGAGCAATGGTGAAAGCACATAGCGAAACTACAAACAAAAAAGAAGAATGAAATCCAGTTTAAAAAGTGCAGTAAGCAGCCATAAGAAGAAAACAAATTCTATAATTTGCAATAACGTGGATGGAGCTAGAGGGTATTATGCTCAGTCAAATAGGCCAGTCGGAGAAATACAAGTACCAAATAATTTCCCTCATGTGTGGAGTATGATAACAAAGAAAAACTGAAGGAAAAGACAGCAGCTGACTCACAGAACCCGAGAGTGGACTAACAGTTACCAAAGAGAAAGTGACTGGGTAGGGTTTGTGGGAAGGGAGTAATAAAGGCGGGGAAAAGGAATGGGGCCCTTAGGATTAGAATGTATAATGTGGAGGGTGGGGGTCACGTGTTGGGCTGAATAACAAAGAGAATACATGTAGTGATTCTACAGCATCTTAGTACATGCTGACGGACAGCGACTGTAACTGGGATTTGGGGGGTAATTGGTGAAGGGGGTAGACTAGAAAACATAATGTTCTGCCTGGGATTGTATATTAATGAGAACAAAAAGAATTCCAAAGTGCAGTAAGAGCACAGCTCTCAAATATCAGAATGAAAGTACAGGCTTTGAGTGCTCCAATCAAATGACACAGGTTTAGAAGTACTGATGAAAACTCAAGATCACCTACGTGCTCCCTTACTGGAGACTCACTTGAGATCCAAGGATCAGACAAACTACAAGATGAAGGGGCGGGGACTGGTACCTTATACAAGTAAAACTGAGAAACAAACAAAAAACGAATTCTCTTTGAGTCCCCAGAGAGATTCTGTAGAAAATAGCCCTATCTAGCCACCGTGAATTCTTTTTGTTTATTTTCAGCAGTGCTCAGGCATAGATTTAAAGTGCAGCAACTTCCTTCTCATTTCCTCTCACCTCAACAAATGAATTGCTGTAATAATATGCGTCTGGGCATTTATAATCATTGCTTTTCATGATGTTCACGAATGTAAAGGAGTAATAACCACCTAAAGTGGGTAGTTTTTCCCTCAAATAAACACTTCACTCCACAACACACTCGTTGTTCCAACTGCTCCTGTCCAGAAATAGGTGTTCCTTTATATTTGTCCCTCCAGCTATCAGCAGTGATCACGCTGATGTCTCTCAAACATGGTGGTGTGCAAAGAACCAAGTACACTTTTCTGTCGAGAACAGCCCCAGAGGAAGGATACTTGTGGTCTTCAGGGATCACTTACTAACTGAATGTGGCTAAATAAAGTCACCAAGCGAGCAGGAAGTATAAGAGGACAGAGATACGGGTTCAAGTCCTTTCACCTCCCTTTACTGGTTTTGTAAGCACACGCGTCTGAATCTACGTGAAAGTGTATCGGAGAACACAGTGCTATCCTTATGGCTTAGTTACCTTGCAAGATTTCTGGAAGCATAATGTAGGGAAGAGACATAGGCTATGTTGTTAACTGTTCTGTACATAAGGATAGATGCGCAGACAAAAAGATGATTGATTCAGAGATAGATAGTTTGACAAACGACAGAGAAAGACAGATAGATAGGTACATAGATTGATAGATGATAGACATCATAGATAGATGATAGGAAGATAGATAGATAGATAGATAGATAGATAGATAGATAGATAGATAGATAGATAGATAGATACACAGATATATAGATACATACATACATACATAGACAGACAGACCGTTAGATAGATAGATACAGATACATATCGATTGACACAAAGCTATTGCTCATAACCAGGAGTTGAATGTTGAATAACATAGCTAAACTACAAACAAGAAGGAAGAATGAAATCCAGTTTAAAAAGTACAGTAAGCAGCCCTAAGAAGAAAACAAATACTACCATTTGCAATGACGTGGATGGAGCTAGACGGTAGTACGTTCAGAGATATAGGCCAGGCGGAGAAAAACACGTACCAACTGATTTCACTCATGTGTGGAGTATAACAACAATGTAAAACTGAAGGAAAAAAACAGCAGCACACTCACAGAACCCGAGAGTTGAGTAAAAGTTACCAAAGGGAAAAGGACTGGGCAGGGTTGGTCTGAAGGGAGGGATAAGTGTGGGGAGAAAGAATGGGGGCATTAGGATTAGCAAGTATAATGCATGTGATCGGGTGTGCATGGGGAGTACTGTACAACACAGAGAAGACTAGTAGAGATCATATAGCATCTTACTACTCACTGATGTACAGCGACTGCAACGGGTTCTGTGGGGGTGACATGGTGAAGGGCTCTACAGCAACCAACTACGCTGATCGACAGCGACTGAAGAGGTTTTTCTTGGGGACTTGGTGAAGTGGGGTGCATAGTAAACATAATATTCTTCACGTGATTGTAGATTAATGATAAAAAATTCTTTAAATGAAATAAGTGCACAGCTCTAAATCATCAGAATAAAAGGTCAGGCACTGAGTGCTGCAAACAAAAGACACAGGGTTAAAAGAAGGGATAAAAACTCAAGACACCTACATGCTTACTTACAGGAGACTCACTTGAGATCCAAGGACACAGATAAACTACAAGCCGAAGGTGTGTGGACAAGTACCCTACACGAGTGAAAGTGAAAAACAAATAATCAAACAAATGGATTCTGTTTGAGTCCCAAGAGACAGTCAGAAGAAAATAGCCCTATCTGGCCACCGTGAATTCTTTTTGTTTGGTTTCAGCAGTTCCCAGCCTTAGATTTAGTGGTGCAGCAACATACTTCTCATTTTCTCTCACCTCATCAACTGAGATGCTGTAATAATAAGCATCTGGGCAGTTGAAATCAGTGGGTTTTATGATGTTCACGAATGTGAAGATCTAATAACCAACTAAAGAGAGAACTTTGCTCACTCAAATAAACAAGTCACTTCACAATACACTATTAGCTTCCAACTGATCCTGTCTAGAAATCGGTGTTCCTTTTTTATTTGACCCTCCGTCCTATCTGCTGTGATCATGCTGATGTCCTTCAAACATGGTGGGGAGAAAAGCAACAAGTTTACTTCTCTGTCGACAACAGGCCCAGAGGAATGATACTTGTGGTCTTCAGGGAGCACTTAGTCAATGAATGTGGCTAAATACAGACAGCAAGTTAGAAGGAGATGAAAGAGGTCAGAGGATAGAGTCACTGGTTCAAGTCCTGGCACAATCATTTCCTGGTTACGTACATACATGCGGCCGACTCGTCCTGCAAGTGTCTCGGTGAACACAGTGCTCTCTCTACAGCCTAGATACTTTGCAGGATTTTTGGAAGCGTAGTGTAGGAAAGTGATATAGGAAATATGGTTAACTGTTCTGTACACAAGGACAGATGGGCAGACAAAAAGATGATTGATTGATAAATAGTTAGACAGACAGATAGATAGATATAGGTACATATCGATTAACACAAAGCTACTGCTCATAACCATTAGAGCAATGGTGAAAGCACATAGCGAAACTACAAACAAAAAAGAAGAATGAAATCCAGTTTAAAAAGTGCAGTAAGCAGCCATAAGAAGAAAACAAATTCTATAATTTGCAATAACGTGGATGGAGCTAGAGGGTATTATGCTCAGTCAAATAGGCCAGTCGGAGAAATACAAGTACCAAATAATTTCCCTCATGTGTGGAGTATGATAACAAAGAAAAACTGAAGGAAAAGACAGCAGCAGACTCACAGAACCCGAGAGTGGACTAACAGTTACCAAAGAGAAAGTGACTGGGTAGGGTTTGTGGGAAGGGAGTAATAAAGGCGGGGAAAAGGAATGGGGCCCTTAGGATTAGAATGTATAATGTGGAGGGTGGGGGTCACGTGTTGGGCTGAATAACAAAGAGAATACATGTAGTGATTCTACAGCATCTTAGTACATGCTGACGGACAGCGACTGTAACTGGGATTTGGGGGGTAATTGGTGAAGGGGGTAGACTAGAAAACATAATGTTCTGCCTGGGATTGTATATTAATGAGAACAAAAAGAATTCCAAAGTGCAGTAAGAGCACAGCTCTCAAATATCAGAATGAAAGTACAGGCTTTGAGTGCTCCAATCAAATGACACAGGTTTAGAAGTACTGATGAAAACTCAAGATCACCTACGTGCTCCCTTACTGGAGACTCACTTGAGATCCAAGGATCAGACAAACTACAAGATGAAGGGGCGGGGACTGGTACCTTATACAAGTAAAACTGAGAAACAAACAAAAAACGAATTCTCTTTGAGTCCCCAGAGAGATTCTGTAGAAAATAGCCCTATCTAGCCACCGTGAATTCTTTTTGTTTATTTTCAGCAGTGCTCAGGCATAGATTTAAAGTGCAGCAACTTCCTTCTCATTTCCTCTCACCTCAACAAATGAATTGCTGTAATAATATGCGTCTGGGCATTTATAATCATTGCTTTTCATGATGTTCACGAATGTAAAGGAGTAATAACCACCTAAAGTGGGTAGTTTTTCCCTCAAATAAACACTTCACTCCACAACACACTCGTTGTTCCAACTGCTCCTGTCCAGAAATAGGTGTTCCTTTATATTTGTCCCTCCAGCTATCAGCAGTGATCACGCTGATGTCTCTCAAACATGGTGGTGTGCAAAGAACCAAGTACACTTTTCTGTCGAGAACAGCCCCAGAGGAAGGATACTTGTGGTCTTCAGGGATCACTTACTAACTGAATGTGGCTAAATAAAGTCACCAAGCGAGCAGGAAGTATAAGAGGACAGAGATACGGGTTCAAGTCCTTTCACCTCCCTTTACTGGTTTTGTAAGCACACGCGTCTGAATCTACGTGAAAGTGTATCGGAGAACACAGTGCTATCCTTATGGCTTAGTTACCTTGCAAGATTTCTGGAAGCATAATGTAGGGAAGAGACATAGGCTATGTTGTTAACTGTTCTGTACATAAGGATAGATGCGCAGACAAAAAGATGATTGATTCAGAGATAGATAGTTTGACAAACGACAGAGAAAGACAGATAGATAGGTACATAGATTGGTAGATGATAGACATCATAGATAGATGATAGGAAGATAGATAGATAGATAGATAGATAGATAGATACACAGATATATAGATACATACATACATACATAGACAGACAGACCGTTAGATAGATAGATACAGATACATATCGATTGACACAAAGCTATTGCTCATAACCAGGAGTTGAATGTTGAATAACATAGCTAAACTACAAACAAGAAGGAAGAATGAAATCCAGTTTAAAATGTACAGTAAGCAGCCCTAAGAAGAAAACAAATACTACCATTTGCAATGACGTGGATGGAGCTAGACGGTAGTACGTTCAGAGATATAGGCCAGGCGGAGAAAAACACGTACCAACTGATTTCACTCATGTGTGGAGTATAACAACAATGTAAAACTGAAGGAAAAAAACAGCAGCACACTCACAGAACCCGAGAGTTGAGTAAAAGTTACCAAAGGGAAAAGGACTGGGCAGGGTGGGTCTGAAGGGAGGGATAAGTGTGGGGAGAAAGAATGGTGGCATTAGGATTAGCAAGTATAATGCATGTGATCGGGTGTGCATGGGGAGTACTGTACAACACAGAGAAGACTAGTAGAGATCATATAGCATCTTACTACTCACTGATGTACAGCGACTGCAACGGGTTCTGTGGGGGTGACATGGTGAAGGGCTCTACAGCAACCAACTACGCTGATCGACAGCGACTGAAGAGGTTTTTCTTGGGGACTTGGTGAAGTGGGGTGCATAGTAAACATAATATTCTTCACGTGATTGTAGATTAATGATAAAAAATTCTTTAAATGAAATAAGTGCACAGCTCTAAATCATCAGAATAAAAGGTCAGGCACTGAGTGCTGCAAACAAAAGACACAGGGTTAAAAGAAGGGATAAAAACTCAAGACACCTACATGCTTACTTACAGGAGACTCACTTGAGATCCAAGGACACAGATAAACTACAAGCCGAAGGTGTGTGGACAAGTACCCTACACGAGTGAAAGTGAAAAACAAATAATCAAACAAATGGATTCTGTTTGAGTCCCAAGAGACAGTCAGAAGAAAATAGCCCTATCTGGCCACCGTGAATTCTTTTTGTTTGGTTTCAGCAGTTCCCAGCCTTAGATTTAGTGGTGCAGCAACATACTTCTCATTTTCTCTCACCTCATCAACTGAGATGCTGTAATAATAAGCATCTGGGCAGTTGAAATCAGTGGGTTTTATGATGTTCACGAATGTGAAGATCTAATAACCAACTAAAGAGAGAACTTTGCTCACTCAAATAAACAAGTCACTTCACAATACACTATTAGCTTCCAACTGATCCTGTCTAGAAATCGGTGTTCCTTTTTTATTTGACCCTCCGTCCTATCTGCTGTGATCATGCTGATGTCCTTCAAACATGGTGGGGAGAAAAGCAACAAGTTTACTTCTCTGTCGACAACAGGCCCAGAGGAATGATACTTGTGGTCTTCAGGGAGCACTTAGTCAATGAATGTGGCTAAATACAGACAGCAAGTTAGAAGGAGATGAAAGAGGTCAGAGGATAGAGTCACTGGTTCAAGTCCTGGCACAATCATTTCCTGGTTACGTACATACATGCGGCCGACTCGTCCTGCAAGTGTCTCGGTGAACACAGTGCTCTCTCTACAGCCTAGATACTTTGCAGGATTTTTGGAAGCGTAGTGTAGGAAAGTGATATAGGAAATATGGTTAACTGTTCTGTACACAAGGACAGATGGGCAGACAAAAAGATGATTGATTGATAAATAGTTAGACAGACAGATAGATAGATATAGGTACATATCGATTAACACAAAGCTACTGCTCATAACCATTAGAGCAATGGTGAAAGCACATAGCGAAACTACAAACAAAAAAGAAGAATGAAATCCAGTTTAAAAAGTGCAGTAAGCAGCCATAAGAAGAAAACAAATTCTATAATTTGCAATAACGTGGATGGAGCTAGAGGGTATTATGCTCAGTCAAATAGGCCAGTCGGAGAAATACAAGTACCAAATAATTTCCCTCATGTGTGGAGTATGATAACAAAGAAAAACTGAAGGAAAAGACAGCAGCAGACTCACAGAACCCGAGAGTGGACTAACAGTTACCAAAGAGAAAGTGACTGGGTAGGGTTTGTGGGAAGGGAGTAATAAAGGCGGGGAAAAGGAATGGGGCCCTTAGGATTAGAATGTATAATGTGGAGGGTGGGGGTCACGTGTTGGGCTGAATAACAAAGAGAATACATGTAGTGATTCTACAGCATCTTAGTACATGCTGACGGACAGCGACTGTAACTGGGATTTGGGGGGTAATTGGTGAAGGGGGTAGACTAGAAAACATAATGTTCTGCCTGGGATTGTATATTAATGAGAACAAAAAGAATTCCAAAGTGCAGTAAGAGCACAGCTCTCAAATATCAGAATGAAAGTACAGGCTTTGAGTGCTCCAATCAAATGACACAGGTTTAGAAGTACTGATGAAAACTCAAGATCACCTACGTGCTCCCTTACTGGAGACTCACTTGAGATCCAAGGATCAGACAAACTACAAGATGAAGGGGCGGGGACTGGTACCTTATACAAGTAAAACTGAGAAACAAACAAAAAACGAATTCTCTTTGAGTCCCCAGAGAGATTCTGTAGAAAATAGCCCTATCTAGCCACCGTGAATTCTTTTTGTTTATTTTCAGCAGTGCTCAGGCATAGATTTAAAGTGCAGCAACTTCCTTCTCATTTCCTCTCACCTCAACAAATGAATTGCTGTAATAATATGCGTCTGGGCATTTATAATCATTGCTTTTCATGATGTTCACGAATGTAAAGGAGTAATAACCACCTAAAGTGGGTAGTTTTTCCCTCAAATAAACACTTCACTCCACAACACACTCGTTGTTCCAACTGCTCCTGTCCAGAAATAGGTGTTCCTTTATATTTGTCCCTCCAGCTATCAGCAGTGATCACGCTGATGTCTCTCAAACATGGTGGTGTGCAAAGAACCAAGTACACTTTTCTGTCGAGAACAGCCCCAGAGGAAGGATACTTGTGGTCTTCAGGGATCACTTACTAACTGAATGTGGCTAAATAAAGTCACCAAGCGAGCAGGAAGTATAAGAGGACAGAGATACGGGTTCAAGTCCTTTCACCTCCCTTTACTGGTTTTGTAAGCACACGCGTCTGAATCTACGTGAAAGTGTATCGGAGAACACAGTGCTATCCTTATGGCTTAGTTACCTTGCAAGATTTCTGGAAGCATAATGTAGGGAAGAGACATAGGCTATGTTGTTAACTGTTCTGTACATAAGGATAGATGCGCAGACAAAAAGATGATTGATTCAGAGATAGATAGTTTGACAAACGACAGAGAAAGACAGATAGATAGGTACATAGATTGGTAGATGATAGACATCATAGATAGATGATAGGAAGATAGATAGATAGATAGATAGATAGATACACAGATATATAGATACATACATACATACATAGACAGACAGACCGTTAGATAGATAGATACAGATACATATCGATTGACACAAAGCTTTTGCTCATAACCAGGAGTTGAATGTTGAATAACATAGCTAAACTACAAACAAGAAGGAAGAATGAAATCCAGTTTAAAAAGTACAGTAAGCAGCCCTAAGAAGAAAACAAATACTACCATTTGCAATGACGTGGATGGAGCTAGACGGTAGTACGTTCAGAGATATAGGCCAGGCGGAGAAAAACACGTACCAACTGATTTCACTCATGTGTGGAGTATAACAACAATGTAAAACTGAAGGAAAAAAACAGCAGCACACTCACAGAACCCGAGAGTTGAGTAAAAGTTACCAAAGGGAAAAGGACTGGGCAGGGTGGGTCTGAAGGGAGGGATAAGTGTGGGGAGAAAGAATGGGGGCATTAGGATTAGCAAGTATAATGCATGTGATCGGGTGTGCATGGGGAGTACTGTACAACACAGAGAAGACTAGTAGAGATCATATAGCATCTTACTACTCACTGATGTACAGCGACTGCAACGGGTTCTGTGGGGGTGACATGGTGAAGGGCTCTACAGCAACCAACTACGCTGATCGACAGCGACTGAAGAGGTTTTTCTTGGGGACTTGGTGAAGTGGGGTGCATAGTAAACATAATATTCTTCACGTGATTGTAGATTAATGATAAAAAATTCTTTAAATGAAATAAGTGCACAGCTCTAAATCATCAGAATAAAAGGTCAGGCACTGAGTGCTGCAAACAAAAGACACAGGGTTAAAAGAAGGGATAAAAACTCAAGACACCTACATGCTTACTTACAGGAGACTCACTTGAGATCCAAGGACACAGATAAACTACAAGCCGAAGGTGTGTGGACAAGTACCCTACACGAGTGAAAGTGAAAAACAAATAATCAAACAAATGGATTCTGTTTGAGTCCCAAGAGACAGTCAGAAGAAAATAGCCCTATCTGGCCACCGTGAATTCTTTTTGTTTGGTTTCAGCAGTTCCCAGCCTTAGATTTAGTGGTGCAGCAACATACTTCTCATTTTCTCTCACCTCATCAACTGAGATGCTGTAATAATAAGCATCTGGGCAGTTGAAATCAGTGGGTTTTATGATGTTCACGAATGTGAAGATCTAATAACCAACTAAAGAGAGAACTTTGCTCACTCAAATAAACAAGTCACTTCACAATACACTATTAGCTTCCAACTGATCCTGTCTAGAAATCGGTGTTCCTTTTTTATTTGACCCTCCGTCCTATCTGCTGTGATCATGCTGATGTCCTTCAAACATGGTGGGGAGAAAAGCAACAAGTTTACTTCTCTGTCGACAACAGGCCCAGAGGAATGATACTTGTGGTCTTCAGGGAGCACTTAGTCAATGAATGTGGCTAAATACAGACAGCAAGTTAGAAGGAGATGAAAGAGGTCAGAGGATAGAGTCACTGGTTCAAGTCCTGGCACAATCATTTCCTGGTTACGTACATACATGCGGCCGACTCGTCCTGCAAGTGTCTCGGTGAACACAGTGCTCTCTCTACAGCCTAGATACTTTGCAGGATTTTTGGAAGCGTAGTGTAGGAAAGTGATATAGGAAATATGGTTAACTGTTCTGTACACAAGGACAGATGGGCAGACAAAAAGATGATTGATTGATAAATAGTTAGACAGACAGATAGATAGATATAGGTACATATCGATTAACACAAAGCTACTGCTCATAACCATTAGAGCAATGGTGAAAGCACATAGCGAAACTACAAACAAAAAAGAAGAATGAAATCCAGTTTAAAAAGTGCAGTAAGCAGCCATAAGAAGAAAACAAATTCTATAATTTGCAATAACGTGGATGGAGCTAGAGGGTATTATGCTCAGTCAAATAGGCCAGTCGGAGAAATACAAGTACCAAATAATTTCCCTCATGTGTGGAGTATGATAACAAAGAAAAACTGAAGGAAAAGACAGCAGCAGACTCACAGAACCCGAGAGTGGACTAACAGTTACCAAAGAGAAAGTGACTGGGTAGGGTTTGTGGGAAGGGAGTAATAAAGGCGGGGAAAAGGAATGGGGCCCTTAGGATTAGAATGTATAATGTGGAGGGTGGGGGTCACGTGTTGGGCTGAATAACAAAGAGAATACATGTAGTGATTCTACAGCATCTTAGTACATGCTGACGGACAGCGACTGTAACTGGGATTTGGGGGGTAATTGGTGAAGGGGGTAGACTAGAAAACATAATGTTCTGCCTGGGATTGTATATTAATGAGAACAAAAAGAATTCCAAAGTGCAGTAAGAGCACAGCTCTCAAATATCAGAATGAAAGTACAGGCTTTGAGTGCTCCAATCAAATGACACAGGTTTAGAAGTACTGATGAAAACTCAAGATCACCTACGTGCTCCCTTACTGGAGACTCACTTGAGATCCAAGGATCAGACAAACTACAAGATGAAGGGGCGGGGACTGGTACCTTATACAAGTAAAACTGAGAAACAAACAAAAAACGAATTCTCTTTGAGTCCCCAGAGAGATTCTGTAGAAAATAGCCCTATCTAGCCACCGTGAATTCTTTTTGTTTATTTTCAGCAGTGCTCAGGCATAGATTTAAAGTGCAGCAACTTCCTTCTCATTTCCTCTCACCTCAACAAATGAATTGCTGTAATAATATGCGTCTGGGCATTTATAATCATTGCTTTTCATGATGTTCACGAATGTAAAGGAGTAATAACCACCTAAAGTGGGTAGTTTTTCCCTCAAATAAACACTTCACTCCACAACACACTCGTTGTTCCAACTGCTCCTGTCCAGAAATAGGTGTTCCTTTATATTTGTCCCTCCAGCTATCAGCAGTGATCACGCTGATGTCTCTCAAACATGGTGGTGTGCAAAGAACCAAGTACACTTTTCTGTCGAGAACAGCCCCAGAGGAAGGATACTTGTGGTCTTCAGGGATCACTTACTAACTGAATGTGGCTAAATAAAGTCACCAAGCGAGCAGGAAGTATAAGAGGACAGAGATACGGGTTCAAGTCCTTTCACCTCCCTTTACTGGTTTTGTAAGCACACGCGTCTGAATCTACGTGAAAGTGTATCGGAGAACACAGTGCTATCCTTATGGCTTAGTTACCTTGCAAGATTTCTGGAAGCATAATGTAGGGAAGAGACATAGGCTATGTTGTTAACTGTTCTGTACATAAGGATAGATGCGCAGACAAAAAGATGATTGATTCAGAGATAGATAGTTTGACAAACGACAGAGAAAGACAGATAGATAGGTACATAGATTGGTAGATGATAGACATCATAGATAGATGATAGGAAGATAGATAGATAGATAGATAGATAGATAGATACACAGATATATAGATACATACATACATACATAGACAGACAGACCGTTAGATAGATAGATACAGATACATATCGATTGACACAAAGCTATTGCTCATAACCAGGAGTTGAATGTTGAATAACATAGCTAAACTACAAACAAGAAGGAAGAATGAAATCCAGTTTAAAATGTACAGTAAGCAGCCCTAAGAAGAAAACAAATACTACCATTTGCAATGACGTGGATGGAGCTAGACGGTAGTACGTTCAGAGATATAGGCCAGGCGGAGAAAAACACGTACCAACTGATTTCACTCATGTGTGGAGTATAACAACAATGTAAAACTGAAGGAAAAAAACAGCAGCACACTCACAGAACCCGAGAGTTGAGTAAAAGTTACCAAAGGGAAAAGGACTGGGCAGGGTGGGTCTGAAGGGAGGGATAAGTGTGGGGAGAAAGAATGGTGGCATTAGGATTAGCAAGTATAATGCATGTGATCGGGTGTGCATGGGGAGTACTGTACAACACAGAGAAGACTAGTAGAGATCATATAGCATCTTACTACTCACTGATGTACAGCGACTGCAACGGGTTCTGTGGGGGTGACATGGTGAAGGGCTCTACAGCAACCAACTACGCTGATCGACAGCGACTGAAGAGGTTTTTCTTGGGGACTTGGTGAAGTGGGGTGCATAGTAAACATAATATTCTTCACGTGATTGTAGATTAATGATAAAAAATTCTTTAAATGAAATAAGTGCACAGCTCTAAATCATCAGAATAAAAGGTCAGGCACTGAGTGCTGCAAACAAAAGACACAGGGTTAAAAGAAGGGATAAAAACTCAAGACACCTACATGCTTACTTACAGGAGACTCACTTGAGATCCAAGGACACAGATAAACTACAAGCCGAAGGTGTGTGGACAAGTACCCTACACGAGTGAAAGTGAAAAACAAATAATCAAACAAATGGATTCTGTTTGAGTCCCAAGAGACAGTCAGAAGAAAATAGCCCTATCTGGCCACCGTGAATTCTTTTTGTTTGGTTTCAGCAGTTCCCAGCCTTAGATTTAGTGGTGCAGCAACATACTTCTCATTTTCTCTCACCTCATCAACTGAGATGCTGTAATAATAAGCATCTGGGCAGTTGAAATCAGTGGGTTTTATGATGTTCACGAATGTGAAGATCTAATAACCAACTAAAGAGAGAACTTTGCTCACTCAAATAAACAAGTCACTTCACAATACACTATTAGCTTCCAACTGATCCTGTCTAGAAATCGGTGTTCCTTTTTTATTTGACCCTCCGTCCTATCTGCTGTGATCATGCTGATGTCCTTCAAACATGGTGGGGAGAAAAGCAACAAGTTTACTTCTCTGTCGACAACAGGCCCAGAGGAATGATACTTGTGGTCTTCAGGGAGCACTTAGTCAATGAATGTGGCTAAATACAGACAGCAAGTTAGAAGGAGATGAAAGAGGTCAGAGGATAGAGTCACTGGTTCAAGTCCTGGCACAATCATTTCCTGGTTACGTACATACATGCGGCCGACTCGTCCTGCAAGTGTCTCGGTGAACACAGTGCTCTCTCTACAGCCTAGATACTTTGCAGGATTTTTGGAAGCGTAGTGTAGGAAAGTGATATAGGAAATATGGTTAACTGTTCTGTACACAAGGACAGATGGGCAGACAAAAAGATGATTGATTGATAAATAGTTAGACAGACAGATAGATAGATATAGGTACATATCGATTAACACAAAGCTACTGCTCATAACCATTAGAGCAATGGTGAAAGCACATAGCGAAACTACAAACAAAAAAGAAGAATGAAATCCAGTTTAAAAAGTGCAGTAAGCAGCCATAAGAAGAAAACAAATTCTATAATTTGCAATAACGTGGATGGAGCTAGAGGGTATTATGCTCAGTCAAATAGGCCAGTCGGAGAAATACAAGTACCAAATAATTTCCCTCATGTGTGGAGTATGATAACAAAGAAAAACTGAAGGAAAAGACAGCAGCAGACTCACAGAACCCGAGAGTGGACTAACAGTTACCAAAGAGAAAGTGACTGGGTAGGGTTTGTGGGAAGGGAGTAATAAAGGCGGGGAAAAGGAATGGGGCCCTTAGGATTAGAATGTATAATGTGGAGGGTGGGGGTCACGTGTTGGGCTGAATAACAAAGAGAATACATGTAGTGATTCTACAGCATCTTAGTACATGCTGACGGACAGCGACTGTAACTGGGATTTGGGGGGTAATTGGTGAAGGGGGTAGACTAGAAAACATAATGTTCTGCCTGGGATTGTATATTAATGAGAACAAAAAGAATTCCAAAGTGCAGTAAGAGCACAGCTCTCAAATATCAGAATGAAAGTACAGGCTTTGAGTGCTCCAATCAAATGACACAGGTTTAGAAGTACTGATGAAAACTCAAGATCACCTACGTGCTCCCTTACTGGAGACTCACTTGAGATCCAAGGATCAGACAAACTACAAGATGAAGGGGCGGGGACTGGTACCTTATACAAGTAAAACTGAGAAACAAACAAAAAACGAATTCTCTTTGAGTCCCCAGAGAGATTCTGTAGAAAATAGCCCTATCTAGCCACCGTGAATTCTTTTTGTTTATTTTCAGCAGTGCTCAGGCATAGATTTAAAGTGCAGCAACTTCCTTCTCATTTCCTCTCACCTCAACAAATGAATTGCTGTAATAATATGCGTCTGGGCATTTATAATCATTGCTTTTCATGATGTTCACGAATGTAAAGGAGTAATAACCACCTAAAGTGGGTAGTTTTTCCCTCAAATAAACACTTCACTCCACAACACACTCGTTGTTCCAACTGCTCCTGTCCAGAAATAGGTGTTCCTTTATATTTGTCCCTCCAGCTATCAGCAGTGATCACGCTGATGTCTCTCAAACATGGTGGTGTGCAAAGAACCAAGTACACTTTTCTGTCGAGAACAGCCCCAGAGGAAGGATACTTGTGGTCTTCAGGGATCACTTACTAACTGAATGTGGCTAAATAAAGTCACCAAGCGAGCAGGAAGTATAAGAGGACAGAGATACGGGTTCAAGTCCTTTCACCTCCCTTTACTGGTTTTGTAAGCACACGCGTCTGAATCTACGTGAAAGTGTATCGGAGAACACAGTGCTATCCTTATGGCTTAGTTACCTTGCAAGATTTCTGGAAGCATAATGTAGGGAAGAGACATAGGCTATGTTGTTAACTGTTCTGTACATAAGGATAGATGCGCAGACAAAAAGATGATTGATTCAGAGATAGATAGTTTGACAAACGACAGAGAAAGACAGATAGATAGGTACATAGATTGGTAGATGATAGACATCATAGATAGATGATAGGAAGATAGATAGATAGATAGATAGATAGATAGATACACAGATATATAGATACATACATACATACATAGACAGACAGACCGTTAGATAGATAGATACAGATACATATCGATTGACACAAAGCTATTGCTCATAACCAGGAGTTGAATGTTGAATAACATAGCTAAACTACAAACAAGAAGGAAGAATGAAATCCAGTTTAAAATGTACAGTAAGCAGCCCTAAGAAGAAAACAAATACTACCATTTGCAATGACGTGGATGGAGCTAGACGGTAGTACGTTCAGAGATATAGGCCAGGCGGAGAAAAACACGTACCAACTGATTTCACTCATGTGTGGAGTATAACAACAATGTAAAACTGAAGGAAAAAAACAGCAGCACACTCACAGAACCCGAGAGTTGAGTAAAAGTTACCAAAGGGAAAAGGACTGGGCAGGGTGGGTCTGAAGGGAGGGATAAGTGTGGGGAGAAAGAATGGTGGCATTAGGATTAGCAAGTATAATGCATGTGATCGGGTGTGCATGGGGAGTACTGTACAACACAGAGAAGACTAGTAGAGATCATATAGCATCTTACTACTCACTGATGTACAGCGACTGCAACGGGTTCTGTGGGGGTGACATGGTGAAGGGCTCTACAGCAACCAACTACGCTGATCGACAGCGACTGAAGAGGTTTTTCTTGGGGACTTGGTGAAGTGGGGTGCATAGTAAACATAATATTCTTCACGTGATTGTAGATTAATGATAAAAAATTCTTTAAATGAAATAAGTGCACAGCTCTAAATCATCAGAATAAAAGGTCAGGCACTGAGTGCTGCAAACAAAAGACACAGGGTTAAAAGAAGGGATAAAAACTCAAGACACCTACATGCTTACTTACAGGAGACTCACTTGAGATCCAAGGACACAGATAAACTACAAGCCGAAGGTGTGTGGACAAGTACCCTACACGAGTGAAAGTGAAAAACAAATAATCAAACAAATGGATTCTGTTTGAGTCCCAAGAGACAGTCAGAAGAAAATAGCCCTATCTGGCCACCGTGAATTCTTTTTGTTTGGTTTCAGCAGTTCCCAGCCTTAGATTTAGTGGTGCAGCAACATACTTCTCATTTTCTCTCACCTCATCAACTGAGATGCTGTAATAATAAGCATCTGGGCAGTTGAAATCAGTGGGTTTTATGATGTTCACGAATGTGAAGATCTAATAACCAACTAAAGAGAGAACTTTGCTCACTCAAATAAACAAGTCACTTCACAATACACTATTAGCTTCCAACTGATCCTGTCTAGAAATCGGTGTTCCTTTTTTATTTGACCCTCCGTCCTATCTGCTGTGATCATGCTGATGTCCTTCAAACATGGTGGGGAGAAAAGCAACAAGTTTACTTCTCTGTCGACAACAGGCCCAGAGGAATGATACTTGTGGTCTTCAGGGAGCACTTAGTCAATGAATGTGGCTAAATACAGACAGCAAGTTAGAAGGAGATGAAAGAGGTCAGAGGATAGAGTCACTGGTTCAAGTCCTGGCACAATCATTTCCTGGTTACGTACATACATGCGGCCGACTCGTCCTGCAAGTGTCTCGGTGAACACAGTGCTCTCTCTACAGCCTAGATACTTTGCAGGATTTTTGGAAGCGTAGTGTAGGAAAGTGATATAGGAAATATGGTTAACTGTTCTGTACACAAGGACAGATGGGCAGACAAAAAGATGATTGATTGATAAATAGTTAGACAGACAGATAGATAGATATAGGTACATATCGATTAACACAAAGCTACTGCTCATAACCATTAGAGCAATGGTGAAAGCACATAGCGAAACTACAAACAAAAAAGAAGAATGAAATCCAGTTTAAAAAGTGCAGTAAGCAGCCATAAGAAGAAAACAAATTCTATAATTTGCAATAACGTGGATGGAGCTAGAGGGTATTATGCTCAGTCAAATAGGCCAGTCGGAGAAATACAAGTACCAAATAATTTCCCTCATGTGTGGAGTATGATAACAAAGAAAAACTGAAGGAAAAGACAGCAGCAGACTCACAGAACCCGAGAGTGGACTAACAGTTACCAAAGAGAAAGTGACTGGGTAGGGTTTGTGGGAAGGGAGTAATAAAGGCGGGGAAAAGGAATGGGGCCCTTAGGATTAGAATGTATAATGTGGAGGGTGGGGGTCACGTGTTGGGCTGAATAACAAAGAGAATACATGTAGTGATTCTACAGCATCTTAGTACATGCTGACGGACAGCGACTGTAACTGGGATTTGGGGGGTAATTGGTGAAGGGGGTAGACTAGAAAACATAATGTTCTGCCTGGGATTGTATATTAATGAGAACAAAAAGAATTCCAAAGTGCAGTAAGAGCACAGCTCTCAAATATCAGAATGAAAGTACAGGCTTTGAGTGCTCCAATCAAATGACACAGGTTTAGAAGTACTGATGAAAACTCAAGATCACCTACGTGCTCCCTTACTGGAGACTCACTTGAGATCCAAGGATCAGACAAACTACAAGATGAAGGGGCGGGGACTGGTACCTTATACAAGTAAAACTGAGAAACAAACAAAAAACGAATTCTCTTTGAGTCCCCAGAGAGATTCTGTAGAAAATAGCCCTATCTAGCCACCGTGAATTCTTTTTGTTTATTTTCAGCAGTGCTCAGGCATAGATTTAAAGTGCAGCAACTTCCTTCTCATTTCCTCTCACCTCAACAAATGAATTGCTGTAATAATATGCGTCTGGGCATTTATAATCATTGCTTTTCATGATGTTCACGAATGTAAAGGAGTAATAACCACCTAAAGTGGGTAGTTTTTCCCTCAAATAAACACTTCACTCCACAACACACTCGTTGTTCCAACTGCTCCTGTCCAGAAATAGGTGTTCCTTTATATTTGTCCCTCCAGCTATCAGCAGTGATCACGCTGATGTCTCTCAAACATGGTGGTGTGCAAAGAACCAAGTACACTTTTCTGTCGAGAACAGCCCCAGAGGAAGGATACTTGTGGTCTTCAGGGATCACTTACTAACTGAATGTGGCTAAATAAAGTCACCAAGCGAGCAGGAAGTATAAGAGGACAGAGATACGGGTTCAAGTCCTTTCACCTCCCTTTACTGGTTTTGTAAGCACACGCGTCTGAATCTACGTGAAAGTGTATCGGAGAACACAGTGCTATCCTTATGGCTTAGTTACCTTGCAAGATTTCTGGAAGCATAATGTAGGGAAGAGACATAGGCTATGTTGTTAACTGTTCTGTACATAAGGATAGATGCGCAGACAAAAAGATGATTGATTCAGAGATAGATAGTTTGACAAACGACAGAGAAAGACAGATAGATAGGTACATAGATTGATAGATGATAGACATCATAGATAGATGATAGGAAGATAGATAGATAGATAGATAGATAGATAGATAGATAGATAGATAGATAGATAGATAGATACACAGATATATAGATACATACATACATACATAGACAGACAGACCGTTAGATAGATAGATACAGATACATATCGATTGACACAAAGCTATTGCTCATAACCAGGAGTTGAATGTTGAATAACATAGCTAAACTACAAACAAGAAGGAAGAATGAAATCCAGTTTAAAAAGTACAGTAAGCAGCCCTAAGAAGAAAACAAATACTACCATTTGCAATGACGTGGATGGAGCTAGACGGTAGTACGTTCAGAGATATAGGCCAGGCGGAGAAAAACACGTACCAACTGATTTCACTCATGTGTGGAGTATAACAACAATGTAAAACTGAAGGAAAAAAACAGCAGCACACTCACAGAACCCGAGAGTTGAGTAAAAGTTACCAAAGGGAAAAGGACTGGGCAGGGTTGGTCTGAAGGGAGGGATAAGTGTGGGGAGAAAGAATGGGGGCATTAGGATTAGCAAGTATAATGCATGTGATCGGGTGTGCATGGGGAGTACTGTACAACACAGAGAAGACTAGTAGAGATCATATAGCATCTTACTACTCACTGATGTACAGCGACTGCAACGGGTTCTGTGGGGGTGACATGGTGAAGGGCTCTACAGCAACCAACTACGCTGATCGACAGCGACTGAAGAGGTTTTTCTTGGGGACTTGGTGAAGTGGGGTGCATAGTAAACATAATATTCTTCACGTGATTGTAGATTAATGATAAAAAATTCTTTAAATGAAATAAGTGCACAGCTCTAAATCATCAGAATAAAAGGTCAGGCACTGAGTGCTGCAAACAAAAGACACAGGGTTAAAAGAAGGGATAAAAACTCAAGACACCTACATGCTTACTTACAGGAGACTCACTTGAGATCCAAGGACACAGATAAACTACAAGCCGAAGGTGTGTGGACAAGTACCCTACACGAGTGAAAGTGAAAAACAAATAATCAAACAAATGGATTCTGTTTGAGTCCCAAGAGACAGTCAGAAGAAAATAGCCCTATCTGGCCACCGTGAATTCTTTTTGTTTGGTTTCAGCAGTTCCCAGCCTTAGATTTAGTGGTGCAGCAACATACTTCTCATTTTCTCTCACCTCATCAACTGAGATGCTGTAATAATAAGCATCTGGGCAGTTGAAATCAGTGGGTTTTATGATGTTCACGAATGTGAAGATCTAATAACCAACTAAAGAGAGAACTTTGCTCACTCAAATAAACAAGTCACTTCACAATACACTATTAGCTTCCAACTGATCCTGTCTAGAAATCGGTGTTCCTTTTTTATTTGACCCTCCGTCCTATCTGCTGTGATCATGCTGATGTCCTTCAAACATGGTGGGGAGAAAAGCAACAAGTTTACTTCTCTGTCGACAACAGGCCCAGAGGAATGATACTTGTGGTCTTCAGGGAGCACTTAGTCAATGAATGTGGCTAAATACAGACAGCAAGTTAGAAGGAGATGAAAGAGGTCAGAGGATAGAGTCACTGGTTCAAGTCCTGGCACAATCATTTCCTGGTTACGTACATACATGCGGCCGACTCGTCCTGCAAGTGTCTCGGTGAACACAGTGCTCTCTCTACAGCCTAGATACTTTGCAGGATTTTTGGAAGCGTAGTGTAGGAAAGTGATATAGGAAATATGGTTAACTGTTCTGTACACAAGGACAGATGGGCAGACAAAAAGATGATTGATTGATAAATAGTTAGACAGACAGATAGATAGATATAGGTACATATCGATTAACACAAAGCTACTGCTCATAACCATTAGAGCAATGGTGAAAGCACATAGCGAAACTACAAACAAAAAAGAAGAATGAAATCCAGTTTAAAAAGTGCAGTAAGCAGCCATAAGAAGAAAACAAATTCTATAATTTGCAATAACGTGGATGGAGCTAGAGGGTATTATGCTCAGTCAAATAGGCCAGTCGGAGAAATACAAGTACCAAATAATTTCCCTCATGTGTGGAGTATGATAACAAAGAAAAACTGAAGGAAAAGACAGCAGCAGACTCACAGAACCCGAGAGTGGACTAACAGTTACCAAAGAGAAAGTGACTGGGTAGGGTTTGTGGGAAGGGAGTAATAAAGGCGGGGAAAAGGAATGGGGCCCTTAGGATTAGAATGTATAATGTGGAGGGTGGGGGTCACGTGTTGGGCTGAATAACAAAGAGAATACATGTAGTGATTCTACAGCATCTTAGTACATGCTGACGGACAGCGACTGTAACTGGGATTTGGGGGGTAATTGGTGAAGGGGGTAGACTAGAAAACATAATGTTCTGCCTGGGATTGTATATTAATGAGAACAAAAAGAATTCCAAAGTGCAGTAAGAGCACAGCTCTCAAATATCAGAATGAAAGTACAGGCTTTGAGTGCTCCAATCAAATGACACAGGTTTAGAAGTACTGATGAAAACTCAAGATCACCTACGTGCTCCCTTACTGGAGACTCACTTGAGATCCAAGGATCAGACAAACTACAAGATGAAGGGGCGGGGACTGGTACCTTATACAAGTAAAACTGAGAAACAAACAAAAAACGAATTCTCTTTGAGTCCCCAGAGAGATTCTGTAGAAAATAGCCCTATCTAGCCACCGTGAATTCTTTTTGTTTATTTTCAGCAGTGCTCAGGCATAGATTTAAAGTGCAGCAACTTCCTTCTCATTTCCTCTCACCTCAACAAATGAATTGCTGTAATAATATGCGTCTGGGCATTTATAATCATTGCTTTTCATGATGTTCACGAATGTAAAGGAGTAATAACCACCTAAAGTGGGTAGTTTTTCCCTCAAATAAACACTTCACTCCACAACACACTCGTTGTTCCAACTGCTCCTGTCCAGAAATAGGTGTTCCTTTATATTTGTCCCTCCAGCTATCAGCAGTGATCACGCTGATGTCTCTCAAACATGGTGGTGTGCAAAGAACCAAGTACACTTTTCTGTCGAGAACAGCCCCAGAGGAAGGATACTTGTGGTCTTCAGGGATCACTTACTAACTGAATGTGGCTAAATAAAGTCACCAAGCGAGCAGGAAGTATAAGAGGACAGAGATACGGGTTCAAGTCCTTTCACCTCCCTTTACTGGTTTTGTAAGCACACGCGTCTGAATCTACGTGAAAGTGTATCGGAGAACACAGTGCTATCCTTATGGCTTAGTTACCTTGCAAGATTTCTGGAAGCATAATGTAGGGAAGAGACATAGGCTATGTTGTTAACTGTTCTGTACATAAGGATAGATGCGCAGACAAAAAGATGATTGATTCAGAGATAGATAGTTTGACAAACGACAGAGAAAGACAGATAGATAGGTACATAGATTGGTAGATGATAGACATCATAGATAGATGATAGGAAGATAGATAGATAGATAGATAGATAGATAGATACACAGATATATAGATACATACATACATACATAGACAGACAGACCGTTAGATAGATAGATACAGATACATATCGATTGACACAAAGCTATTGCTCATAACCAGGAGTTGAATGTTGAATAACATAGCTAAACTACAAACAAGAAGGAAGAATGAAATCCAGTTTAAAATGTACAGTAAGCAGCCCTAAGAAGAAAACAAATACTACCATTTGCAATGACGTGGATGGAGCTAGACGGTAGTACGTTCAGAGATATAGGCCAGGCGGAGAAAAACACGTACCAACTGATTTCACTCATGTGTGGAGTATAACAACAATGTAAAACTGAAGGAAAAAAACAGCAGCACACTCACAGAACCCGAGAGTTGAGTAAAAGTTACCAAAGGGAAAAGGACTGGGCAGGGTGGGTCTGAAGGGAGGGATAAGTGTGGGGAGAAAGAATGGTGGCATTAGGATTAGCAAGTATAATGCATGTGATCGGGTGTGCATGGGGAGTACTGTACAACACAGAGAAGACTAGTAGAGATCATATAGCATCTTACTACTCACTGATGTACAGCGACTGCAACGGGTTCTGTGGGGGTGACATGGTGAAGGGCTCTACAGCAACCAACTACGCTGATCGACAGCGACTGAAGAGGTTTTTCTTGGGGACTTGGTGAAGTGGGGTGCATAGTAAACATAATATTCTTCACGTGATTGTAGATTAATGATAAAAAATTCTTTAAATGAAATAAGTGCACAGCTCTAAATCATCAGAATAAAAGGTCAGGCACTGAGTGCTGCAAACAAAAGACACAGGGTTAAAAGAAGGGATAAAAACTCAAGACACCTACATGCTTACTTACAGGAGACTCACTTGAGATCCAAGGACACAGATAAACTACAAGCCGAAGGTGTGTGGACAAGTACCCTACACGAGTGAAAGTGAAAAACAAATAATCAAACAAATGGATTCTGTTTGAGTCCCAAGAGACAGTCAGAAGAAAATAGCCCTATCTGGCCACCGTGAATTCTTTTTGTTTGGTTTCAGCAGTTCCCAGCCTTAGATTTAGTGGTGCAGCAACATACTTCTCATTTTCTCTCACCTCATCAACTGAGATGCTGTAATAATAAGCATCTGGGCAGTTGAAATCAGTGGGTTTTATGATGTTCACGAATGTGAAGATCTAATAACCAACTAAAGAGAGAACTTTGCTCACTCAAATAAACAAGTCACTTCACAATACACTATTAGCTTCCAACTGATCCTGTCTAGAAATCGGTGTTCCTTTTTTATTTGACCCTCCGTCCTATCTGCTGTGATCATGCTGATGTCCTTCAAACATGGTGGGGAGAAAAGCAACAAGTTTACTTCTCTGTCGACAACAGGCCCAGAGGAATGATACTTGTGGTCTTCAGGGAGCACTTAGTCAATGAATGTGGCTAAATACAGACAGCAAGTTAGAAGGAGATGAAAGAGGTCAGAGGATAGAGTCACTGGTTCAAGTCCTGGCACAATCATTTCCTGGTTACGTACATACATGCGGCCGACTCGTCCTGCAAGTGTCTCGGTGAACACAGTGCTCTCTCTACAGCCTAGATACTTTGCAGGATTTTTGGAAGCGTAGTGTAGGAAAGTGATATAGGAAATATGGTTAACTGTTCTGTACACAAGGACAGATGGGCAGACAAAAAGATGATTGATTGATAAATAGTTAGACAGACAGATAGATAGATATAGGTACATATCGATTAACACAAAGCTACTGCTCATAACCATTAGAGCAATGGTGAAAGCACATAGCGAAACTACAAACAAAAAAGAAGAATGAAATCCAGTTTAAAAAGTGCAGTAAGCAGCCATAAGAAGAAAACAAATTCTATAATTTGCAATAACGTGGATGGAGCTAGAGGGTATTATGCTCAGTCAAATAGGCCAGTCGGAGAAATACAAGTACCAAATAATTTCCCTCATGTGTGGAGTATGATAACAAAGAAAAACTGAAGGAAAAGACAGCAGCAGACTCACAGAACCCGAGAGTGGACTAACAGTTACCAAAGAGAAAGTGACTGGGTAGGGTTTGTGGGAAGGGAGTAATAAAGGCGGGGAAAAGGAATGGGGCCCTTAGGATTAGAATGTATAATGTGGAGGGTGGGGGTCACGTGTTGGGCTGAATAACAAAGAGAATACATGTAGTGATTCTACAGCATCTTAGTACATGCTGACGGACAGCGACTGTAACTGGGATTTGGGGGGTAATTGGTGAAGGGGGTAGACTAGAAAACATAATGTTCTGCCTGGGATTGTATATTAATGAGAACAAAAAGAATTCCAAAGTGCAGTAAGAGCACAGCTCTCAAATATCAGAATGAAAGTACAGGCTTTGAGTGCTCCAATCAAATGACACAGGTTTAGAAGTACTGATGAAAACTCAAGATCACCTACGTGCTCCCTTACTGGAGACTCACTTGAGATCCAAGGATCAGACAAACTACAAGATGAAGGGGCGGGGACTGGTACCTTATACAAGTAAAACTGAGAAACAAACAAAAAACGAATTCTCTTTGAGTCCCCAGAGAGATTCTGTAGAAAATAGCCCTATCTAGCCACCGTGAATTCTTTTTGTTTATTTTCAGCAGTGCTCAGGCATAGATTTAAAGTGCAGCAACTTCCTTCTCATTTCCTCTCACCTCAACAAATGAATTGCTGTAATAATATGCGTCTGGGCATTTATAATCATTGCTTTTCATGATGTTCACGAATGTAAAGGAGTAATAACCACCTAAAGTGGGTAGTTTTTCCCTCAAATAAACACTTCACTCCACAACACACTCGTTGTTCCAACTGCTCCTGTCCAGAAATAGGTGTTCCTTTATATTTGTCCCTCCAGCTATCAGCAGTGATCACGCTGATGTCTCTCAAACATGGTGGTGTGCAAAGAACCAAGTACACTTTTCTGTCGAGAACAGCCCCAGAGGAAGGATACTTGTGGTCTTCAGGGATCACTTACTAACTGAATGTGGCTAAATAAAGTCACCAAGCGAGCAGGAAGTATAAGAGGACAGAGATACGGGTTCAAGTCCTTTCACCTCCCTTTACTGGTTTTGTAAGCACACGCGTCTGAATCTACGTGAAAGTGTATCGGAGAACACAGTGCTATCCTTATGGCTTAGTTACCTTGCAAGATTTCTGGAAGCATAATGTAGGGAAGAGACATAGGCTATGTTGTTAACTGTTCTGTACATAAGGATAGATGCGCAGACAAAAAGATGATTGATTCAGAGATAGATAGTTTGACAAACGACAGAGAAAGACAGATAGATAGGTACATAGATTGGTAGATGATAGACATCATAGATAGATGATAGGAAGATAGATAGATAGATAGATAGATAGATAGATACACAGATATATAGATACATACATACATACATAGACAGACAGACCGTTAGATAGATAGATACAGATACATATCGATTGACACAAAGCTTTTGCTCATAACCAGGAGTTGAATGTTGAATAACATAGCTAAACTACAAACAAGAAGGAAGAATGAAATCCAGTTTAAAAAGTACAGTAAGCAGCCCTAAGAAGAAAACAAATACTACCATTTGCAATGACGTGGATGGAGCTAGACGGTAGTACGTTCAGAGATATAGGCCAGGCGGAGAAAAACACGTACCAACTGATTTCACTCATGTGTGGAGTATAACAACAATGTAAAACTGAAGGAAAAAAACAGCAGCACACTCACAGAACCCGAGAGTTGAGTAAAAGTTACCAAAGGGAAAAGGACTGGGCAGGGTGGGTCTGAAGGGAGGGATAAGTGTGGGGAGAAAGAATGGGGGCATTAGGATTAGCAAGTATAATGCATGTGATCGGGTGTGCATGGGGAGTACTGTACAACACAGAGAAGACTAGTAGAGATCATATAGCATCTTACTACTCACTGATGTACAGCGACTGCAACGGGTTCTGTGGGGGTGACATGGTGAAGGGCTCTACAGCAACCAACTACGCTGATCGACAGCGACTGAAGAGGTTTTTCTTGGGGACTTGGTGAAGTGGGGTGCATAGTAAACATAATATTCTTCACGTGATTGTAGATTAATGATAAAAAATTCTTTAAATGAAATAAGTGCACAGCTCTAAATCATCAGAATAAAAGGTCAGGCACTGAGTGCTGCAAACAAAAGACACAGGGTTAAAAGAAGGGATAAAAACTCAAGACACCTACATGCTTACTTACAGGAGACTCACTTGAGATCCAAGGACACAGATAAACTACAAGCCGAAGGTGTGTGGACAAGTACCCTACACGAGTGAAAGTGAAAAACAAATAATCAAACAAATGGATTCTGTTTGAGTCCCAAGAGACAGTCAGAAGAAAATAGCCCTATCTGGCCACCGTGAATTCTTTTTGTTTGGTTTCAGCAGTTCCCAGCCTTAGATTTAGTGGTGCAGCAACATACTTCTCATTTTCTCTCACCTCATCAACTGAGATGCTGTAATAATAAGCATCTGGGCAGTTGAAATCAGTGGGTTTTATGATGTTCACGAATGTGAAGATCTAATAACCAACTAAAGAGAGAACTTTGCTCACTCAAATAAACAAGTCACTTCACAATACACTATTAGCTTCCAACTGATCCTGTCTAGAAATCGGTGTTCCTTTTTTATTTGACCCTCCGTCCTATCTGCTGTGATCATGCTGATGTCCTTCAAACATGGTGGGGAGAAAAGCAACAAGTTTACTTCTCTGTCGACAACAGGCCCAGAGGAATGATACTTGTGGTCTTCAGGGAGCACTTAGTCAATGAATGTGGCTAAATACAGACAGCAAGTTAGAAGGAGATGAAAGAGGTCAGAGGATAGAGTCACTGGTTCAAGTCCTGGCACAATCATTTCCTGGTTACGTACATACATGCGGCCGACTCGTCCTGCAAGTGTCTCGGTGAACACAGTGCTCTCTCTACAGCCTAGATACTTTGCAGGATTTTTGGAAGCGTAGTGTAGGAAAGTGATATAGGAAATATGGTTAACTGTTCTGTACACAAGGACAGATGGGCAGACAAAAAGATGATTGATTGATAAATAGTTAGACAGACAGATAGATAGATATAGGTACATATCGATTAACACAAAGCTACTGCTCATAACCATTAGAGCAATGGTGAAAGCACATAGCGAAACTACAAACAAAAAAGAAGAATGAAATCCAGTTTAAAAAGTGCAGTAAGCAGCCATAAGAAGAAAACAAATTCTATAATTTGCAATAACGTGGATGGAGCTAGAGGGTATTATGCTCAGTCAAATAGGCCAGTCGGAGAAATACAAGTACCAAATAATTTCCCTCATGTGTGGAGTATGATAACAAAGAAAAACTGAAGGAAAAGACAGCAGCAGACTCACAGAACCCGAGAGTGGACTAACAGTTACCAAAGAGAAAGTGACTGGGTAGGGTTTGTGGGAAGGGAGTAATAAAGGCGGGGAAAAGGAATGGGGCCCTTAGGATTAGAATGTATAATGTGGAGGGTGGGGGTCACGTGTTGGGCTGAATAACAAAGAGAATACATGTAGTGATTCTACAGCATCTTAGTACATGCTGACGGACAGCGACTGTAACTGGGATTTGGGGGGTAATTGGTGAAGGGGGTAGACTAGAAAACATAATGTTCTGCCTGGGATTGTATATTAATGAGAACAAAAAGAATTCCAAAGTGCAGTAAGAGCACAGCTCTCAAATATCAGAATGAAAGTACAGGCTTTGAGTGCTCCAATCAAATGACACAGGTTTAGAAGTACTGATGAAAACTCAAGATCACCTACGTGCTCCCTTACTGGAGACTCACTTGAGATCCAAGGATCAGACAAACTACAAGATGAAGGGGCGGGGACTGGTACCTTATACAAGTAAAACTGAGAAACAAACAAAAAACGAATTCTCTTTGAGTCCCCAGAGAGATTCTGTAGAAAATAGCCCTATCTAGCCACCGTGAATTCTTTTTGTTTATTTTCAGCAGTGCTCAGGCATAGATTTAAAGTGCAGCAACTTCCTTCTCATTTCCTCTCACCTCAACAAATGAATTGCTGTAATAATATGCGTCTGGGCATTTATAATCATTGCTTTTCATGATGTTCACGAATGTAAAGGAGTAATAACCACCTAAAGTGGGTAGTTTTTCCCTCAAATAAACACTTCACTCCACAACACACTCGTTGTTCCAACTGCTCCTGTCCAGAAATAGGTGTTCCTTTATATTTGTCCCTCCAGCTATCAGCAGTGATCACGCTGATGTCTCTCAAACATGGTGGTGTGCAAAGAACCAAGTACACTTTTCTGTCGAGAACAGCCCCAGAGGAAGGATACTTGTGGTCTTCAGGGATCACTTACTAACTGAATGTGGCTAAATAAAGTCACCAAGCGAGCAGGAAGTATAAGAGGACAGAGATACGGGTTCAAGTCCTTTCACCTCCCTTTACTGGTTTTGTAAGCACACGCGTCTGAATCTACGTGAAAGTGTATCGGAGAACACAGTGCTATCCTTATGGCTTAGTTACCTTGCAAGATTTATGGAAGCATAATGTAGGGAAGAGACATAGGCTATGTTGTTAACTGTTCTGTACATAAGGATAGATGCGCAGACAAAAAGATGATTGATTCAGAGATAGATAGTTTGACAAACGACAGAGAAAGACAGATAGATAGGTACATAGATTGGTAGATGATAGACATCATAGATAGATGATAGGAAGATAGATAGATAGACAGATAGATCCATAGATACATAGATACATACATACATAGATACATAGATAGACAGACAGACCGTTAGATAGATAGATACAGATACATATCGGTTGACACAAAGCTATTGTTCATAAAAAGGAGTTGAATGGTGAATAACATAGCTAAACCTCAAACAAAAAGGATGAATGAAATCCAGTTTAAAAAGTGCAGTAAGCAGCCTTAAGAAGAAAAGAAATACTACCATTTTCAATGACGTGGATGTAGCTAGACGATATTATGTTAACAGAAATATGAAAGGCGGAGAAAGACAAGTACCAAGTGATTTCACTCATGTGTGGAGTAAAACAACAAAGAAAAACTGAAGGAAAAAAACAGCAGCCCACTCACAGAACCCGAGAGTTGACTTAAAGTTACCAAAGGGAAAAGGACTGTGCAGGGTGGGTCTGAAGGGAGGGATAAGTGTGGGGAGAAAGTATAGTGGTAATTGGGTTAACATGTAAAATGCGTGGGTTCGGGTGTGCATGGGGAGTACTATACAAGACAGAGAAGACAAGTAGAGATCATATAGCATCTTAATACTCACTGATGGACAGTGACTGTAACGGGGACTTTTAGGGGGGACATGGTGAAGGGGTCTACAGCATCCAACTACGCTGATCGACAGTGACTGAAGAGGTTTTTCGGGGGGACTTGGTGAAGGGGGGAGCATAGTAAACATAATGTTCTTCACGTGATTGTAGTTTAATGATAAAAAATATTCTTTAAGTGCAATAAGTGCACAGCTCTGCATCATCAGAATAAAAAGGCCAGGCACTGAGTGCTGCAAAGAAAATACACAGGGTTAAAAGAAGGGATGAAAACTCAAGACACCTACGTGCTCACTTACAGGAGACTCACTTGAGATCCATGGACACAGACAAACTATAAGCCGAAGGTGTGTGGACAAGTACCCTACACAAGTGAAACTGAAAAACAAACAATCAAACAAATGGATTCTGTTTGAGTCCCCAGATACAGTCAGTAGAAAATAGCACTATCTGGCCGACGTGAATTCTGTTTGTTTGGTTTCAGCATTGCCCAGCCTTAGATTTACTGGTACAGCAACGTTCTTCTCATTTTCTCTCACCTCATCAATTGAATTGCTGTAAAAGTATGTGTCTGAACCTTTGAAATCAGTGGGTTTTATGAAGTTCATGAATGTAAGGAAGTAGTAACTATATAAAGAGGGAAGTTGGGACACTCAAATAAACACGTCACTCCACAACCCACTCTTTGCATCCAACTGCTCCTGTCTAGAAACTGGTGTTCCTTTTCATTTGTCATTCCATCCTATCAGCGTTGATCACGCCGATGTCCCTCAAACATGGTGGTGAGCAAAGCAACATCTTTACTTTTCTGTCGAAAACAGGCCCAGAGGAAGGATACTTGTGGTCTTCAGGGAGCCCTTAGTCAATCAATGTGGCTAAATACAGTCAGCAAGTGAGAAGGAGATAAAAGAGGACAGAGGATAGAGACACGAGTTCAAGTCCCTGCACCACAATTTCCTGGTTTTGTGGGTTCACACGGATGACTTTACCTGCAAGTGACTTGGCGAACCCAGTGCTCTCAATACGGTCTAGTTACCTTGCAAGATTATTCGAAGCATAATGTAGGGATGTGACATAGTCTATGTGGTTAACTGTTCTGTACACAAGGACAGATGGGGAGAGAAAAAGATGATTGATTGATAGATAGATAGATAGGTATATAGATAGACAGACAGATAGGTATAGGTACATATCGATTAACACAAAGCTATTGCTCATATCCAGGAAAGCAATGGTGAAAGCACATAGCGAAACTACAAACAAAAAAGAAGAAAGAAATCAAGTTTAAAAAGTGCACTAAGCAGATATAAAAGAAAACAAATCTTATCATTTGCAATAACGTAAATGGACTAGAGGGTATTATGCTCAGTGAAATAGGACAGGTGGAGAAAGACAAGTACCAAATGATTTCACTCATTTGTGGGGTATAACAACAAAGAAAAACTGAAGGAAAATAACAGCAGCAGACTAACAGAACCTGACAGTGGACTAACAGTTACCAAAGGGAAAGGGACTGGGCAGGGAGTGTGGGAAGGTAGGGAAAAGTGTGGGCAGAAAGAAAGGGGGCATTAGGATTAGCATTTATAATGTGAGGGGTTTGGGGAGCATAGGGAGGGCTGTACAACACAAAAGAGAAGTACTATTTCTACAGCTTTTTACTACACGCCTATGGACAGCGGCTGTAATGGGGTGTGTGTTGGGGGACATGCTGAAGGGGTGTACAGCCTCCAACTACGCTGATGAACAGTTACGGTAACGGGACTTTTGGGGGGGACTTTGTGTTCTTGGTGATCATAATGATCTTCGCGTGATTGTAGATTGATGATAACAAAAAAATTTTTGTAAGTGCAATAATGACACACCTCTCAATTGTCAGAATAAAAGGACAGGCTCTGAGTGCTCCAATCAAAAGACACAGGGATAGAGGAAGGGATGAAAACTCAAGACCACCTACGTGCTCCCTTTCTGGAGATTCACTTGGGATCCAAGGACACAGACAAACTACAAGCAGAATGGGCACGGACAGGTACGCTACACAAGTGAAACTTAGAAACAAACAAACAAACAAATGGATTCTGTTTGAGTCCCCAGAAACAGCCAGTAGAAAATAGCCCTATCTAGGCACCGTGAATTCTTTTTGTTTGGTTTCAGCTGTGCCCAGCCATACATTTAGTGGTTCCGCAACATCCTTCTCATGTTTTCTCACCTCAACAACTGAATTGCTGTAATAATATGCGTCTTGGCTTTTGAAATCAGTGGGTTTTATGATGTTCTTGAATATAAAGAAGTAATAACCATCTAAAGAGGGAAGTTTGGACACTCAAACATGTAACTCCACAACACTGTCATTGCTCCCAAATGCTCCTGTCTAGAAATAGGTGTTCCTTTTTATTTGTCGCTCCTCCTATCAGCGGAGCTCACGCCGATGTCCCTCAAACTTGGTGGAGAGCAAAGCACCAAGTATATTTTTCTGTCTTCAACAGGCCCAGAGGAAGGATACTTGTGGTCTTCAGGGAGCACTTATTCAATGAATGTGGCTGTGTACTGTCTTGAAGACAGAAGCAGGTAAAAGAGGATACATGACAGAGATATGGGTGCCAATCCCTGCACCACCATTTACAGGTTTTGTAAGCACACGATGTTGACTAGACCTGCAAGTGTCTTAATGAACCCAGTGCTCTTCCTACGTCCTAGTTACCTTGCAGGATTTTTGGAAGCATAATGTAGGGAAGTGACATAGGCGATGTTGTTAACTGTTCTGTACATATGGATAGATGGGAAGAAAAAAAGATGACTGATTCATAAATAGATAGATAGATGATAGATGATAGATAGATGATAGACATGATAGATAGATGACAGAAAGATAGATAGATAGAAAGATAGATAGAAAGAAGGATAGATAGGTTGATAGATAGATAGATAGATAGATAGATAGATAGAAAGATAGGACAGAGAGATTGATAGATAGATAGACAGACAGACAGATAGAGAGATTCAGATACATATCGAATAACATACAGCTATTGCTCATAAACAGGAGATCAATGGTGAAAGCACATAGTGAAACAACAAACAGACAGAATTAAGTCCAGTTTAAAAACTGCCGTAAGCAGTCATAAGAGGAAAACAAATCCTACCATTTGCAATGATGTGGATGGAGCAAGATGGTAGTATGCTCAGTGAAATAGGCCAGGTGCAGAAAGACAAGTACCAAATGATTTCACTCCTGTGTGGAGTATAACAACAAAGAAACTCTGAAGGAAAAAACCAGCAGCATACTCACAGGACCCAAAAGCGGACTAACAGTTACCAAAGGGAAAGGGACTGGGCAGGGTGGTTGGGAAGGGAGGGATGAGGGTGTGGAGAAAGAAATGGGAAATTAGGATTAGCATGTATAAAGCTTGGGGTCGGGTGGGCTTGGATAGGGCTGTACAACACAGAGAAGACAAGTAAAGATTCTACAGCATCTTACTACACGCTAATGGACTGCGACTGTAATGGGGTGTGTGGGGTGGTTCATGGTGAAGGGGTCTAGAGCATCTAACTCCGCTGATTGACAGCATCTGTAAGAGGTTTCTAAGGGTGCCTTGGTGAAGGGGGGAGCCAAGTAAACATAATATTCTTCACGTGATTGTAGATTAATGATAATAAAAAAATTTTTTAAGTGCAATAAGGGCACAGCTCTGAATCATCAGAATAAACGGACAGGCTTTGACTGCTCCAAACAAAAGACACAGGGTTAAAAGTAGGGATGAATATTCAAGACCACCTACGTGATCCCTCACAGGAGACTCACTTGAGATGCCAGGACACAGACAAACTACAGTCGAAGTGGTGAGAACAGGTACCCAACACAAGTGAAACTGAAAAACAATCAAACAAATGGATTCTGTTTGTGTCTCCAGAGATAGTCAGTAGAAAAGAGCCCTATCAAGCCACCGTGAATTCTTTTTGTTTGGTTTCAGCACTGCCCAGCCATAGATTTAGTGGTACAGCAACGTCCTTATTTTCTCTCACCTCAACAACTGAATTGGTGTAAAAACAAGCGTTTGGGCCTTTGAAATCAGTGGGTTTTATGATGTTCATTAATGTAAAGAAACAATATCCAGATAAAGAGGGAATTTTGGACACTAAAATAAACACGTAACCCCACAACACACTCTTTGCTCCCAACTGCTCCTGTCTAGAAATTGGTGTTCCTTTTCATTTGTTGTTCCATCCTATCAGTGGTGATCACGCCGATGTCCCTCAAACACGGTTATGAGCAAAGCACCAAGTTTACTTTTCTGTCGAAAACAGGCCCAGAGGAAGGATACTTGTGGTCTTCAGGGATCCCTTAGTCAATGAATGTGACTAAATACAGTCAGCAAGTGAGAAGTAGATAAAAGAGGAGAGAAGAGAGAGACACGGGTTCAAGACCCTGCAGCAAAATTTCCTGGTTTTGTAGGTATATGTGGCTGACTCTACCTGCAAGTGTCTCGGTGAACCCAGTGCTTTCCCTGCAGCCTAGTTAGATTGAAAGATTTTTGGAAGCACAATATAAGGAAGTGACACAGGCTATCTTGTTAACTGTTCTGTACAAAAGGACCGATGGGCAAACAAAAAGATGATTGACTAATTGATAGACTGATAGATAGATAGATGGATAGACAGACAGATAGATAGATATAGGTACATATTGATTAAAACAAAACTATTGCTCATAACAAGGAGAGCAATGGTGAAATCACATAGCGAAACTACAGACAAAAGAGAAGACAGAAATCCAGTTTAAAAAGTGCAGTAAGCAGCCATAAGAAGAAAACAAATCCTACCATTTGCAACAACGTGGATGGAGCTAGAGGGTATTATGCTCAGTGAAATAGGCCAGGTGGAGAAAGAAAAGAACCAAATGATTTCACTCATGTGTGGAGTATAACAACCAAGAAAATCTGAAGAAAAAATAGCAGCAGACTCACAGAACCCGCGAGTTTGCTAACAGTTACCAAAGGGAAAGGGACTGGGCAGGTTGGGTGGGAAGGGAGGGATAAGGGTGGGGAGAAATAAAGGGGGCATTAGTATTTGTGTGTATAATGTGTGTGGTGGGAGTAGCATGGGGAGGACTGTACAACACAGACAGGACAGTAGGGATTCTACACCATCTTACTACACGCTGATGGGCAGCGACTGTAATTGGTTTTAGATGCGGAATGTTGAATGGGAAGCCTAGTAAACGTAATGTTCTTCACGAGAATGTAGATTAATGATAACAAAAAAAATTTTTAAGTGCAATAAGGGAACAGCTCTGAATCATCAGAATAAACGGATATTCTTTGAGTGCTCCAATCAAAACACACAGGGTTAGAATAAGGGATGAAAACACAAGACCACCTACGTGCTCCATTACTGGAGACTCACTTGAGATCCAAGGACACAAACTGCAAGCTGAAGGGGCAGAATCGGGTACCCTACACAAGTGAAACTGAGAAACAAACAAACAAATGGATTCTGTTTGAGTCCCCAGAAACAGCCAGTAGAAAATAGCCCTATCTAGGCACCGTGAATTCTTTTTGTTTGGTTTCAGCTGTGCCCAGCCATACATTTAGTGGTTCCGCAACATCCTTCTCATGTTTTCTCACCTCAACAACTGAATTGCTGTAATAATATGCGTCTTGGCTTTTGAAATCAGTGGGTTTTATGATGTTCTTGAATATAAAGAAGTAATAACCATCTAAAGAGGGAAGTTTGGACACTCAAACATGTAACTCCACAACACTGTCATTGCTCCCAAATGCTCCTGTCTAGAAATAGGTGTTCCTTTTTATTTGTCGCTCCTCCTATCAGCGGAGCTCACGCCGATGTCCCTCAAACTTGGTGGAGAGCAAAGCACCAAGTATATTTTTCTGTCTTCAACAGGCCCAGAGGAAGGATACTTGTGGTCTTCAGGGAGCACTTATTCAATGAATGTGGCTGTGTACTGTCTTGAAGACAGAAGCAGGTAAAAGAGGATACATGACAGAGATATGGGTGCCAATCCCTGCACCACCATTTACAGGTTTTGTAAGCACACGATGTTGACTAGACCTGCAAGTGTCTTAATGAACCCAGTGCTCTTCCTACGTCCTAGTTACCTTGCAGGATTTTTGGAAGCATAATGTAGGGAAGTGACATAGGCGATGTTGTTAACTGTTCTGTACATATGGATAGATGGGAAGAAAAAAAGATGACTGATTCATAAATAGATAGATAGATGATAGATGATAGATAGATGATAGACATGATAGATAGATGACAGAAAGATAGATAGAAAGATAGATAGAAAGAAGGATAGATAGGTTGATAGATAGATAGATAGATAGATAGAAAGAAAGATAGGACAGAGAGATTGATAGATAGATAGACAGACAGACAGATAGAGAGATTCAGATACATATCGAATAACATACAGCTATTGCTCATAAACAGGAGATCAATGGTGAAAGCACATAGTGAAACAACAAACAGACAGAATTAAGTCCAGTTTAAAAACTGCCGTAAGCAGTCATAAGAGGAAAACAAATCCTACCATTTGCAATGATGTGGATGGAGCAAGATGGTAGTATGCTCAGTGAAATAGGCCAGGTGCAGAAAGACAAGTACCAAATGATTTCACTCCTGTGTGGAGTATAACAACAAAGAAACTCTGAAGGAAAAAACCAGCAGCATACTCACAGGACCCAAAAGCGGACTAACAGTTACCAAAGGGAAAGGGACTGGGCAGGGTGGTTGGGAAGGGAGGGATGAGGGTGTGGAGAAAGAAATGGGAAATTAGGATTAGCATGTATAAAGCTTGGGGTCGGGTGGGCTTGGATAGGGCTGTACAACACAGAGAAGACAAGTAAAGATTCTACAGCATCTTACTACACGCTAATGGACTGCGACTGTAATGGGGTGTGTGGGGTGGTTCATGGTGAAGGGGTCTAGAGCATCTAACTCCGCTGATTGACAGCATCTGTAAGAGGTTTCTAAGGGTGCCTTGGTGAAGGGGGGAGCCAAGTAAACATAATATTCTTCACGTGATTGTAGATTAATGATAATAAAAAAATTTTTTAAGTGCAATAAGGGCACAGCTCTGAATCATCAGAATAAACGGACAGGCTTTGACTGCTCCAAACAAAAGACACAGGGTTAAAAGTAGGGATGAATATTCAAGACCACCTACGTGATCCCTCACAGGAGACTCACTTGAGATGCCAGGACACAGACAAACTACAGTCGAAGTGGTGAGAACAGGTACCCAACACAAGTGAAACTGAAAAACAATCAAACAAATGGATTCTGTTTGTGTCTCCAGAGATAGTCAGTAGAAAAGAGCCCTATCAAGCCACCGTGAATTCTTTTTGTTTGGTTTCAGCACTGCCCAGCCATAGATTTAGTGGTACAGCAACGTCCTTATTTTCTCTCACCTCAACAACTGAATTGGTGTAAAAACAAGCGTTTGGGCCTTTGAAATCAGTGGGTTTTATGATGTTCATTAATGTAAAGAAACAATATCCAGATAAAGAGGGAATTTTGGACACTAAAATAAACACGTAACCCCACAACACACTCTTTGCTCCCAACTGCTCCTGTCTAGAAATTGGTGTTCCTTTTCATTTGTTGTTCCATCCTATCAGTGGTGATCACGCCGATGTCCCTCAAACACGGTTATGAGCAAAGCACCAAGTTTACTTTTCTGTCGAAAACAGGCCCAGAGGAAGGATACTTGTGGTCTTCAGGGATCCCTTAGTCAATGAATGTGACTAAATACAGTCAGCAAGTGAGAAGTAGATAAAAGAGGAGAGAAGAGAGAGACACGGGTTCAAGACCCTGCAGCAAAATTTCCTGGTTTTGTAGGTATATGTGGCTGACTCTACCTGCAAGTGTCTCGGTGAACCCAGTGCTTTCCCTGCAGCCTAGTTAGATTGAAAGATTTTTGGAAGCACAATATAAGGAAGTGACACAGGCTATCTTGTTAACTGTTCTGTACAAAAGGACCGATGGGCAAACAAAAAGATGATTGACTAATTGATAGACTGATAGATAGATAGATGGATAGACAGACAGATAGATAGATATAGGTACATATTGATTAAAACAAAACTATTGCTCATAACAAGGAGAGCAATGGTGAAATCACATAGCGAAACTACAGACAAAAGAGAAGACAGAAATCCAGTTTAAAAAGTGCAGTAAGCAGCCATAAGAAGAAAACAAATCCTACCATTTGCAACAACGTGGATGGAGCTAGAGGGTATTATGCTCAGTGAAATAGGCCAGGTGGAGAAAGAAAAGAACCAAATGATTTCACTCATGTGTGGAGTATAACAACCAAGAAAATCTGAAGAAAAAATAGCAGCAGACTCACAGAACCCGCGAGTTTGCTAACAGTTACCAAAGGGAAAGGGACTGGGCAGGTTGGGTGGGAAGGGAGGGATAAGGGTGGGGAGAAATAAAGGGGGCATTAGTATTTGTGTGTATAATGTGTGTGGTGGGAGTAGCATGGGGAGGACTGTACAACACAGACAGGACAGTAGGGATTCTACACCATCTTACTACACGCTGATGGGCAGCGACTGTAATTGGTTTTAGATGCGGAATGTTGAATGGGAAGCCTAGTAAACGTAATGTTCTTCACGAGAATGTAGATTAATGATAACAAAAAAAATTTTTAAGTGCAATAAGGGAACAGCTCTGAATCATCAGAATAAACGGATATTCTTTGAGTGCTCCAATCAAAACACACAGGGTTAGAATAAGGGATGAAAACACAAGACCACCTACGTGCTCCCTTACTGGAGACTCACTTGAGATCCAAGGACACAAACTGCAAGCTGAAGGGGCAGAATCGGGTACCCTACACAAGTGAAACTGAGAAACAAACAAACAAATGGATTCTGTTTGAATCCCCAGAGACAGCCAGTAGAAAATAGCCCTATCTAGCCACCGTGAATTCTTTTTGTTTGGTTTCAGCAGTGCCCCGCCATTGATTTAGTGGTTTAGCAACGTCCTTCTCATTTTTTCTCACCTCAACAACAGAATTGCTGAATTATATGAGTCTGGGCTTTTGAAATCAGTGGGTTTTATGATGTTCACAAATGTAAAGAAGTAATAACCCCCTAAAGTGTGAAGTTTGGACACTCAAACAAACACGTAACTCCACAACACTCTCTTTGCTCCCAAATGCTCCTGTTTAGACATAGGTGTTCCTTTTTATTTGACCCTCCTCCTATCAGCGGTGATCACGCCGATGTCCCTCAAACATGGTGGTAAGCAAAGCACCAAGTATACTTTACTGTCTACAAGAGGCCCAGAGGAATAAAACTTGTGGTCTTAAGGTAGCCCTTAGTCAATGAATGTGGCTAAATACAGTCAGCAATCGAGAAGGAGAGAAAAGAGGACAGATGACAGAGAGATGAGTTCAAGTCCCTGCACCAGTATTTACTGGATTTGTAAGGACACGATGGTGACTCAACCTGCAATTGTCTCAGTGAACCCAGTGCTCTGAATACAGCCTACTCATCTTGCACTGTTTTTGGAAGCATAATGTAGGTAAGTGACATACGCGATGTTGTTAACTGTTCTGTACATAAGAATAGATGGGCACACAAAAAGATGATAGATTCATAGATACATAGATGACAGATGATAGATAGATGATAGTCATGAAAGATAGATAGGAAGATAAGCAGATAGGTAGGTAGATAGATAGATAGATAGATAGATAGATAGATAGATAGATAGATAGATAGATAGATAGATTGACAGAAATATAGATAGATAGGTAGGTAGATAGATAGATAGGTTACAGACAGACAGACAGATAGATAGATAGATAGATAGATAGATAGATAGATAGATAGATAGATAGATAGATTGACAGAAATATAGTTAGATAGGTAGGTAGATAGATAGATAGGTTACAGACAGACAGACAGACAGATAGATAGATAGATAGATAGATAGATAGATAGATAGATAGATAGATAGAGAGATACAGATACATATCGATTAACACAAAGCTATTGCTCATAACTGGGAGATAAATGGTGAAAACACATAGTGATAGTACAAAACAAAAAGGAAGAATGAAATCCAGTTAAAGTGTGCAGTAAGCAGCCATAAGAAGAAAACAAATCCTACCATTTACAATGATGTGGATGGATTTAGACGGTAGTATGCTCAGTGAAATAGGCCAGGAGGAGAAAGACAAGTACCAAATGATTTTACTCATGTGTAGAGTACAACAACATAGAAAAACTGATGGAAATAAACAGCAGCAGAATCACAGAACCCGAGAGTGGACTAACAGATACCAAAGGGAAATGTACTGGGCAGGGTGGGTGATAAGGGAGGGATAAGGGCAGGAAGAAAGAAAGGGGATATTATTATTAGCATGAATAATGCGTGCGGTCGGTTGGGCATGAGGAGTGCTGTACAACACAGAGAAGAAAAGTAGAGATTCTACAACATCTTACTACATGCTGATGGACAGCAACTGTAACGGGGTGTGTGTGGGGGTTCATGGTGAAGTAGTCTACAGCATCCAACTATGCTGATGGACACATTCTGTAAGAGGTTTTTGGGGAGGACTTGATGAAGGGGGGATCCTAGTAAACATAATGTTCTTCAAGTGATTGTAGATTAATGATAAAAAAAGAATTTTAAAGTGCAATAAGGGCACAGCTCTGAATCATTAGTGTAAAAGAACAGGCTTTGAGTGCTCCAAACAAAAGACACAGGGATAAAAGAAGGGATGAAAACTAAAGAACACCTACGTTCTCTCTTAGAGGAGACTCACTTGAGATCCAAGGACACAGAAAAACTACAAGCCGGAGTGGTGGTGAGAGGTACCCAACATAAGTGAATCCAAAAAACAATCAATCAAATGGATTCTGTGTGTGTCCCCCAGAGACAGTCAGTAGAAAATAGCCATATCTGGCCACTGTGAATGCTTTTTGTTTGGTATCAGCAGTGCCCAGACATAGATTTAGTGGTGCAGCAATATCCTTCTCATTTTCTCTCAACTCAACAACTGATTTGCTGTAATAATATGGTTCTGGGCCATTGAAATCAGTGGGTTTTATGATGTTCACGAATGTGAAGATCTAATAACCACCTAAAGAGGGATGTTTGGACACTCAAATAAACACGTCACTCCACAATACACTCTTAACTCCCAACTGCTCCTGTCTAGAAATTGGTGTTACTTTTTATTTGACCCTCCGTCCTATCGGTGGTTATCACGCTGATGTCCTTCAAACATGGTGGTGTGCAAAGCAACAAGTTTACTTTTCTGTTGACAACAGGCCCAGAGGAATGATACTCGTGGTCTTCAGGGAGCACTTAGTCAATGAAAGTGGCTAAATACAGACAACAATTTAGAAGGAGATGAAAGAGGACAGAGGATAGAGACACGGGTTCAAGTCCCGGCACAACCATTTCCTGGTTTTGTAAGTACACTTCTGAGTCAACCTGCAAGTGTCTCAGGGAACCCAGGACTCTCCTTACGACCTAGTTACCTTGCAAGATTTTTGGAAGCATAAAGTAGCGAAGGGACATTGTCTATGTTGTTAACTGTTCTGCATACAAGGACAGATGTTCAGACAAAAAGATGACTGATTGATTGATAGATAGATATAGAGACAGATAGATAAATATAGGTACATATCGATTAACATAAAGGTATTGCTCATAACCAGGAAAGTAATGGTGAAAGCACATAGCGAAAATACAGACCAAAAAGAAGACAGAAATCCAGTTTAAAAAGTGCAGTAAGCAGCCGTAAGAAGAAAACAAATCCTACCATTTGCAACAATGTGGATGGAGCTAGAGGGTATTATGCTCAGTGAAATAGGCCAGGAAGAGAAAGAGAAGTTCCAAATGATTTCACTGATGTGTGGAGTATAACAAAAAAGAAAAACTGAAGGAAAAAAACAGCAGCGCACTCACAGAAACCGAGAGAGGGCTAACAGTTACCAAAGGGAAAGTGACTGGGCTGGGTGGGTTGGAAGGGAAGGATAAGGGCAGTTAGAAAGAAAGGGGGCATTAGGATTAGCATGTATAATGCATGGGGGCTGTTGTGCATGGCGAGGGCTGTACAACACAGAGAAGTCAATTAGAGATTCTACAGCATCTTACTACATGCTGATGGACAGCGACTGTAACGTGGTGTATGGGGGTGGACTTGTTGAATTGGTGTACAGCATCCAACAACGCTGATGGATAGCGACTATAGCAGGGTTTCGGGGAAGGACTTGGTGTACATGGTGATCATAATGTTCTTCGCGTGATTGTAGATTAATGATGACAAAAAAGATATTTCATGTGCAATAAGGACACAGCTCTCAATTGTCAGAATAAACGGACAGTCTCTGAGTGCTAAAAATCAAAAGACACATGGTTAAAAGAAGGGATGAAAACTCAAGACCACCTATGTGCTCCCTTTCAAGGGACTCACTTGGTATCCAAGGACGAAGCATAACTACAAGTTGAGGGGTTGGGAACAGGTACACTAGACAAGTGAAACTGAAAAAGAAAAACATAAAAAAGATGTGCTAATGGGATTAATGACCCCGGCTCACATGAGAGGGGATGCAGAAACATCCTCCCAAAATCAAAACCACATACATACGTACTATTTGGAAATAGAACAACTACATCAAATCGTGGAAGAACAGCAGGGAGGAAAGCTACTTCAGCATCCTGTCACCTCAAGGAGAAGTGTGCTGTACAGCCCTGGAGATGTGCTCTCTGAGCACGAACCTACCATACATGTGGTGTGCACAGGAGGATTGGTGGGGTTGGAAAGCAAAGAGAGGCAGAAGACTTCGAGAGCCTTGAGGTTCCAGCCACTTGTGGGACAACACAGGGATCCACATCTGGCCGCTGTGGGACAAAAAAAAGGCGGACAGTCTGAGAGACTCCTAACAGTGAGAGAACTGCTAAAGGGGCAAGGCTTCCACAGGGCTTGCCACGCAGGAGAAAGGACAGGTGTGCCAAACTGCCCAGGTGCACTCTGCCCGGCAGGGGGGGGAATTTTTCAGGAGCTCTGGTCGCTTCATCCCCCTGGCTGGCCTCGCTGCTCCCAGGCCCCTTACCATGATCTGACTGGTACACGGTCTGCCTCACCACCAGCACCGGCCTGCAAAACGGCCGTCCCCACCTTCGGCAGCATCTCCCTGCATGTTCCACATACTGGCCCTGGCAGTGGAGATGGACACTGTGGTCGGGAAGAAGGAAAGACCTCTTTAATCCCGGCGGGGTTGGGCACAGGCACTGCTCCCCTGGGACCCCTGCCATCCCCCCAAGGGCTGAGCATTTCCAGAGAGTAAAGCTTCTCGGAGCTAGAGGGCGCCACCTACAAATATGAACGTTCAAAGGAACCCGGTAACTGGACTCAAATAAATCTTCCTGAGAAAGAGATCTCAAAATAAACATCAGGAGCATGCTCAGGGAGCTACAGAAAATAAAACTGCCCCTATCTCTAGAGCACAATTCTCTCTATCTCTCTCTCTTTCTCCAGGAGCGCTGCTAAGGCCCGGTCCCGAGAGGGGTGCTGCAAGAGCCCAGCAGGAACGGCACAGCTCTAGGGTCCACCCAGCCTGTGTCAGGACAGTCCCACATGGGCTCTGACTGAACTGCATATGGGGGACGCCGCTCATCTAACACCACAGGAAAGACAACAGTGCCGCATGCTAGCCTTCCCATCAATGGCTAGAGGCTACGTGGCTCCACCGATACCAGGAGACATCAACACCCTGGGCTTCATCTCCTTGGCAATCTTTTTTCCCTATGACCCTTGAAAGCAGCAAATGGAAAGATACAACCTACCAGTCTCCACAACACCTCACCTCTCAGTTTTACACTAGATGTTCCTGCATCACAGCTTCTCCTCTTCATTCCAATTTTCTCGGCTGGTTGGTGTTCAGGAAAAAAGGAATAATTAGTCAGATTTTGAATGAACTGGAAGGGGGTTTAGTAAGATTCTGTTTGACCACCATCAGTAGAACCAAAAGACATCCTTCATTATTTGAGAATATATTCACTGATGAGACATTTGATAAGGCGTTGCCATCCAAAACATGTATCAAGAGCTCACGAACCTCAACACACAAATAGCAAATAAATCCAATTACAAAATGGGCAGAGAATCTGTACAGACACTTCTCCACAGAAGCAATTTCAGGTGGCCAACAGGCAAATGAAAAGATGCTGCACATCGCTAACTATCAGAGAAATACACATTAATCCACAGTGGGGTATCAACTCACAGCAGTTAGGATGGCCACCACCCAAAAGACAGACAACAACAGATGTCGGCAAAGGTGTGGAGAAACGGGAGCCCTCCTACATTGCTGGTGGTAATGTCAGTCAGCTCAACCATTGTGGAAAGCAGTATGGAGGTTCCCCAAAAAACCGAAGAACAGAAATACTATTTGACCCGTGAATTCCTCCCTAGGAATTTACCCTAAGTGTGCAGGAGCCCAGTTTGAAAGAGACAGATGCACCCCTATGTTGATCACAGCACTCTTTACAATAGCAAAGAAATGGAAGCAACCTAAGTGTCCATCAGGGGATGAATGGATAAAGAAGAGGTGGTACATACACACTATGGAATATCATTCAGCCATAAGAAGAAAACAAGTTCTACCACCATTTGCAACAACACGGAAGGAGCTAGAGGGTGTTATTCTCAGTGAAATAAGCCAGGTGGAGAAAGACAAGTACCAAGGATTTCACTCCTCTGTGAGGTATGAGAACAAAGGAAAAACGGGAAGGAACAAAACAGCAGCAGACTCACAGACCCAAGAATGGACTAACAGTTACCAAAGGGAAAGGGACCTGGGAGGATGGGTGGGAAAGGAGGGATAAGGGTGTAAAGGGGGCATTACAATCTGCACACACAATGTAGGGCGTGGGGGGCCACGGGGATTGTAGTATAACACTCAGAAGACAGGTAGTGATTCAAAAGCAACTTACTACATTGATGGACAGCGCCTGTAATGAGGAGTGGGTAGTGGACTTGACAATGTGGGGGATGGTGTAGGAAGGGGAACCTAGTAAACATAAAGTTGCTCACGTAATTGTACATTACTGACACCAAAAAATAAATAAATAAAAGTGATTCTGTTTGAGTGCCCAGAGAGACAGTCAGTAGTAAATAGCCCTTCCCGCCACCGTGGATTCTTTCTGCTCAGTTGTGGCAGTGCTCAGTCATATATTCAGTGCTATAGCTAGGCCCTTCTCATTTTTTCTCACCTCAACAACTGAATTGCTGTAATAATATGCATCTGGGCTTTTGAAATCAGTGGATTTTATGATGTTTACGAATGTAAAGAAGCAATAAGCAGATACCGAGGGAAGTTTGGATTCTCAAAAGAAAACGTCACTCCACAACACACTCTTTGCTCACAACTGCTCCCGTCTAGAACTCAGTGTTCCTTTCTACCTGTCCCTCCTCCTATCAGCGGTGACGCCGATGTCCCTCAAACATGGTGGTGAGTAATGCACCAAGTTTACTCTTCTGACAACAACAGGCCTGTGGTACAGGTCCTCTCAGAGGAAAAGCAGTAGCAGCAGGAGAAAACCCAAAGACATAGAAATAGAAGATGGTACAGTACAATGAAAATTGACACAAGGGATTTCTGAGCCCGTACTTAATTCCAACAGAGATGCGAAAGGAGCCACCCCCATACAACAAAACTACACCACTACGGAGAAAGCACAGGCAGAGATCAAGAAGAGTTCTGGTATCTTACCACACTGGGCCAGAGAGAGGAGTCATCACAGCAGCAGCAGTAGCAGCAGCAGATGGGGCCTGTCCAAAACGCTCTGCGCTCATCACCGTTAAAGATAAGTTCGGGGGCTCGGCTCGCTGGGCCTCTCCCTAAGCACACGGAGGCATACACAGCAGGGACTGAGGTGTCGTCGGTGGCATCTCGCCCGCATTTATGTTCCACACGGTTTGGAACATAACGAACTGTTTTCAGAGGAGCGAGAGGCACCAGGTACCACTGGACGGGCAGCTGAGCTTTGAAGCCGAGTCCAGTCATTCACTGTCACCACTGTTCAACAGATCCCAAGACAAGAAGAGTGATGTGCACGAGCTGACACACTCATATTTGATAAGGGATGTTCTCACCAAGTATGGAGAATGGAGAGGAAGGCACCCCTAATTGAGATTGCACAGAAGCCTCCAAGAGGAGATGACATAGAGGTGGGTCTTCAGCGATCCATGTTCTTCTGATGGGTTGAAAATTCTTAAAAGCCAGATGCAAGAGTTGGCAAACCCCAGAGGAAATAATTCAGAGAGAAAAAGGCACGAGACAGGGTCTTTTCAAGGAGCAGAGAGCTTGGCTCATAATGAAGGATATGTAGACAAAGTGAAGGCCAGACCGTGAATTGGGGATGGAGAATTTAATATTTTATTTTGTAACAATGTCAGTGCTTCCACAGTGAAGCAGTGAGCAAGCAGGGCCTACGTCCACCAGGAAAGACCTGAGAAACTAGAAGCAGGATTACTGACACGGGACACGAGCTTCACAGGTTATAACATAAATTATGAACAGTCAGGATTGGGAATGGACAGGTTGACTGCTGAGAGGAGGCAAGGTTGCCCCGCAAGCATCCAGCTTGGCTGACGGGCAAGAACAGCGACGCCATCGATACCAAGAGTCTAAAGGAGAAGCATTTTAAAAATGGAAAGTGTTTCCCATTTTACTGTGTTGTGCTATTCAACTACGAGACACAGGCCCCCAACACTAGATCAGAGAGAAAATCTGGGTGGCAAAACCCAGTCAGAACGTGGGATGTAGCTATGCTGAGACCCTGTGGTCCCCGACCTATGCTTTCTGTGAGAAGCAAAGGAAAAACCTGCTGCTAGCTAGAAAGGCAATTCATGGGGTATGCACACTCCTCAGAAGTCAGCCGCCAGGCTGTCCATGGCCGAAAAGGCATGCCTGGCTCCAGGTGTCCCAGAGAAGCTGGGAAGGCCCAGGAAAGGGTGGGCCATGCCCCAGGCAGCCACGTGGTAGCTGGGCGCCGGGCCCTGACCAAGCCCTGGGCTACGGGATTGTGTGAGGGAGGGCGGAGCAAGGCACTTGATTCCCGCCATACTCTGGGTGCCGAGCCCATGCAGAGCCGGTACCCAGACAGGCTGAGCTCTGACAGATCCAGGCACGGCAGCCCTCGATGGTCCGCATGGTGTGCTCATTGTTCCAAACACCTGCACGGCACCTCAGCTGGCATTCCAGGGGGCTAGGTATTTTACTGGGGTTGCCCTTGGGGCCAGGCCATGGCCTTGGACCAGGGTCTCCTCTGGGCGGTGCCGGTTTGATTAAGGCAATAGGGGCTTGGTTAAGTGTCTCCTGGGTGACGTCACAGCAGCCCAGGCCACTTTGTGATGCTTCCCATAGCTGACATATGGACCAGGCTCGCCCTAGCTGAGCAACTCAGTGCGTGCTTGGCCTGAGAAGGAGTTAGTGGCAAAGGAGACCCTCTCCCTAGCTTCAGACCCTTTCCTCGGATCGTTTGGCGCACACCACAACCCATTTTTCCATGTGGACCGTTTCCTCCTTCCTAAGGTTCGTGCCCCACACCTCTCGCTGCCTTCCCAGACCCACCTTGTTCACCCGCCGTTTCTTACCGTCCCCGGGCATTGCCCCATATCCCTCCTGCCAGGGAGCACCCTGCAACTGCTCACTGCACTGGTCACAGGCTGTTCCTCCGGGATCCTGTGCCTTTAGCGGCTGGCTTTTCCCACTTTTTCCAGCAGAGTTCCCACTTCCACGGGGAGCATCCCTGGGCCACTGGACCATACTTGGCTCCCAGCAGACGGCTGGAGAGAAACCACCCAGATGAGCTCCTCCTCCGCAGGGCACACGGGCACCACTACCAGCCCGCCGTGTGGTGTCCTGCCTCTGCAAAACCACCATCCAGTGTCAGCCAACAGACAAGGCCTTGGGCAGCACAAGCGAAGGCCCGATGTCTGGCACTGACGCTCGGGACGAGCTGATGGACTCGACGCCACCACCGCTGGCCATCATCTTCCAGACCCACCCGGCCCCGCACGATACTATGGGCAGCACCACCGCCGGTCTCCTGTGCACCTCAGATGACCCCCGCGTCTGCAGTTGTCGTCTTGTCTCCCCTGGCCCCATAAGATGCCATGAGAGGCACAGATGATGGCCTCGGCCCTACACGCAAGGCGGACGACGACCCAATGGTCACACTATCGCCTTCGGGAAAGGCATCTACAACTACCCCCTGGTCCCAGAAGAGTCCATGGGCTACATAGTCGCAAGCCTGAAGGCTGATTCCCAAGAAGAGCTGATGGACACGACACCATCCTCGATTGCCGACATCTTCCGTTAGCCCCCGTCCGCAAACAAGGCTTTGGGCAGCTCCCCCTTTGGCACAAAGGCCGGCAATGACGCTCTAGACGAGACCATGGACACGACACCACCCTCGAAGGCCGTCATCTTCCGGTCGCACCCGACCCTGCACGGGGCTGTGGGCAGCACCAACTATGGTGTGAGGGCTGGTAATGATGCTCAAGACGAGCCCATGGACACGGCACCACCCTCGATGGCCGTCTCCTTCCAGTCGCCAACGGCCCTTCATGGGGCCGTGGGCAGCACCACTTTCTGCCTGAGGTCTGGCAATTATGCTCAAGACGAGCACATGGACACAACACACCCTTCGATGGCCATCATTTTCCGGTCAACACCCAGCCCCACACGAGGACATGGGCAGCAGCACTTCCAGCCCCTCCTGCACACCTCAGACACCCACCATGTGGGAAGTCATTCTCCGGACCACCCTGGACACACACGATGCCGTGGTAGGAATAGACGACGGACTCAGACCTACACGCAAGTCGGACGATGACCCGATGTGCATGCCACCAACCTCGGGAAAGGAACTTGCTAGCCCCCCAGGGCCCCACACGAGGCCATTGGCAGAAACACTACCAGCATCCTGCACGCCTCAGACACCCACAGCACGGGCGGTTGTCCTCCGGTCAGCCCTGGACCCATAGAATGCCATGGTAGGCAGAGCCGATGGCCTCGGCCCTACCCCTAACTCAGGCTCCGACACGGTGGACACGCCACAGCCCTTGCCAATGGCTCCTACAGGTCTAACCCGGCTCCAGACAATGCCTATGTCCATATCCATTTAACAAAATCTTTCCCACAATATGTGTGTATATTTTATATTCACACTAAATCCTGCTGTTGCTAGTATGACTCTGCTGTTTACTCTTTGACTCGTCAAAGGAGGAAGAACACATATACATGAGAGATAATGTTCTCAGCCACACTTAACTATGCAACGTGTTCCATGCCCCAGTGACTGGGATGTGGAAGTAGACGCGTTTTATGACTGTGCGTGCTCACCGTGAGGTCTGCGTGCTGAGTGATTAATGGATGACAATCCATGGGAAGGCAAGTCCAGAGGAAGGAGACCGGGTTGGCTTATGTGGCCCCTTCCCTCTCTTCTCCCACTGCTCTGAGCTCACTGGGGGCTAGGGAATCCCTGCTGTGACACAGGAAACCACTCTTATCATTTTTTTAAAAACAAGTTTATTTCTGTATGTGTGTGCCTTGTGTAACTTAAGACATTGGCTGATCATCCTCACACATTCCCACTTCCCCACGAGAGAACGGATTTGGCATAAAGGTCCTCGAGTCTGAAGGAAGGACAGAAGGAAGTGCTTCTGCCTGCTGTGTGATTATTGAAATTTAAGCTTACTTAGAATTTATCAAGTAGCTTAGTTATATCAGAAAAGGTCCTCTTTAATGACTGCCTGGCCTGACTCTAACCTAAACTGCTAACATGTCAAACCACGTTGAGTTACAACTGTGACCACTTCTCTCTGACCCTAGAGTCTGCATGGTGTCCACCAGACTTAATAAACGCAGAATTCCTAACCTGCGAAGACCATGTTCTAGTTGGAGGGGAAGAAAGAGACAATGAATATCTGTATGATTTCTGGTAGCTTAGCCGGTAACAAACACTATGAAGAAATAAGGCAAGATATGGAGGACTGAGCTTAAAGGCAGAGAGAAGCAGGGCTTTCAAAATAAGCAGGGGACCGGTTAAGCCTTACCAGGGAGGTGGGATTTGAACAGTATAGAAGGAGGTAACAGAACAAGGTATCTGAGGGAAAATCATTCCATACAATGGGATAAATTACTGAAAAAGCCAAGAGGAAGGATGCTTGTGGTCTTCAGGGAGCAGTCAGTCAACAAATGCGGCTAGAATACTGTCAGCAAGGAGGGAAAAGAGGACTGGGTACAGAGGTATGGTTTTAAGTCCACGCACCACCATTTACTAGTTTTTTACTCACACGCTGTTGACTCGATGTGCAAATGTCTCGATTAACCTAGTGCAATCTGTCTCTAGCGCCTAGTTACCTTGCAGGCTTTTGGAAGCTTATGTAGGGAAGTGACATATAAGCTACCTTGTGAACTGTTCTGTACATAATTATACATGGTTAGACAAAAAGATGATGATAGATAGATAGATGATAGATTAGGTAGGAAAGATAATAGGTATAGATAGATTGAACAGATAGGTGATAGATAGATAGATAGATAGATAGATAGATAGATAGATAGATAGATAGATAGATAGATAGATAGATAGATAGAAAGATAGAAAGAAAGATAGATAGATAGATAGCCATGATATATGGCCATGTTGTTAACTGTTTAAAAGGCTGGGGACGCTGATGGGAGGAGCGAGCACGTCAGACACTGATGATGTGCCTAAGTTCTTGGCTGTTGCCGCCTCCCAACCTGAAATATATGCATTGAGTTAGCAAATCCTCGCGCTGCTGTAAATCTAAGCTCTGCCTCCCCCTACCTTCTTTAAAATCTCGCTGCCTGTCTTCCTAAATGGGAATTCCCCAGCCTCCATTTCTATAGACTGGTGAAATCTCGCCTGGGTATCTGCGTTCAAATAAACTACCGGGCCCTTTGTTGCCTCTCTGCACCTGCTTATTTCAGCTAGAATTTATCTTACACTGTTCTGTAAATAAGGATGGATGGGTAGACAAAAAGATAAAGACAGGTAGATGACATATAGTTGACAGGTGATAGATGATACTTTAGAAATAGATACATTAGATGATAGATATTCATATATTAGATGAATAGATTGATAGAGATGACAGATAGATAAGATATATATAAATGACAGATGATAGAATAGATAGGATAGATGATATAGGTATGTTAGATTAGATAGATACATGATAGATACAGAGTTATGAACTGAATTTTTGGCCCTCACCTCACCATCTTCTGCTCCTATTACCCCCTGCCGCCACCACACACACACACACACACACACACAAACACACACATACACACACACATACACACACACAAGTTCATATTTGAACTGAGACAAGGTTGAAGACCTAACCCCCACTGTCATGGTATTGGGAGGTCTGGCCTTTGGAGGTAATTGGGTTTGGAAGATACCATGAGGGTGTGAGTGGAGCTGCCATTATGCAATCAGTGCTATTAAGAGGAACTGAGGACAGAGCATTCTCCCTCGACCCTGTGAGGACAGATCAGGGATGCGACCGTATGCAGAAGAAGGGACCTCACCGGGAAATGAACCTGCCTTGATCTTGGACTTCTGCTTCCAGAATAGGGAGAAATCAGTGTCAATGGATGAAACCCCCACTCAATGACACTCTGGATATCAGTTTGAGTAGACTAACACAGACATGTAGGTATACAGAGACGCACTTAGATGATGGATGGAGAGAGCCTACACATACATATATGTGCTTAGCTGTCTGCATAGGTATCTGTATCCAACCACCTCTGCACTTTGAAGTCTGCTCCGTATGGAGGGAACAATAGGAGCAAAACTTATGCACGTTTCTTTTTAAATGTGTGGGCTGCAGTTTCCGATAAGTGGGGTCTCCGTTAACTCTCAGCCATGTGTGTGTGTCTGTACGTGTGTGTGTGTGTACACCATTGCCCCGATCGGTCTACAATCACAGGAGATGCAAAAGTAACAAAGGAACGCAGGATAAGGCAAACATCTTGCAAACTATGACCAGAAAGAGTACAGTTTTCCACTAGCCTCTGGGCATATCTTTGACAAGTGTTTCTATGCAATTTTAGAAAGATCTTGCTGGAAATGTTGCTGGGACCACTCTGAACCACCAAGTTACTTAAGGTAATAAGCCAGGACAGGAGAGCAGCAAAGAGCACAAACGGTGTGTCTCCTATGTATCAGGCCAAGGTGTACAGGCTTTAATTCTTCTATACCACTTCATCTCACCATGGCTGACGTGGGATAACCTTATACATCACTTTCATCTGTGAGTAAAAAGTTACTTCAGAATCACCTCCGTTAACAGAAAATTAATAAGTGTGGCGACATAAATATTCCAAGAATTCCTGCCACCATCACCCAACTCTTTATGCTCAGCGCACTTTTCATACTAATGGAAACATAGATTTCAGTGCTGCTTTTCCATTACAGATAGACCTCACTCACATCTAAATGCCTAAATGCACTGAAACTCCACATCACCTTGACAGCAGAGGGGAGCAGTTCTCCCACAAGCTAGTTGGCCTGCCACCTCAGCAAGCCCATAGGCCAATGGCCCACAAGAGCCCCGTGTGTCACCAAAAGGCAGTTCCCTTAACCAGTGACTACACGCATGCTCTCTGGAGATGGGAAACCAAGCAGGGCAGCCGAGGTGACATCAGTGCACAGGCAAAAATACCTACTACTGGGCATGACCCTGCCTCTGCCCCACAGGCATGCCAGTGTGCTTCCTGCCTGGGGCCTCGGATATGCCCACAGCTCACGCAGCCGCCACAGCAGGAACGTCCCAGGAGCAGAGCAGCCAGAAGGCCCTGGTCCTCACAGGTAAAAGAGCCCAGCCCAACAAACACACTATCCACACCCAGCAAACTCGTGCCACCTACGCAGGAGAAGTTCACACACAAGGCTACACCTCTCAAGACCCAAACACCAGCTAATTCACATAAACAAACACAAGGAATTGAGACTGAGAAGAACACAGAGGAATCAAAGTGCACCTAGTGACAGAACGTTGACAAAAGTGAGAAAACAGATACATAAACAGACAGATGATTTATACATAGATTGGACTTATATACATACATATAGATGATAGATTAATGAGATAGATACACAGATGATAGTAGATAGATGAAAGACCATAGATAGATATATGACAGATATATAGACAGGTAGATAGATTACATAGATAGATAAAGAGATAGGTAGGTAGGTAGATAGGAAGGCATCATACTAAACAAAGCTATCTTTCCCTCAAGACCATCTACATGCTCCCTTACAAAGACTCACTTGAGATCCAAGGACACACACAAACTACAAGCTGAAGGGGCTGGGAGAGGTACCCAACACAAGTGAAACTGAGAAACAAACAAACAAACAAATGGATTCTGTCTGAGTCCTTAGAGACAGTTAGTAGAAAATAGCTCTATCTAGCCACTGTGAATTCTTTTTGTTTGGTTTCAGCAGTGCCCAGCCATAGATATAGTGGAACAGCAACGTCCTTCTCATTTTTTCTCACCTCAATAAATGAATTGCTGTAATAATATTCATCTGGGCTTTTGAAATCAGTGCGTTTTATGATGTTCACGAAGGTAAAGGAGTAATAGACACCTAAAGAGGGAAGTTTGGACATTCAAATAAACACATCACTCCACTACACACTCTTTGTTCCCAACTACTCCTGTCTAGAAATAGGTGTTCCTTTTTATTTGTCCCTCCTCCTATCAGCGATGATCACGCCAATGTCCCTCAAACTTGGTATTGAGCAAAGCACCAAGTATACTTTTCTGTATTCAACAGGCCCAGAGGAAGGATACTTCTGGTCTTCAGTGTGGACTTAGTCAATTAATGCGGCTAATTACAGTCAGCAAGGGAGAAGGAGGTAAAGGAGGACAGAGGACAGAGATACGGGTTCACATCCCTGCACCATAATTTACGGGTTTTGTAAGCACAAGTGGCTAAATCGACCTGCAAGTGTCTCAGGAAGCCAGTAATCTAACTACGGCATAGTTACCTTGAAAAATTTTTGGAAGCATAATGTAGGGAAGTGATGTAGGCCATGTTGTTAAATGTTCTGTACGTAAGGGTAGATTGGCAGACAAAAAGATGATTGATTCTTAGATAGATAGATAGATGACAGATGATAGAATGACAGATGATAGACATGATAGGTAGATAGGAAGATAGATTGATAGACAGATAGATGATAGATAGAAAGATAGATAGATAGATAAATAGAAAGATAGAAGGATAGACAGATAGATAGATAGGTAGATAGAAAGATACACACAGATACATATCAATTAACACAAAGCTATTGCTCATAACCAGGAGATCAATGGTGAAAGCACATATCGAAACTACAAACTAAAAGGAAGAATGAAGTCCAGTTTAAAAACTGCAGTTTACAGCCATAAGAAGAAAACAAATGCTACCATTTGCAATGACGTGGATGAAGCGAGACGGTAGTAGGCTCAGTGAAATATTCCAGGCGGAGAAAGACAAGTACCAAATGATTTCACTCATGTGTGGAGTATAACAACAAAGAAACACTGAAAAAAAAAACAGCAGCAGTCCCACAGAACCCGAATGTGGAGTAACAGTTACCAAAGGGAAAAGGACTGGGAAGGGTGGTTGGGAAGGGAGGGATAAGGGTGGGGAGAAAGAAAAGGGAGATTAGGATAAGCATGTATAATGCGTGAGGGCGGGGTCGCATGGTGGGTGCTGTACAACACAGAGAAGACAAGTAGATATTCTACAGCATATTACTACACGCTGAAGGACAGCGACTGTAATGGGGTGTGTGGGGGGGTACATCGTGAACGGGTCTACAGCATTCAAATCTGCTAACTGACAGCAACTGTAAGAGGTTTTTGGGAGGGACTTGGTGAAGGGGGGAGTCTAGTAAACATAATGTTCTTCACGTGATTGTAGATTAATGATAATAAAAACAATTTTTTAAGTGCAATAAGGGCACAGCTCTGAATCATCAGAATAAAAGGACAGGCTTTGAGTGCTCCAAACAAATGACATAGGGTTAAAAGAGGGGATGAAAACTCAAGACCACCTTCGTGCTCCTTTACAGGAGACTCTCTTGTGATCCAAGGACACAGACAATCTAAAAGCCGAAGGGGTGTGAACAGGTACCCAAAACAGTGAAACTGAAAAACAAACATTCCTAGAATGGATTCTGTTTGAGTCCACAGAGACAGTCAGTAGAAAATAGCCCTATCTGGACAACGTGAATTCTTTTTGTTTGGTTTCAGCATTGCCCAGCCATAGATTTAGTGGTACAGCAACGTCTTTCTCATTTTCTCTCAACTCAACAATTGAATTGCTATAAAAGTATACATCTGGACCTTTGAAATCAGTGGGTTTTATGAAGTTCATGAATGTAAAGAAGTAATAACTATATAAAGAGGGAAGTTTGGACACTGAAATAAACACGTCACTCCACAACACACTCTTTGCTCCCAACTGCTCCTGTCTAGCAACTGGTGTTCCTTTTCATTTGTCGTTCCATCCTATCAGCGGTGATCACGCCGATGTCCCTCAAACATGGTGGTGAGCAAAGCACCAAGTTTATTTTCTGTTAAAAACCGGCCCCGAGGAAGGATACTTGTGGTCTTCAGGGAGCCCTTAGTCAATGAATGTGGCTAAATACAGTCAGCAAGTGAGAAGGAGATAAAAGAGGCAGAGGACAGAGACAAGGCTTCAAGTCCCTGCACCACAATTTCCTGGTTTTGTAATTTCACGTGGCATACTCGACCTGCAAGTGTCCTGGTGAAACCAGTGCTCTGCCTATGGCCTTGTTAACTTGCAAGATTTTTGGAAGCATAATGTAGGGAAGTGGCATAGGCTATGTGGTAAACTGTTCTGTACACAAGGACAGATGGGGAGAAAAAAAGTTGATTGATTGATTAATAGATAGATAGATAGATAGATAGATAGATAGATAGATAGATAGATAGACAGATAGATAGATATAGGAACATATTGATTAACACAAAGCTATAGCTCATAACCAGGAGAGCAATGGTGAAAGCACATAGCGTAATTAAAAACAAAAAAGAATAATGAAATCCAGTTTAAAAAGTCCACTAAGCAGATATAAAAGTAAACAAATCCTATCATTTGCAAAAACATGGATGGAGCCAGAGGGTATTATGCTCAGTGAAATAGGCCAGGAGGAGAAAGTCAAGTACCAAATGATTTCACTCATGTGTGGAGTATAACAACAAAGAAAAACTGAAGGAAAAAAACGACAGCAGACTCACAGAACCTGTCAGTGGACTAACAGTTACCAAAGGGAAAGGGACTGGACAGGGTGGTTGGGAAGATAGGAATAAGGGTGGGGAAAAGAAAGGGGTAATTAGGATTACCATGTATAATGTGTGGAGTGGGGGGTCACTGGGTGGTCTGTACAACACATAGAAGACAATTAGTGATTCTACAGCATATTACTACATGCTGATAGACAGCGACTGTAATAGGGTGAGTGTGGGGGTTATGGTGAAGGGCTTTAGAGCATCCAACTATGCTGATGGGCAGCGACTATAGCGGGATTTTTGGGGGGACTTGGTAAAGGGGGTAGACTAGTTAAAATAATGTTCATCATGTGATTGTATATTAGCGATAAATAAATATTTCATACTGCAGTAACAGCAAAGCTCTCAAATATCAGAATAAAAGGACAGGCTTTCAGTGCTCCTATCAAAAGACACAGGGTTGGAAGTAGGGATGAAAATTCAAGACCACCTACGTGCTGCCTTACTGGAGACTCACTTGAGATTCAAGGACAAAGACAAACTTCAAGCCGAAGGGGTGGGGACAGGAACCCTGCACAAGTGAAACTGAGAAACAAACAAACAAACATATGGATTCTCTTTGATTACCCAGAGACAGACAGTAGAAAATAGCCATATCTAGCCACCGTGAATTCTTTTTGTTTGGTTTCAGCAGTGCCCAGCCATAGATTTAGTGGTGCAGCAATGTCCTCCTCATTTTCTCTCTCCTCAACAACTGAATTGCTGTAATAATATGCGTCTGGGTCTTTGAAATCAGTGTGTTTAATGATGTTCCTGAATGTAAAGATGTAATAACCAGACAAAGAGAGAAGTTTGTACACTCAAATATACACTTCACAACACACTCTTTGCTCCCAACTGCACATATCTAGAAATTGGTGTTCCATTTTATTTGTCCCTCAGTCCTATAAGCGGTGTTCATGCCGATGTCCCTCAAATATTGTGGTGAGCAAAGCACCAAGTTTACTTTCTGTGGACAACAGGCCCATTGGATCAATTCTTGTGGTCTTCAGGGAGCACTTAGTCATTGAATGTGGCTAAATACAGTCAACCAGTGAGAAGAATATAAAAGATAATACAGACACAGGTTCAAGTCCCTGCAGCACCATTTCCTGGTTTTGTAGGTACACGCGGCTAACTCGACCTGCAAGTGTCTCGGTGAACCCAGTGCTCTCCCTATGGCCTAGTGACATTGCAAGATTTTTGGAAGCATAATGTAATGAAGTGACATAGGCTATGTTGCTAAATGTTCTCCACAAAAGGTCAGACAGGCATTCTAAAACATGATTGATTGATTGACAGAGATAGATAGATAGATAGATAGATAGATAGACAGACAGATGGATAGATAGATATAGGTACATATCGATTAACGTAAAGTTATTGCTAATAACGAGGAGAGCAATGGTGAAAACACATAGCGAAACCACAGGCAAAAGAGAAGACAGAAATCTAGTTTAAAAAGAACAATAAGCAGCTGTAAGAAGAAAAAAATCCTACCATTTGAACAACGTGGATGGAGCTAGAGGGTATTTTGCTCAGTGAAAAAGGCCATGCGGAGAAAGACAAGAACAAAATGATTTCACTCATATGTTGAGTATAACAACAAAGAAAAACTGAAGGAAAAAAACAGCAGCAGACTCACAGAACCCAAGAGTGGACTAACAGTTACCAAAGGGAAAGGGACTGGGCAGGGTGGGTGGGAAGGGTTTGATAAATGTGGGGAGAAAAAAAGGGGGCATTAGGATTAGCATGTATAATGTGTGGGTGGGGGGAGCATGGGGAGGGCTGTACAACACAGTGAAGACCAGTAGTGATTCTACAGCATCTTACTACACGCTGATGGAAAGCGACTGTAACGGGGTGTGGGGGGGCATGGTAATGGGTCTACAACATCCAACTGTGCTGATAGACAGCTACTGTAACGGGGTTTTTGGGGGGAGACGTGGTGTTCTTGGTGATCATAATGTTCTTTGCGTGATTGTGGATTAATGATAACAAAAAAAATTTTTAAAGTGCAATAAGGACATAGCTCTCAATTCTCAGAATAAAAGGACAGGCTCTTCAGGACTCCAATGAAAAGACACAGGGTTAAAAGAAGGGATGAAAACTCAAGACCACCTACGTGCTCCCTTACAGGAGACTAACTTGAGATCCAAGGACGAAAATGAACTACAAGTTGAGGGGGTGGAAACATAGCTCTCAACGCTACTATTCCATTTCAGATAGACCTCACTCACATCTAAATGCATAAATGCACTGAAATTCCACCTCCACCTTGACAGCAGAGGGGAGCAGTTTCCCCACAAGCTAGCTGGGCTGCCACCTCAGCAATCCATGGGCCACTGGCCCAGAAGAACCCTGTGTGTCACCAAAAGGCAGTTCCCTTAACCAGTGACTACACGCATACTCTCTGAAGATGGGCCACCAAGCAGGGCCACCGAGGTTACATCGGTGCACAGGCAAAAAGACATACTACTGGGCATGTACCTACCACGGACCCGCAGGCCCACCAGGGTGCTCCCTGCGTGTGGCCTCGGATATTCCCTGCAGCTCATGCAGCCACCACAGCAGGAACGGCCCAGGGGCAGAGCAGCTGGAGGGCACTGGGCTGCACAGTTTCAAGAGCGCAGCCCACCAACCACACTATCCATACCCAGCAGACTCATGCCACCTACGCAGGAGATGTTCCCACCCAAGGCCAATCCTCTCAAGACCCAAACACACAGCTAACTCACAAAAACAAACACAAGGAATTGAGACTGAGAAGGAAAGAGAGGAATCAAAGTGCACCTAGGGACAGAACGTTGACAAAAGTGAGAAAACAGATATATAGAGAGACAAATGATTGATACATAGATTCGACTGACATACATACATATAGATGATAGATTAATTAGATAGATACACAGATGATAGTAGATAGGTGACAGACCATACATAGATAGATGACACATAGATAGATAGAAAGATTACATAGATAGGTAAAGAGATAGATAGGTAGGTAGATAGGAAAGCATCATACTAAACTAAGCTATCTTTCACTCAAGATCATGTATGTGCTCCCTTACAGGAGACTCACTTGAGATCCAAGGACATGGACAAAATAAAAGCTGAAGGGGCGGTGACAGGTACCCAAAAAAAGTGAAACTGAGAAACATACAAACAAATGGATTCTGTTTGAGTCCCCAGAGACAGTCAGTAGAAAATAGCCCTAGCTTGCCACCATGAATTTTTTTTGTTTGGTTTCGGCAGTGCCCAGAAATAGATTCCGTTGTACAGCAAAGTCCTTCTCAATTTTTCTCACCTCAATAACAGAATTGCTGTAATAATATGCATCTGGGCTTTTGAAATCAGTGTGTTTTATGATGTTCATGAATGTAAAAATGTAATAACCACTTAAGAGTGAAGGTTGGACACTCAAATAAACACGTCACTCCACAACACACTCTTTGTTCAAAACTGCTCCTGTCTAGAAATAGGTGTTCATTTTTATTTGTCCCTCCTCCTATCAGAGGTGATCATGCCGATGTCCTTCAAACTTGGTGATGAGCAAAGCACCAAGTATACTTTTCTGACTACAACAGGCCCAGAAGAAGGATACTTGTGGTCTTCAGGGAAGACTTAGTCAATTATTGTGGCAAATTAGAGTCAGCAGTCGAGAATTAGATAAAAGATGTCAGAGGACAGAGATACGGGTTCAAGTCCCTGGACAACGATTTACTGGTTTTGTAAGCACACGCGGCAGACTCGACCTGCAATTGTCTCAGTGTACCCAGTGCTCTCCATACGTCCTAGTTACTTGGCAAGATTTTTGGAAGCATAATGTAGGGAAGTGACATAGGCGATGTTGTTAAGTTTTCTGTACATAAGGATAGATGGGAAGACAAAAAGATGATTAATTCATAGATACATAGGTAGGTGAGAGATTATAGATAGATGATAGACATGATAGATAGATGATAGGAAGATAGATAGATAGATATATAGATAGATAGATAGATAGATAGATAGATAGATAGATAGATAGATAGATAGATAGAAAAATAGAAGGATAGATAGATTGGTAGACAGACAGACAGACCATTACACAGATTCAGATACATATAGATTAACACAAAGCTATTGCTCATAACCAACAGATCAATGGTGAAAACACATAGCGAAACTACAAACAAAAAGGAAGAATGAAGTCCAGTTTAAAAAGTGCAGTAAGAAACCATAAGAAGAAAACAAATCCTACCAATTGCAATGACGTGGATGTAGCAGGACGGTAGTATGCTCAGTGAAATAGGCGAAGTGGAGAAAGACAAGTACCAAATGATTTCACTCATGGGTTGAATATAACAACATAGAAACTCTGAAGGATAAAAACAGCAGCATACTCACAGAACCGAAAAGCGGACTAACAGTTACCAAAGGGAAAGGGACTGGGCAGGGTGGTTGGGAAGGGAGGGATGAGGGTGTGGAGAAAGAATTGGGAGATTAGGATTAGCATGTATAATGCGTGGGGTCAGGAGGGTTTGGATAGGGCTGTACAACACAGAGAAGACAAGTAAAGATTCTACAGCATCTTACTACACGCAGATGGACTGCGACTGTAATGGTGTGTGTGGGGTGGTTCATGGTGAAGGGGTCTACAGCATTCAACTCCGCTGATTGACAGCATCTGTAAGAGGTTTCTAAGGGTGCATTGGTGAAGGGGGGAGCCAAGTAAATATAATGTTCTTCACGTGATTGTAGATTAATGATAATAAAAAAATTTTTTAAGTGCAATAAGGGCACAGCTCTGAATCATCAGAATAAACGGACAGGCTTTGACTGCTCCAAACAAAAGACACAGGGTTAAAAGTAGGGATGAATATTCAAGACCACCTACGTGCTTCCTCACAGGAGACTCACTTGAGATGCAAGGACAGAGACAAACTACAAGCCGAAGGGGTTGGAACAGGTACCCAACACAAGTGAAACTGATAAACAAACAATCAAAAATATAGATTCTGTTTGTGTCTCCAGAGATAGTCAGTAGAAAATAGCCCTATCAAGCCACCGTGAATTGTTTTCTTTTTTTTCATCCGTGCCCAGCCATAGATTTAGTGGTACAGCAACGTCCTTCTCATTTTCTCTCACCTCAACAACTGAATTGCTGTAAAAATATGCGTCTGGGCCTTTGAAATCAGAGGGTTTTATGATGTTCACGAATGTAAAGTAATAACCAGATAAGAGGGAAGTTTGGAAACTCAAATATACACTTCACTTCACAACACACAATTTGCTCCCAACTCCACATGTCTAGAAATTGGTGTTCCTTTTTATTTGTCCCTCCCTCCTATCAGAGGTGATTACGCCAATGTCCCTCAAACATGGTTGTGAGCAAAGCACCAAGTTTTCTTTCTGTGGACAACAGGCCCAGAGGAACAATACTTGTGGTCATCACGGAGCACTTAGTCAATGAATGTGGCTAAATAGAGTCAGCCAGTGAGAAGAAGATAATAGAGGGTACAGACACAGGTTCAAGTCCCTGCACAACCATTTACTGGTTTTGTAGGTACACGTGGCTGACTCGACCTGCAAGTGTCTCAGTGAACCGAGTGCTCTTCCTACATCCTAGTTACCTTGAAAGAGTTTTGGAGCATAATGTATTGAAGTGACATAGGAAATGTTGTTAACTTTTCTGTACATAAGGACAGATGGGCAGACAAAACGATGATTAATTCATAGTAAGGTAGATAGATGACTGATGATAGATGATAGAAATGATAGATAGGAAGTTAAGCAGATAGATAGATAGATAGTAGGAAAGATAGGTAGATAGATAAATTGATAGATATAGATAGATAGATAGATAGATAGATAGATAGATAGATAGATAGATAGATAGATAGGTAGATAGACAGACAGATAGATGTATAGATAGATAGTTAAGGATACATATCGATTAACACAAATCTATTGCTCATAACTGGGAGATTAATTGTGAAAACACATAGTGATACTACAAAACAAAAGGAAGAATGAAATGCAGTTTAAAATGTGCAGTAAGCAGCCATAAGAAGAAAACAAATCCTATTATTTACAATGATGTGGATGGAGCTAGACGGTAGTATGCTCAGTGAAATAGGCCAGGAGGAGAAACACAAGTACCAAATGATTTTACTCATGTGTGGAGTACAACAACAAAGAAAAACTGATGGAAATAAACAGCAGCAGAATCACAGAACCTGAGAGTGGACTAACAGATACCAAAGGGAAAGTTACTTGGCAGGGTGGGTGATAAGGGAGGGTTAAGGGCAGGACGAAAGAAAGGGAACATTATTATTAGCATGAATAATGCATGGGGTCGGTTGGGCATGGGGAGTGCTGTACAACACAGAGAAGAGAAATAGTGTTTCTTCAGCATATTTCTACACGCTGATGGACAGCGACTGTAACGGGGCTTTTCGGGGGGACTTGGTGTTCTTGGTGATCATAATGACATTCACGTGATTGTAGATTAATGATAACAAAAAATTTTTTTTATGTACAATAAGGACACAGCTCTCAATTTTCACAATAAAAGGACAGACTCTGAGTGCTACAATCAAAATACACAGGGTAAGAGGAAGGGATGAAAACTCAAGACCACCTATGTGCTCCCTTAGTGGAGACTCACTTGAGATCCAAGGATACAGAAAAACTACAAGCTGAAGGGGCGGGGACAGGTACCCTACAAAAGTGAAACTGTGAAACAAACAAATGGATTCTGTTTGAGTACCCAGAGACAGTCAGTAGAAAAAAGCCCTATCTAGCCACCATGAATTCGTTTGGTTTCAGCAGTGATCAGCGATAGATTTAGTGGTACAGCAACGTCCTACTCATTTATTCTTAAATCAACAACTGAATTGCTCTTATAATATGTGTCTGGGCTTTGGTAATCAGTGGGTTTTATGATGTTCTTGAATGTAAAGAAGTAATAACCACCTAAAGTGGGAAGTTTGGACAATCAAACAAACACGTAACTCCACAACTCTCTCATTGCTCCCAAGTGCTCCTGTCTAGAAATAGGTGTTCCTTTTTATTTGCCCCACCTCCTATCAGCAGTGATCACGCCGATGTCCCTCAAACTTGGTGGTGAGCAAAGCACCATGTATACTTTTCTGTCTTCAACAAACCCAGAGGAAGGATACTTGTGGTCTTCAGTGAGCACTTGGTAAATGAATGTGGCTAAATACAGTCAGGAAGCGAGAAGGAGTTATAAGAGGACAGAGGACAGAGATATGGGTGCAAGTCATTGCAACACCATTTACTGGTTTTGTCAGCACACGTGGCTGACTTCACCTGCAAGTGTCTCAATGAACCCAGTGCTCTCTCTACGGCCCAGTTACTTGCAAGATTTTTGAACGCATAGTGTAGGAAGTGACATAGGCGATGTTGTTAACTGTTCTGTACATAAGGATAGATGGGAAGAGAAAAAGATGATTGATTCATAGATAGATGGATGGATGGTAGATGATAGATAGATACACAGATAGATGACAGACGTGAAAGATAGGTGATAAGAAGATAGATAGGTAGGTAGATAGATAGATAGATAGATAGATAGACAGATAGATAGATAGATATGTAGGTAAAAAGATAGATAGAAAGATAGAAGGATAGATAGATAAAAGATAGATAGTTAGATAGATAGATAGATGATAGATAGATAGATAGATAGATATACAGATAGATAGATAGATAGTAAGAAAGATAGAAGGATGGATAGACAGACAGACAGATGGATAGATAGATACGGATACATATCGATTAACACAAAGCTATTGCTTATAACCAGGAGATCAATGGTAAAAGCACATAGCGAAACTACAAACAAAAAGGAAGAATGAAATCAAGTTTAAAAAGTGCAGAAAGAAGGCATAAGAAGAAAACAAATCGTACCATTTGCAATGACGTGGAAGAAGCTAGAAGGTAGTATGCTCAGTGAAATAGACCTGGAGGAGACAGACAAGTACCAAATAATTTCACTCACGTGGAGTATAACAACAAAGAAACACTGAAGGAAAAAAACAGCAGCAGACTCACAAAACCCGAAAGTGGACTAACAGTTACCAAAGGGAAAAGGACTGGGCAGGGTGGTTGGGAAGGGAGGGTAAGGGCGGAGAGAAAGAAATGGGAGATTATTATTAGCATGTATAATGCATGTGTTTGGAGGGCCATGGGTGGGGCTGTACAACACAGAGAAGACAAGTAGAGATTCTACAGCATCTTACTAAACGATGATGGACAGCGACTGTAACGGGGTGTGTGTGGGGGGACATGGTGAAGTAGTCTACAGCATCCATCTCCGCTGATTGACAGTAACTGCTAGAGGTTTTTGGGGGGGACTTGGTGAAGGGGGGAGCCTAGTAAACATAATGTTCCTCACGTGATTGTTGATTAATGATAACAAAAAAAATTTTTTAAGTGCAAAAAGGGCACAGCTCTGAATCATCAGAATAAAAGGACAGGCTTTGAGGACTCCAATTCAATAGACACAGGGTTAAAAGAATGGATGAAAACTCAAGATCACCTATGTGATCCCTTACAGGAGACTCACTTGAGATCCAAGGACACAGACAAACTACAAGCCATAGGGGTGGGGAGAGGTACCCAACACAAGTTAATCCAAAAAACAATCAATCAAATGGACTCTGTTTGTGTCCCCAGAGACAGTCAGTAGAAAATAGCCCTATCTGGCCACCGTGAATGCTTTTTGTTTGGTATCAGCAGTGCCCAGACATAGATTTAGTGGTGCAGCAACATCCTTCTCATTTTCTCTCAACTCAACAACTTAATTGCTGTAATAATATGGGTCTGGGCCTTTGAAATCTGTGGTTTTTATGAAGTCCACGAATGTAAAGAAGTGATAACCAGATAAAGAGGGAAGTTTGCATACTCAAATAAACACTTCACTCCACAACACACTCTTTTATCCCAACTGCTCCTGTCTAGAAAGTGGTTTTCCTTTTAATTTCTCCCTCCCTCCTATCAGGGTTTATCACGCCGATGTTCCTCAAATATGGTGGTGAGCAAGCAGCAAGTTTACTTTTCTGTCGACATCAGGCCCAGAGGAAGGATTCTTGTGCTCTTCAGGGAGCGCTTAGTCAATGAATGTGGCTAAATACTGTCAGCAAATGAGATGGAGATAAAAGAGGAGAGAGGACAGAGACACGAGTAAAAGTACCTGCACCACCATTTTCTGGTTTTGTAGGTACACTTCTGAGTCAACCTGCAAGTGTCTCGGGGAACCGAGGACTCTCCTTATGACCTAGATACCTTGCAAGATTTATGGAAGCATAACGTAGCGAAGGGACATAGTCTATGTTGTTAACTGTTCTGCATACAAGGACAGATGTTCAGACAAAAAGATGACTGATTGATTGATAGATAGATAGACATACAGACAGATAGATAAATATAGGTACATATCGACTAACACAAAGGTATTGCTCATAACCAGGAAAGCAATGGTGAAAGCACATACCGAAAATACAGACAAAAGAGAAGATGGAAATCCAGTTTAAAAAGTGCAGTAAGCAGCCGTTAGAAGAAAACAAATCCTACCATTTGCAACAATGTGGATGGAGCTAGAGGGTATTATGCTCAGTGAAATAGGCCAGGCGGAGAAAGACAAGTTCCAATTGATTTCACTCATGTGTGGAGTATAACAACAAAGAAAAACTGAAGGAAAAAAACAGCAGCGGACTCACATAACCCGAGAGTGCACTAACAGTTACCAAAGGGATAGTGACTGGGCTAGGTGGGTGGGAAGGGAAGGATAAGGGAGTTCGAAAGGAAGGTGGAATTAGGATTAGCATGTATAATATGTGGGGGCCGTTGCACATGGCGAGGGCTGTACAACACAGAAAAGTCAATTAGAGATTCTACAGCATCTTACTACACGATGATGGAGAGCGACTGTAACGTGGTGTGTGTGTGGGGGGACATGTTGAAGGGTTGTACAGCATCCAACAACGCTGATGGATAGCGACTATAACAGGGTTTGGGGGAAGGACTTGGTGTTCTTGGTGATCATAATGTTCTTCGCGTGATTGTAGATTAATGATGACAAAAAAGTTATTTTATGTGCAATAAGGACACAGCTCTCAATTGTCAGAATAAACGGACAGGCTCTGATTGCTCCAATCAAAAGACACATGGTTAAAAGAAGGGATGAAAACTCAAGACCACCTACGTGCTCCCTTACAGGAGACCCACTTGGTATCCAAGGACGAAGAATAACTACAAGTTGAGTGGGTGGGAACAGGTACCCTAGACAAGTGAAACTGAAAAAGAAAAACAGAAAAAAGATGTGCTGATGGGATTAATGACCCCGGCTCACATGAGAGTGGATGCGGAAACCTCCTCCCAAAATCAAAATCACATACATATGTACTATTTGGAAATAGAACAACTACATCAAATCGTGGAAGAACAGCAGGGAGGAAAGCTGCTATGGCAGCCTGTCACCTCAAGAAGAAGTGTGACGTACAGCCCTGGAGATGTGCTCTCTGAGCACGAACCTACTGTACATGTGGTGCGCACAGGAGGATTGGTAGGGTTGGATAGCAAAGAGAGGCAGAAGACTTCGAGAGTCTTGAGGTTCCAGCCACTTGTGGAACAACACAGGGATCCACATCCGGCCGCTGTGGGACAAAAGAAAGGTGGACAGTCTGAGAGACTTCCTAACAGCGAGAGAACTGCTAAAGTGGAAAGGCTTCCACAGGGCTCGCCACTCAGTAGAAAGGACAGGTGCGCCAAATTGCATGGGTGCACTCTGCCCGGCAGGCGATGTAGCTTTCAGGAGCTCTGGTCGCTCCATCCCCTGGCTGCCCTCGCAGCTCTGAGGCCCCTTACTGTGCTGTAACTGGTACATGGCCTGAATCCCCGCCGTCACTGGCCTGCAAAACGCCACCCCCACCTACGGCAGCTTCTCCCTGCATGCTCCACACTCTGGCCCTGGCAGTGGAGATGGGCACTGCGGCTTGGACGCAGGAAAGACCTCTTACCTCCCAGCGGTTCTGGGCACCGGTACCGCGCCCCTAGGACCCCTACCATCCAACCAAGGGCTGTGCATCTCCAGAGACTAAAGCTTCTGGTAGCTAGAGTGCACCACATACAAAAATGAACCTTCAAGGGAACGTGGTAACTGAACTCAAATCAATCTTCGTGAGAAAGAGATCTCAAAATTAACATCAGGAGCATGCTCAGGGAGCTAGAGAAAATAAAACAGTCAATGTCACTCGAACGAAATTCTCTCTCTAACTTTCTCCCAGGAGCGCTGCTGAGGGCCTGTTCTGAGAGGGGTGCTGCGACTGCAGAACAGGAATTGCACAGATCTCGGGTCCACCCCAGCCAGTGCCAGGATACTCCCACATGGGCTCTGACTGAACTGCAAAGGGGGGACGCCGCACGTCTAACACCGCAGAAAAGACAATAGTGCCACATGCTAGCTTTCCCATCAATGGCTAGAGGCTACATGGCTCCACCGATACCAGGTGCAATCAACACCCCGGGATTCATCTCCTTGGCAATTTTTTTTACCTATGACCCTAGAAAGCAGCACATGGAAAGATACAACCTACCAGTCTCCACAAAACCTCACCTCTCAGTTTTACGCTAGATATTCCTGCATCACAGCTTCTCTTCATTCCAGTTTTCTCGGCTCGTTGGTGTTAAAAAAAATTAGTTAGATTTGGAATGAAGTGGTAGCGGGTTTAGTAAGATTCTCTTTGACCACCATCAGTAGAACCAAAAGACATCCTTCAGTATGGGAGAATATATTCACTGAAGACAGATTTGATAAGGCATTGCCATCCAAAACATGTATGAAGAGCTCATGGACCTGAACATACAAAATGCAAATGAATCCAATTACAAAATGGGCAGAGGATCTGAACAGACACTTCTCCACAGAATCAATTTCAAGTGGCCGACAGGCACATGAAAAGACGCTCCACATTGCTAACCATCAGAGAAATGCCCATTAAAACCACGATGGGGTATCACCTCACAAAAGTTAGGATGGCCACCACCCAGAAGACAGACAACAACAGATGTCGGCAAGGGTGTGGAGAAAGGGGAACCCTCCTACATTGCTGGTGGGAATGTCAGTTAGCTCAACCATTGTGGAAAGCAGTATGGAGGACTCCCCCCCAAAAAAAGAACAAATACCATCTGACCCAGAAATTCCTCTCCTAGGAATTTACCCTAAGAGTGCAGGAGCCCAGTTTGAAAGAGACAGATGCACCCCTATGTTGATCGCAGCACTCTTTACAATACCCAAGAAATGGAAGAAACCTAAGTGTCCATCAGGAGATGAATGGATAAATGTCCCGGCCAGTGGGGAGTTCAACAAGGGCTCGAGGGGAAGTTAAACTGGATGAGAGACAAACCAGACACAAAGAAGGAGACCAAGTCGAAAGTCTTATCAAGGTCTCAAAGTTTATTGTTACAAGGTAGATTATATAAGAGCTGGGAGGAGGAAACTGCCCCCGCTGAAGTGGCAAGGATTATCTAGGTTGCTAGGATACCTAAATGAAGAATGTTCTCTGGAAAAGATCATGTGTGGGGGATTACTGAGAAAAGACAGAATGTTTTACTAAGGAGGAGATGTTATCACAGCAGCTGCTTAATCTCTATCCCAGTGTCTAATCTCAAGCTGGTCAATTGATCTTTCCTAAACGGGGCAGGCTTGAGAAACTAGAGGCCTAGGTGAAAAGGGCGAGACCATTGTTTCTATCGCCTACAGTTCCGACATCTCCTCCCTTCTTTTATACAAAAGAGGGGGAGGCCCGCTATTTAGTGGTGGGCATTAACCAATTGGGGGAGTAGTTACCTGGCTCCTCCGAGACTCCCCATTGACGGGGGTCAACATTGACCCTTGGTATCTTTTGTTTAGGGGACGAACGGCGTATTTATTTTAGATACCAACCTCCATGCAAATTAGGTTTTTCTCTCAGGGAATTCAGAAGCGGTTCACGGAACTTCCCTTGCGATGCTTACCTTCGCACCCACATTGGTGCCCATATCGCACACACTTTATTGTGAGCCGATATGCATAGGTCTGAATCCTATGCAGCTTCTAAAGGAGGGGCGTCATCTGGCACATCTTAGCCTTAGTACGCCAGGTCAAGCCAGTGATAGTGGACTTGTATCTGTCTTCAGAGGGCAGTATTGATCTGTTCTCTAATGAAGGTGGTAATTCTCAGGAAGGCCCAAGTTCCAAGGGAGAGCACAAGCATGAGACTAAGGAAGGGTCCTAGTATAGGGAGAAGATAAGGACGAAACCCGCTCATCCCAGTCCATAGGGGATTTTCAAACAATTTTTTCTTTCTTTGCACGAGATCTTCTCGAAGTCTTTTTATTTTGTCACGAACTACTCTGGACTTGACTGCATAGAAGCAGCATTTCTCTTCTAAGGCTAAGCAGATTCCGCCTTGTTCCGTGGTGAGAAGGTCTAGGCCACGCCTGTTCTGTAAGACTACTTCTGCAAGGGAATCTATTTGGTCTTGAAGATCTTGTAAGGTTCTGCAAAGAAGGTGAAAACGCGAGAGTTGATGGGCTTCATCTTTTTATAAGGTGCTGTTAAGAAGTGTGAATATGCCAAAAAGGATCCAGTAAGTGGTAACAAGAATAGTCTGCTGTACAAGGGTCCACTGGGGAGTGGTGGAGGCAGCAAGTCCTATGCCTAAGATAAAGGAAAGGACTAAACCGGCGGCCAGAATCTATGGAGAGAAGTAAAAGGATATCTCGGGGGGTGTCACCACTCTGAACATTTTGATAAGATTTTTAAAAATCTTCTGGTAAATCTATTGGTTTATTCAACCACTCTGGCAGCCAGTGAGCAGCTCCTTCTCTTGTGACGAAAACACAGGCAGATCGCCAGCCCCATATTAGTATGGGATCGGGGCCATTCCAATGGGAAGTGAGGGGATCTCTCCACATGACAGTGACATAGTTTTAACAGTTTGTGGGTGCCAAAGGCGATCAGCTGCAGATTTGCCATGAGCGTCCAGAGTTAGAAAATTAAGAATAAACAAGGCATGATGAAGAATATTTCTTGGAGAGCCTTTCATGGGATATAAATCTCCCATTTTTAATTTGTGGAAGGTATCTTTAATAGTTAAACGGGCTCGTTCGACAATCCCTTGACATTGGGGATTGTATGGTATGCCTGTAAAATGCTTAATTTGTAATTGGCGACAAAATTCTTGGAATTTTTTTACAGTCTATCCAGGACCATTATCAATCTCGATAATCTCGATTTTACCCATGACACTAAGACAATTGAGTACATGAGCAATAACATTTTTTGAAGCTTCTCCAACATGGAGGCTGGCAAAAATAAATCCACCAAAGGTATCTACAGTAACATGAAGATAATTAAGATTTCCGATGAGGGGACGTGTGTTAAATCCATTTGCCAGATCTCATTGGGAACTAGGCCCCTAGGGTTCACACCCAAGTGAGGAACAGGCAGGAGAGTGACACAATTTGCACATTGTTTAACAATCTGACGGGCTTGTTCTGTAGTAATTATTAAAAGAACACGTAAGGTTTGAGCATTAAGGTGGTGTAAAGAGTGAGCTTTTTTGGTTTGAGCCGCAGGGACAAGCTCAGCGAGAAGGGCAAGTTGGGTAGCTTTATCAGTCACAGCATTGCCTGTGCCTAGAGGTCCAGGAAGACCAGAATGGGCACGAATATGGCTTATATAAAATTGATGTTGCCTGGAATGTATGCACTGCTGGATGGAAAAAAACAGAGGGGTGGCGTTTGTAGTGGGTTTTATATAAGGCACGGTCTCTAAAAGGGGAATGGATTGAGCAATATAAGCACTGTCAGTGTATAGGTTAAAAGGAGTATTTGGGAGTTGTTGAAAAACTTGTAAACTTGCAAAGAGTTCAACCAATTGAGCGGAGTGGAATGGGGATTGTAGGGAAGTGGTTCGATTATCTATGGGTAGGCTGCCACTCCGTTGGAGGAGACATCAGTGAAAACTAGGGGGCCATGAGGAAGGGGTTGGGAGGAGGTCAGTGTAGGGACAACAAATGGTTGGGTCCTTAAAAAATGGAGAATCTTCTTAGCAGGGTAATGATTGTCAAGGGCTCCCTGAAAAGAGGTGCAGGATGTTGCCCATTCATTGTCATTCTCTATCAACCACTGGATTTGGGTAGGGTAGGATAATTTTGTCGGCGTCTTTACCGAATAATTTCCTGCTGTGGTGGCGTCTGATATTTATCAATTCAGCCACCCAGGAGGTATAGGGGATAAGACTTTGGGTGGGGAGGCAGGTAAATGGACCCAGAAAAGGGGCCCCTCTTGACAGAACACTCCGGTGGGTGTAAAATCAGTAGCACAAATGACTAGGAGAGGAGGCTTCTCGTAAGAGATAAAGGTGACCGTTTGGTTTAGAATTGCGGCTTCCACTGTCTTTAGGTCTTCTAGGGCGGGGGCTGTTAATGAGCGACTGGAAGTAGGATCTGGGTCCCTTTTAAGTATATCAAACAAGGGGTTAAGCTCTCCAGTAGTTAGCTTGAGATAAGGCCTGAGCCCATTATTTTCTCCTAGAAATTTTTGAAAATCATTTAAAGTTTTTAAGCAATCGGTTTTAAGTTGAACCTTTTGTGAAAGAATCTTTTTATGAAAGATTTCAAAGCCTTAAAACAAGTAAGGGTTTTTTAATTGAATTTGATCTGTGGCTATCTGAAGACAGCTCTGGTAAGGGCCCTAGAAAGCTATTGGGAATAAGCAAGGAGTTCAGTGGGGTTAGGACCAGCCATGAGGATGTCGTCCATGTAGTGAATTAAATATGTAGAAGGCCATCTTTGTCTAAATGGGTCTATAATTTGAGCTACAAATTTTTGGCACAGCGTAGGGCTGTTTGCCATTTCTTGGGGCAGAAATTTCCATTGGAATCTTGGCATCAGGCCTTAAAAATTAATCACCGGCAAACTAAATGTAAATTGCTTGCGATCTTTAGGATGTAGGGGGTTTGTGAAAAAGCGATCTTTTAGGTCAATAATGATTTTACAGTATCCCCCAGAAATCGCCACAGGAGTGGGGAGGCCTGTTTGAAGGGCCCCCATAGGTACCATAGCTTTATTAATTTCTCTAAGACCTTGAAGTAACCTCCAATTTCCTGATTTTTTCTTTATGACAAAAATAGGAGTATTCCAGGGTGAGGTCGTGGGCTCGATATGGCCTGCAGCAAGTTGTTCCTTTACTAACATTGTGGCTGCAGCCAGTTTTTCAGAAGTTAAGGGCCATTGATCAATCCATACAGGCTCTGTTGTTTACAGGATATTTTATCTGCATGGGGTACAGGTATGTCAATGGCCGTTAGGGTAAATTTTCATAGCCAATTCTAGCATGATCAGTTTTTATGGTGACCGGGACTGGCTCTTTTGGGCCGTGAGAGTGTTTGCCCAACCTTTGTCCAGGGCGATAGCCTTGATTGAGCATCTGGTGAGTGACCAGTTCATTAGGGCTGCACATAATAAGCTTCACTTGAGAGAGAATATCTCTGCCCCAGAGGTTGATAGGTAGGCCTGGAACCACGTAGGGCTGGACAGTACCGTTATTGTCTTCTTCATCTTTCCATTGAATAACTTTGGAGCTTTGTAGGGGGTTGGAGGTCTGTCCAATACCTCTAAGGTGAGTCATGTAAGCGGTGAGAGGCCAAGATGTAGGCAATCCTTACTGGAAATAATTGTGGCATCTGCGCCAGTATCTATAAGGCCTTCAAAGTTTTTTCCTTTTAATTTTAACTAAAAGGGGTCTTTTTTGAGTGATCTCTTGTGCCCGATAAACATCTGATGATCCAAAAGCATGGGGGCCTCTCTTTTGCTTATAGCAAGGATTTTTTTCATCGAGGGGGAGTTATATTAAGTGAGCAATCCATTGGCCAGAGGAAATGGTAATTGGTCCCTGATAGGCTGTAGCCATAAGTTCAATTTCTCCAGTATAATTGTTGTCAATGACTCCTGGAGAAATAGTGAGGCTCTGAATAGTGGAGCTGGTGCGACACAGAATAAGACCAAAGGTGCCTTGTGGCAAAGGGCCAAAAATCCCCGTTGAAAGAATTTGACTCCCCATTTCTGGGGTCAATATTGACTGGGAGTTGGAACAGAGGTCCAGTCCTGCGCTACCGGCGTTTGCTCGAGAGACGATAATGACGCTGGATTTTTGACTGACTGGGAGAAAAACCTGAAGACCCCAGGGTTCTGTCCCGGGTAGGTATTTTGCTCCCTGGGGTGGGTCCTGTAACAAGTTTCCCTGCTTCGGAGGCAGAGGATTACCCTGTATATCAGCGTTGGATTGGTATTCGGAGGCCCAATGTTTACCCCGTTTGAATCGCAGGCACAGGAATGATGGGAGCAAACGTTCGGTCCTAGGGGCTGTGCACTCCCTTGAAAAATGACCTGGTTGCTTGAAATTAAAGAAAGTCTTGGGCCTGACTCCCTGAGTAAACTCTTTAAGAGCTGTTCCTATGGCTATTCCGGTATTGCGAGAGGTTTGGTCATCGGCACAAAGTTTTATAAAAACAGAGACATTTCTGCTGCGGCGATCATGACGCATAACCGCCGCGTGGCAAGCTGGGTTAGCATTTTCAAAAGCAAGATGCTTAATGAATTCATTATCTGTTTCCTCCCTTCCCATGAGGCGTTTGGCGGCCTCTGTAAGGCGGCCTATGAATTCACTGTAAGGTTCCTGCGGCCCCTGTCTAACCTCGGCAAGAGAGGTGACAGCCGACCCGTTAGAAGGGAGGCTCTTCCAGGCCTTAAGGGCTGCATGTTGGATTTGTGTTAGTAAGCCTGGAGAAAACTTAGCCTGTTTTTCATTTGTGTCATAGGGGCGATTGCCCAGAAGTTTGTCTAATGTCCAGGATTTGGAAGGACCGCCAGCAGCCATATTGTGGTGGACAGTATCCTGGCATCTTTCAGTGTAACCAGCTTTACATAAGAGAAAGTCACCTCTTCTTAAGATGGCTTTAGTTAACATGCTCCAATCATTAACTGTAAGCCAGGCTTCGCTTAGAGACTCTAACAATGAAATAGTAAAGGGGGCAACAGGGTCATATGAGGAAACAGCATTCTTTAAATCTTTTATACTTTTAAATTTAAGGCGGCAGTTCAGCTGAGTCCTAATGGTTGAAGTTGCATTCTCGTCCTCTCCCTAAGTGTTTTCTGACTCAGGCTGAGCTATAGGCTCTTCTGCATCCGTATCTGTCCCTTCTGATTCTCGTGGTTCAGCCTCATTTGACTCTCCCTCAGTCGGTTCTCCCTCGGTCAGTCTAGTTTGGGATCGGGTCACCGGGAAGACATGAAGGGTTATAGTTTCGGTTTTAACTTTCTGAACGGGGGGAGCAGAGGGGAACTTACTTTTATTTTCTGAACAGGGGTATGGGGGTTAGCTTATTTCTAAGTCAAGGACACGTAATTGCCTAAGCATTTGTGATATCTCCCTTTTGATGAGAAGCAGTGCCTCAAGGGACTGCACCTCCCGAGAGAGTTTAACAGTGGCTTGTTAAAGGGTGTGGTATGTTATAGGGCGTGGTATGTTATAGGGAGGTGGACCTGCACCTAAAGGTGATTGAGGTGGCCAATCAACATTATGCAGCTTAGTGGCGGCATCTTTTAGTTCGGCCTCCTCTTCAGGACAGAGGGGATCATCATCAGGGATGTTGGACTTGAGACTGGACAGCACTGGGTAAATAGATTTTTGGGGGTCCGCTAGACGGCAGATCATTCTTAACCTCGGGCATGGGAATGGAAACAGAGGGACAAAAAGAGGCTGGGGAGGAGGGATGAAGTTCCTCGGGGACCTCCTTTTTGTGGAGAGAAGTCTGACTGGTTTTAAACTTTCCCTTCAGATAATTTTCACTATCATCAACAATCTTTGAAACATCTGGGTGACAGTGGCGGACCTGCAACACATCGTTCATGAGATTCCAATAAGAAAATGCCTGTACTGGGACCTTCTCAGGGCCAAAGGAATGATAATAATCATTGTGGCAGTTGCCAACTCGGAGCCACTGTTTTTCATCTATAGTTCCTTCCTGGGGTAACAATGGGCAGACATCCTCTAGCAAGATAAGGAAAATAAACTAAATCTTTTTTCTTAACCCGTATTCCTCGTGTCTTGAGAGAAGCCTTAAGTCCCTTAACAAATAACTCATGCTTATTTAGTGTTTGCCCCATGATTGCATCGCTTTCCTTACCTTTATCAATCTGTGTCACAGGCGTGTAATCCTGTGGTGATCTTCATGCGGATCTTCACTCACCGCTGGTGTGCCGATCCAAAGAAAGAAGGACGGCCGTCCATATGAGCGACGTCCAGATCAGGCTTCGTACCTCGAGCCCCACGTTGGGCGCCACATGCCCCGGCCGGTGGGGAGGTCAACAAGGGCTCGAGGGGAAGTTATCCTGGATGAGAGACAAACCAGACACAAAGAAGGAGAACAAGTCGAAAGTCTGATCAAGGTCTCAAAGTTTATTCTTACAAGGAAGATTATATAGGATCTAGAAGGCGGAAAAAGCCCCAGCTGAAGTGGCAAGGATTATCTAGGTTGCTAGGATACCTATCAGAAGAATGTTCTCTGGAAAAGATCATGGGTGGGGGATTACTGAGAAAAGACAGAAGGTTTAACTAAGGAGGAGATGTTATCACAGCACCTGCTTAATCTGTATCCCAGCAGTCTAATCGCAAGCTGGGTCAATTGATCTTTCCTAAACGTTGCAGGGTTAAGAAACTAGAGACCTAGGCAAAAAGTGCGAGACCATTGTTTCTATGGCCTACATCTCTCGACAGCTAAAGAAGAGATTGTATATACACACAATGAAATATCATTCAGCCATAAGAAGAAAACTAATCCTACCACCATTTGCAACAACACGGACGGAGCTAGAGGGTGTTATGCTCAGTGAAATAAGCCAGGTGGAGAAAGACAATTATCCAATTATGTCACTCCTCTGTGAGGTATAAGAACAAAGCAAAAATGGGAAGGTAAAAACCAGCAGCAGTCTCACAGAACCCAAGAATGGACAAACAGCTACCAAAGGGAAAGGGACCTGGGATTATGGGTGGGAAGGGTTGATACAGGGGTAAAGGGGGCATTACGATCCACACACATAATGTAGGGTGTGGGGTCCACGGGGATTGCAGTATAACACACTGAAGACAGGTAGTGTTTCCATAGCATCTTACTACATTGATGGACAACGACTGTAATGGGGTGTGCGGAGTGGACTTGCTAATGTTGGTAGGGGGGATTAGGGGGAGTCTAGTAAACAAAATGTTGCTCATGTAATTGTACATTACTGACACCAAAAAAAAAAGTGATACTTCTTGAGTGCCCAGAGAGACAGTCTGTAGAAAATAGCCCTTCCTGCCACCGTGGATGCTTTCTCTTCGGATTTGGCAGTGCTCAGTCATAGATTCAGTGGTATAGCGAGGCCCCTCTCATTTTTCCTCAGCTCAACAACTGAATTGCTGTAATAATATGTGTCTGGGCTTTTGAAATAAGCGGATTTTATGATGTTTACGAATGTAAAGAAGCAATAACCAGATACCGAGGGAAATTTGCCGAAGGGGCGGGGACAGGTACCCTACACAAGTGAAACTGAGAAACAAACAAACACACAAATGGATTCTGATTGAATCCCAAGAGACAGTCAGTACAAAATAGCACTATCTAGTCACAATGAATTCTTCTTGTTTGGTTTCAGCGTTGCCCAACCATAGATTTAGTGGTACAGCAATATCCTTCTCATTTTTTCTAACCTCTATAACTGAATTGCTGTAATAATATGCGTCTGGGCTTTTGAAATCAGTGCATTTTATGATGTTCATTTATGTAAAAAAGTAATAACCACCTAAAGACGGAAGTTTGGACACTCAAATATACATGTCACTCCACAACACACACTTTGTTCCCAACTGCTCTTGTCCAGAAATAGGTGTTCCTTTTTATTTGTTTCTCCTACTATCAGCGGTGATCACACAAATGTCCCTCAAACTTGGTGGTGCTAAAAGCACTAAGTATTCTTTTCTGTCTACAACAGGCCCAGAGGAAGGATACTTGTGGCCTTCAGGGAGGAATTAGTTAATGAATGTGGCTAATTACACTCAGCAAGCGAGAAGGAGGTAAAAGAGGACAGAGGACAGAGATACAGGTTCAAGTCCATGCACCACCATTTACTGGTTTTGTAAGCACACGTAGCTGATTCGACCTGCAAGTGTCTGAGAACCCAGTAATCTAACTATGGCCTAGTCACTTCACAAGATTTTTGTAACCATAATTTAGGGAAGTGACGTAGGCCATGTTGTTATATGTTCTGTACATAAGACAAGATAGGCAGACAGAAAGATGATTGATTCATAGATAGATAGATAGATAGATGACAGATAGATAGATAGATAGATAGATAGATAGATAGATACATAGAGAGATAGGTGATAGACATGATAGACAGATGATAGGAAGATGGATAGATAGACAGATAGATAGGTAGATAGATAGATACTTACATAGATAGAAAGATAGAAGGATAGATAGAAAGATAGAAGGATAAATAGATAGACAGACAGACAGACAGATAGTTAAATAGATACAGATACATATCGATTAACAAGAAGCTACTACTCATAACCAGGTGTTCAATTGTGAAAGCACATAGTTATACTACAAACAAAAAGGAAGAATGAAATCCAGTTTAAGAAGTGCAGTAAGCAGCCATAAGAAGAAAACAAATCCTACCATTTGCAATGACGTGCATGGAGCTAGATGGTAGTATGCTCAGTGATATAGGCCAGGCAGAGAAAGACAAGTACCAAATGATTTCACTCATCTGTGGAGTATAACAAGAAAGAAAAACTGAAGGAAAAAAAACAGCAGCAGACTTACAGAACCCGATAGTGGACGAACAGTTACCAAAGGGAAAGGGACTGGGCAGGGTGGGTGGGTAGGCAGGGATAAGGTCGGGGAGAATGAAAGGGGATACTAGGATTAGCACGTATAATGCGTGGGGTCTGGGGGCAAAGGGAGGGCTGTACAACACAAAGACAAGTAGAGATTGTACAGCATCTTACTACACGCTGATGGACAGCGACTGTAATGGGGTGTGTGGGGAGGGACATGGTGAAGGGGTCTACAGGAAAGAACTATGCTGATGGACAGAGACTGTAAGAGGTTTTTTGTCGGGCTTGGTGAAGGGGAGAGCCTAGTAAACATAATGTTCTTCACGTGATTGTAGATTAATGATAAGAAAAGAAATTTATTAAGTGCAATAAGGGCACAGCGCTGAATCATCAGAATAAAAGGACAGGCTTTGCGTATTCCAAACAAAACATACAGGGTTAAAAGAAGGGATGAAAACTCAAGACCACCTATGTGCTCCCTTACAGGAGAATCGCTTGAGATCCAAGGACACAGACAAACTACAATCCGAAGGGATGGGGACAGGTAACCTACACAAGTGAAACAGAAAAACAAATAAACAAATCGATTCTGTTTGAGTCCCCAGAGACAGTCAGTAGAAAATATCCCTATCTGGCCACAATGCACTCTGCACGGAAGGCAGGGGAGCTTTCAGGAGCTATGGGCGCTCCATCCCCCTGACTGTCCTCGCAGCTCTGAGGCCCCTTACTGTGCTGTGACTGGTAGAAGGCCTGCCTCCCCACTGGGACCGGCCTGCAAAACGGCTGACCCCAGCTATGGCAACTTCTCCCTGCATGCTCAGCAAACTGGCACTGGCAGTGGAGACCGGCACTGCGGCAGGGAAGCAGGAAAGACCTCTTTCCTTCTGATGGGTGTGGTCACCGGCACCGCTCCCCTGTGACCTGGACCACACCCCAAGGGCTGAGCATCTCCAGAGATTAAAGCTTCTGGGAGCTAGAGGACACCACCTACAAATATGAACCTTCAAATGAACCTGGTAACTGGACTCAAATCAATCTTCCTGAGAAAGAGATCTCAAAATAAACATCAGGAGCATGCTTAGGGACCTACAGTAAATAAAACTGTCCCTGTTTCTTGAGCGCAATTCTCTCTCACTCTCTCTCTCCTGTGAGCGCTGCTGAGGCCCTGTTCCAAGAGAGGTGCTGCGACAGACCAGCAGGAATGGCACAGCTCTCGGGTCCACCACTTCCGGTGCCAGGACAATCCCACATGCGCACTGACTGAACTGAAAACGGGGGATGTCGCCCATATAACTCTGCAGGAAAGGCTACAATGCCGCATGGTAGCTTTCAAATCAATGGCTAGAGGCTACGTGGCTCCACCGATAACAGGTGATGTCAACACCCCGGGCTTCATCTCCTTGGCAATCTTTTTTCCCTATGACATTTGAAAGCAGCACATGGAAAGATACAACCTACGATTCTCCACAACACCTCACCTTTCAGTTTTACGCTACATGTTCCTGCATCAGAGCTTCTCCACTTTGTTCCAGTTTTCTCAGCTGGTTGGTGTTCTGGAAAGAAAATAAAATTACTCAGAGCTGGAATGAAGTGGTATTGGGTTCAGTAAGATTCTGTTTGACCACCATTAGTAGAATCAAAAGACATCCTTCAGTATGGGAGAATATACACACTGATGACATATTTGATAAGGTGTTGCCATCCAAAATATGTATCAAGAGCTCAAGAACCCCAACACACAAAAAGCAAATTAATCCAATTACAAAATGGGCAGAGGATCTGAACAGACACTTCTCCACAGAAGCAATTTCAGGTGGCCGACAGGCACATGAAAAGACTTTCCACATCACGAACCATCAGAGAAATGCACATTAAAACCACAATGGGGTATCACCTAACACCAGTTAGGATGGCCACCACCCAGAAGACAGACAACAACAGATGTCGGCAAGAGTGTGGAGAAAGGGGAACCCTCCTACACTGCTGGTGGGAATGTAAGTCAGCTCAACCATTGTGTAAAGCAGTATGGAGATTCAGCAAAAAACCAAAGAACAGAAATACCATTTGACAAAGGAAATCCTTTCCTAGGAATTTATCCTAAGATTGCAGGAGCCCAGTTTGAAAGAGACAGATGCACCCCTATGTTGATCACAGCACTCTTACAATACCCAAGAAATGGATGCAACCTAAGTGTCCATCCGGAAATGAATGGATAAAGAAGAGGTGGTACATACACACTATGGAATATCATTCAGCCATAAGAAGAAAACAAATCCTACCACCATTTGCAACAACACAGACAGAGGTAGAGTGTGTTATGCTCAGTGAAATAAGCCAGGTGGGGAAAGAAAAGTATCTAAGGATTTCACTCCTCTGTGAGGTATGTGAACAAAGGAAAACGGGAAGGAACAAAATAGCAGCAGACTCACAGAACCCAAGAATGGACTAACAGGTACCAAAGGGAAAGGGACATGGGAGGATGGGTGGGATGGGAGGGATAAGGGGGTAAAGGGGGCATTACGATTTGCACACGTAATGTAGGGGGTGTAGGGCCACGGGGATTGCAGTATAACACACAGAAAACAGGTAGTGATTCTATAGCATCTTACTACATTGATGGACAGTGACTGTAATGGGGTGCGGAGAGTGGACTTGATAATGGGGGGGAGGGGGAGGCAGAGGGAGACTAGTAACCATAATGTTGCTCATGTAATTGTACATTACTGACAACAACAACAAAAAAAGTGATTCTGTTTGACTGCAAAGAGAAACAGTCAGGAGAAAATATCCCTTCCTGCAACCGTGGATGCTTTCTGTTTGGTTTTGGCCGTGCCCAGGCATAGATTCAGTGGTATAGCAATGCCCTTCTCATTTTTTCTCACCTCAACAACTGAATTGCTGTAATAATATGCATCTGGGCTTTTGAAATCAGTGGATTTTATGATGTTTACGAATGTAAAGAAGCAATAACCAAATACCGAGGGAAGTTTGGATGCTCAACCGAACACATCACTTCACAACACACTCTTTGCTCCCAACTGCTCCCATCTAGAACTCGGTGTTCCTTTTTACCTGTCCCTCCTCCTATCAGCAGTGATGCCGATGTCCCTCAAACATGGTGGTGAGGAAAGCACCAAGTTTACTCTTCTGTCTAATACAGGCCTGTGGTACAGGTCCTCCCAGAGGAAAAGCAGTAGCAGTGGGAGAAAACCCAAAGACGTAGAAATACAAGATGGTACTGTACAATGAAAACTGACACAAGGGACTTCCGAGACCCATACTTAATTCCATCAGAGACGCGAAAGGAGCCGCCCCCATACAACAAAACTACACCACTACGGAGAAAGCACAGGCAAAGAACAAGAAGAGATCTGGAATCTTACCCCACTGGGCCAGAGAGAGCAGTTTTCACAGCAGCAGCAGCAGTAGCAGTAGCTGGGGCCTGCCCCACACGCTCTGCACTCATCGCCGTTAAAGATAAGTTCGTGGGCTTGGCTCGCCGAGCCTCTCCCTAAGCACCCAGAGTCATACACAGTGGGGACTGAGGGGTCATTGGTGGCATCTCGCCCACATTTATGTTCCGCATGGTTTGGAACATAACGAACGGTTGGTGGGCGTGCAATCAGCACCAGGTACAACTGAACGGGCAGCTGAGCTTTGAAGCTGAGTACAGTCATTCACTGTCACCACTGTTCAACAGATCCCGTGACCCGAGAAGTGATGTGCACGAGCTGACACACTCACATTTGATAAGGGAGGTTCTCACCAAGGACGGATAATGGAGAGGAGGGCACGCAACTGAGAGTGCACGGGAAGCCTCCAAGAGGATTTGAATAGAGAGGTGGGTCTTCAACGATCCATGTTCTTCTGCTGGGGTGAAATGTCTTAAAAACCAGAGGCAAGAGGTGGAAACCCCCAGAGGAAATAATTCAGAGGCAAAAAGACACGAGACAGGATCTTTTCAAGGAGCAGGGAGGTTGGCTCATAGGGATGGAAATGTAGACAATGTGAAGACCTGACCCTGAGTTGGGGCTGGAGAATTTCACATTTTATTCTGTAACAACGTCAGTGCTTCCACAGTGAAGCAGTGAGCAAGCAGGGCTTAGGACCAAAAGGAAAGACCTGAGAACTAGAAGCAGGGTTACTGACACGGGACACGAGCTTCGTAGGTTATAACATAAAGGATGAACAGTCAGGATCGGAAATGGACAGGCTGACTACTGAGAGGAGGCAAGGTTGCCCCACAAACTTCCAGCTTGGCTGACGGGCAAGAAGAACGATGCCATCAAGACCAAGAGTCAAAAGGAGAAGTATTTTAAAAATAAAAGTGTTTCCCAGTTTTCTGTGTTGTGTTATTTACGTACGAGACACAGGCCCCCAAAACTAGATCAGAGAGAAAATCTGGGCGGCCGGGCCCAGTCAGAATGCGGGATGTGTCTATGCTGAGACCCGTTGGTCCCCGACCTGCGCTTTCTGTGAGAAGCAAAGAAAGAACCTGCCCGCTAGCTAGAAAGGCAAGTTATGGGGTCTGCTCCTTCCTCAGAAGTCAGCCACATGGCTGGCCATGGCCGAGAAGGCTTGCCTGGCTCCAGGTGTCCCAGAGAAGCAGGGAAGGCCCGGGAAAGGGTGGGCCGCGCCCCGGGCAGCCTCTTGGTGGCTCCATGCCGGGCTGTGTTCAGGACATGGTCACCGCGAGCAAGGGGGAGTGGTGGAGGCAAGGAGCTTGCCGCCCGCAACACCCCGGGTGCTGAGCCCATGCAGAGCTGGCAACCGGGCAGGCTGAGTTCTGACAGACACGGGCACTGCAGCCCTCGACTGTCCACATGGTGGCCTCGTTGGTCCGAACACCTGCACTTCCCTCAGCGGGCAATTCCGGGGGCTAGGGATTCTTCTGGGGTTCGCCTTGGTGACGCACCATGGCTTCGGCCCAGTGTCTCCTCTGGGTGTGGCCAGTGTGCTTAAGGCAATGGGGGCGTTGTGCAGCAGCCCCTGGGTGACATCACAGCGGCCCAGGGCTCTTTGTAATGCATCCCCTGGCTGACATACATATCAGGCTCGCCCTACCTGGGCAGCTCAGTGCGTGCTTGGCCTGAGAAAGAGTTAGTGGCAAAGGAGACCCTCTCCCTAGATTCAGACCCTTTCTTCAGATCGTTTGGCACACACCACAAACCATTTTCCGTGTGGACAGTTTCCTCCTTCATTAGGATCGTACCCCACCCCGCCGGCCACCTCCCCAGCCCCACCTTCTTTGCCCGCCGATACTTCCGGTCCTCGGGGAGCTGCTCCCTATCCCTCCTGCCAGGGAGAACCATGCACATGCCCGTTGCCCGTGTCACAGGCTGTTCCACCGGGATCCTGTGCCTTTAGCAGCTGGCTTTTCCCACTTTAACCAGCAGAGATCCCACTACCACTTGGAGCAGTCCTGAGCCTCTTGACCATCCTAGGCTCCCAGCAGACGCCTGGAGAGAGACCACCCAGACGAGCTCCTCCTCTCCAGGGCCCATGGGAACCACTACCAGCCGGCCTCGAGGTGCCCTATCTCTGCAAAACCGCCATACAGAGTCAGTCAAAAGACCAGGCCTTTTGCAGCACAAGCACCGGCCCGATGGCTGGCTCTGATGCTCTGGACAAGCCGATAGACACGACTACACCACCGCTAGCCATCGTCTTCCGGTTCCCCTAGGCACCGCACGAGACCATGGGCAGCACCACCGCCGGCCTCCTGTGGGCCTCAGACGACCACCACTTGGGCGGTCTTCATCTGGTCTTCCCTGGCCCCATACGATGCCGTGGGAGGCACAGATGATGGCCTCGGCTCTCCCCGCAAGGCGGACGATGACCCGATCTGCAAGCCACCGCCTTCGGGAGAGGCACCTACAACTGCCCCCTGGCCCTGGACAAGTCCCTGGGCTACACAGGCGCCATTCTGAAGGCTGATGCTTAAAACAAGCCGATGGACATGATACCATCCTCGATGGCCGTCATCTTCCATTAGCCCCTGACCACACATGAGGCCGTGGGCAGCTCCACCTTCGGCCCAAGGGCCGGCAATGACGCTCAAGGTAAGCACATTCACACGACAACACCCTCGATAGCCGTCATCCTCCGTTGGCAACGGCTCTGCAAGGGACCGTAGGCAGAAAAACCTCCGGCCACCTGTGCACCTTAGACAAATACAGCATGAGCGGTCATCGTCTGGTCTCCCCTGGCCCCATATGATGCCATGGGAAGCACAGAAAACTACCTCGGCCCTACCTGTAAGTCAGCCTCGGACCGGATGGGCACTCCACTGCCCTCAGGAAAGGCACATACAACTGCCCTCGGGTCCCAGACAAAGCACAAGGCAGCACAAGCGCCTGCCCGAACGCTGACACTGATGCTCAGGATGAGCCGATGTGACACAACACCTCCCTCAATGGCTGTCATCTTCCGGTCACCCCCCAGCCCCACACGATTCCGTGGGTAGCTGCACCGCCATCGTCCTGCGCACCTCAGACACCCACAGGTTGGGGAGTCATCCTCCCGGCTCCCCTGGACCCACAGGGTGCTGTGGGAGGCACAGACGACGTCCTCGGTCCTACCCGCAAGTCGGACTAGGACCCAATGGCATTCCACCACCATGGGGAAAGGCACCTACTCTATCCCCCGTGCCCCAGATGATGCAGTGGGCAGCACAAATGCCGTCACGAAAGCTCACTCAATCTCTCTATACAAGCCAATGGACACGACGCCACCATCACTAGCCGTCATCTTCTGGTCCCCACCGGGACCCACACTAGGCCATGGGCATCACTACCGCTGGCCTCCTTTGCACCTGAGAAAAACACCACGTGGGCGGTCATCATACGGTCAGACCTGGACCCATACGATGCCATGGGAGGCACAGCCGAATAACACGGCCCTACCCCTAAATCAGCCTCTGACCCGGTGGACACGCCACAGACCTTGCCAATGGCACCTACAGATCTCCCCTGGCTCCAGACAAGGCCTATATCCTCCTATTTATTTAACAAAATCTTTCCCACAATATGTGTGTATATTATATACTCACACTAAACCCTGCTCTTGCTAGTATGCCTCTGCTCTGTTTACTCTTTGACCCCGGGACAGTGGAAGAACATACATACATGAGTGATAATGTTCTGAGCCACACTTAAATATGCAACATGTTCCATGCCCCAGTGACTGGGATGTGGAAGTAGCCGCGTTTTATGACTGTGCGTGCTCACCGTGAGGTCTGCGTGCTGAGTGTTTAATGGATGACAACCCAGGGGGAGGCAAGCCCAGAGGAAGGAGACCCGGTTGGCTTATGTGGCCCCTTCCCTCTCCTCTCCCACTGCTCTGAGATCACTGGAGGCTAGGGAATCCTGGCTGTGACACAGGAAACCACTCTTATCATTTTGGTTTTTAAACATGCTTAATTCTGTATGTGTGTGCCTTGTGTAACTTAAGACTTTGGCCGATCTTCCTCACACATTCCCACTTCCCATTGAGAGATTGGATTTGGCATCCAGGTCCTCGAGGCTGGAGGAATGACAGAAGGAATTGTTTCTCACTGCTGTGTGATAATTGAAATTTTAAGCTTAGAATTTATCAAGTAGCTTAGTAATATCAGAAAAGGCCCTCCTTAATAACTGCCTGGCCTGACTCTAACCTATACTGCTAACATGTCAAACCACTTTGAGTTACAACTGTGCCCACTTCTCGCTGATCCTAGAGTCTGCAGGGTCTCCACCAGACTTAATACACGCAGAATTATTAACCTGTGTAGACCACGTTCTAGTTGGAGGGGAGGAAAGAGACTATAAACATCTGTAAGTTCTCTGGTAGCTAAGCCAGTAACAAACACTATGAAGAATAAAAAGCAGGATATGGAGGACTGAGATTATAGGCAGAGAGAAGCAGGGCTTTCAAAATAAACAGTGGACAGGGTAAGCCTCACCAGGGAGGTGGGACTTGAACAGTCTAGAAGGAGGTGACAGAAGCAGGTATCTGAGCGTAAAGCATTCCATACAATGGGATAAATTACTGAAAAAGTCAAGAGGAAGGATGCTTGTGGTCTTCAGGGAGGAGTCAGTCAACAAATGCGGCTAGAATACTGTCAAAAAGGTGGGAAAAGAAGACCGGGGACAGAGATATGGGTTGAAGTCCCTGCACCACCATTTACTAGTTTTGTAGTCACATGCTGTTGATACGATGTGCAAATGTCTCAGTGAACCCAGTGCTGTCTGTCTCTAAGTCCTAGTTACCTTGCAGGCTTTTGGAAACATAAGTAGGGAAATGACATATAAACCATCTTGTGAACTGTTCTGTGCATATGGATAGATGGGTAGAAAAAAAGATATTGATAGATAGGACAGATAGACAGATAGATGACAGATTAGATAGGATAGATGATAGGTATAGATAGATCGAATAGATAGATAATAGATAGATGGATAGATAGGTAGATAGATAGATAGATAGATAGATAGATAGATAGATAGCCATAATAGATAGCCATGTTGTTAACTGTGTGTAAGACTGGGGTTACTGATGGGAGGAGCAAGCACATCGGACACTGATGATGTGCCAATGTCTCCGGCTGCTGCCTCCTCCCACATGGGACACTGATTATGTGCCCAAGTTCTTGGCAGTTGCACCCTCCCAACCTGAAAAATATGCTTTGGGCTAGCAAATCCTCATGCTGCTGTAAATCTTTAGTTCTGCCTCCCCCTTCCTTCTTTAAAATCTCGCTGCCTGTCTACTTATGTGTGAACTCCCCAGCCTTAATTGCTATAGACTGGGGAAATCTTGCCCAGGTATTTGCGTTCAAATAAACTACCGGGCCCTTTGTTGCCTCTCTTCACCTTCTTATTTCAGCTAAAATTTATCTTACACTGTTCTGTACATAAGGATAGATGGGTAGACAAAATGATGACGAAAGGTAGATGACAGACAGATGACATGTGATAGATTGATTGGAAATAGATACATTAGATAGATGTTAGATATTCATAGATTAGAAGAATAGATTGACAGAGATGACAGATAGATAAGATATATAAAGATGACAGATGATAGACTAGATAGGATAGATGATATAGGTAGGTTAGATTAGACAAATAGATGATATATAGATACAGAGTTATGAACTGAATTTATGGGCCCTCACCTCACCATCTTTCGCTCCTCCTAACACCCCACCGCCACCACCCACACACAAACACACACACACACACACACAAGTTCATATTTGAACTCAGTCAGGGTTGAAGCCCTAACCCCCACTGTCATGGTATTGGGAGGTGAGGCCTTTGGAGGTAATTAGGTTTGGAAGATATCATGAGGGTGTGGCTGGAGCTGCCATTATGCAATCAGTGCTATTTAGAGGAACAGAGGACAGAGCTTTCTCCCTCGACCCAGTGAGGACACAGCATGGATGCAGCCATATGCAAGCCAGAAGAAGGGACCTCACCAGGAACTGAACCTGACTTGATCTAGGACTTCTGCTTACAGAATTGCGAGAAATCAGTGTCTATCGATTAAGCCCCCACTCAATGACACTCTGGTTATCAGCTTGAGTAGACTAACATAGATATGTAGGTAAACAGAGATGCACTGAGATGATGGATGGAGAGAGCCTATGCATAGATATCTGTGCTTAGGTGCCTGCATAGGTATCTGTGTTTAACCACGTCAGCACTTTGAAGTCTGCTCCCTTTGGGGGGAACACCAGGTGCACAACTTATGCACGTTTCTTTTTTAAAGTGTGGGCTGCAATTTCCAATAACTTGGGTCTCCGTTAACTCTCAGCCGTGTATATGTGTCTGTGAGTGTGCTTGTGTGTGTGTACACCACTGCCCCTATAGGTGTACTATCACAGGAGTTTCAAAAGTAACAAAAGAACGCAGAATAGGGCAAACATCTTGCAAACTATGACCAGAAAGAGTAAAATTTTTCCACTAGACTCTGGGGATAACTTTGCCAAGTGTTTCTATGCTATTTTAGAAAGATCTTGCTAATGTTGGATCTTGGAAATGTTGCTGGGACCACTCTGAACCGTCAAGTTAGTTAAGGTAAATAGTGAGAAGAGGAGAGCAGCAAAGACCACCCTCGGTGTGTCTCCTATGCATCAGGCCAAGGTGTACAGGATTTAATTCTACTACACCACTTCATCTCACCATGGCTGACGTGGGATGACCTTATACATCACCTTCATCCGTTAGTAAAAAGATACTTCAGAATCACCTCCCTTAACAGAAGTTAAATAAGTGCGGGGACATAAACATTCCTAGAATTCCTGCCACCATCACCCAACTCTTTATACTCAGTACCCTTTTCATATGAACAGAAACATAGCTCTCAACGCTACTATTTCATTTCAGATAGACCTCACTCACATCTAAATGCCTAAATGCACTGAAACTCTACCTCCACCTTGACAGCAGAGGGGAGCAGTTTCCCCACAAGCTAGCTGGCCTGCCACCCCAGCAAGCCCATGGGCCACAAGCCCACAGGAGCCCTGCATGTCACCAATAGGCAGTTCACTTAAACGGTGACTACACGCATGCTCTCTGGAGATGGGTCACCAAGCAGGGCCTCCGAGGTGACATCGGTGAACAGGAATGAAGACCTACTACTGGGCATGCACATGCCCTGGAACACGCAGGCCAGCCATTGTGAACCCTGCGTGGGGCATCGGATATGCTCGGCAGCTCACGCAGCCGCCACAGCAGGAATGGCACAGGCAGAGCAGCCGGAGTGCCCTGTCTTGCACAGGTTGAAGAGCGCAGCCCGCCAACCACACCATCCACACCCAGGAGTCTCGTGCCACCTACGCAGGAGAAGTTCCCACCCAAGGCCAATCCTCTCAAGTCCCAAACACACAGCTAACTCACATAAACAAACACAAGGAATTGAGACTGAGAAGGACATAGAGGAATCAAAGTGCACCTAGTGAAAGAACGTTGACAAAAGTGAGAAAACAGATAAACAGACAGATGATTGATATATGGATTGGATTGATATACATACATATAGATGATAGATTAATCAGATAGATACACAGATGATAGTAGGTAGATGATAGATCATAGATAGATAGATGACAGATAGATAGATAGGTAGATAGATTATATAGATAGTTAAAGAGATAGGTAGGAAGATAGATAGGAAAGCATCATACTAAACAAAGCTATCTTTCACTCAAGACCATCTATGTGCTCCCTTACAGGAGACTCACTTAAGATCCAAGGACACAGAAAAACTAAAAGCTGAAGAAGCGGGGACAGGTACCCTTCACAAGTGAAACTGAGAAACAAACAAACAAAAGAATGGATTCTGTTTGAGTCACCGGAAACAGTCAGTAGAAAATAGCCCTATCTGGCCAACGTGAATTCTTTTTGCTTCGTTTCAGCAGTGCCCAGCCATAAATTCAGTGGTGAAGCAACATCCTTCCCATTTTCTCTCACCTCAAAAACTGAATTGCTGTAATAATATGCGTCTGGGCCTTTGAAATCAGAGGGTTTTATGATGTTCACGAATGTAAAGATGTAATAACCACATACAGAGGGAAGTTTAGACACTCAAATAAACACGTCACTCCTCAGAACACTCTTTGCTCCCAACTGCTTCTGTCTAGAAGTTGGTGTTCATTTTTATTTTTCCCTCCTCCTATCAGCAGTGATCACACCAATGTCCCTCAAACACGTTGGTAAGCAAAGTACCACGTTTACTTTTCTGTCTACAACAGGCCCAGAAGAAGGATACTTGTGGTCTTCAAGGAGCACTTAGTCAATGAATGTGGCTAAATACAGTCAGCAAGCGAGAAGGAGGTAAAAGAGGACAGAGTACAGAGATACGGGTTCAAGTCCCTGCACCACAATTTACTGGTTTTGTAAGCACACTCGGCTGACTCGACCTGCAAGTATCTCAGTGAACCTAGTGCTCTCCCTACAGCCTAGTTACTTTGCAAGATTTTTGGAAACATAATATAGGGAAGTGACATAGGCGATGTTGTTGACTGTTCTGTACATAAGTATAAATGGGAGGACAAAAAGATGAGTGATTCATAGATAGATGGATAGATAGATGACAGATGATAGATAGATGATAGACGTGATAGATAGATGAAAGGAAGATAAATAGATAGATAGATAGGAAGATAGAAGGATAGATAGATAGATTGATAAATAGAGTAAGAGACAGACAGACAGATAGATAGATTCAGATACATATCGATTAACACAAAGTTATTGCTCATAACCGGGATATCAATGGTGAAAGCACATAGCGAAACTACAGACAAAAACGAAAATGAAATCCAGTTTAAAAAGACAGTAAGCAGCCATAAGAAGAAAATAAATCCTACCATTTGTATTGATGTGGATGGAGCAAAATGGTAGTATGCTCAGTGAAATAGGACAGGTGGAGTAAGACAAGTACCAAATGATTTCACTCATGTGTGGAGTATAACAACAAAGAAAAACTGAAGGAAAAAAACAGCAGCAGACTCACAGAACCCGAGAGTGGACTAACAGTTACCAAAGAGAAAGGGACTGGACATGGTGGGTGGAAAGGGAGGGATAAGGGTGGGGAGAAAGAAAGGGGATATTACGTTTAGCATGTATAATGCGTGTGCTCAGGGGGTATGGGGAGGGCTGTACAATACAGAGAAGACAAGTAGAGATTCTACAGCATCTTACTAAACGCTGATGGAAAGCGACTGTAACAGGGTGTGTGTGGGGGGACATGTTGAAAGGGTCTACAGCATACAACTATGCTGAAGGAGAGAATCTGTAAGAGGATTTTGGTGGGGAATTGGTGAAGTTGGGAGGAGCGTAAACATACTGTTCTTCACGTGATTGTACATTAATGATAACAAAAAAACTTTTTAATTGCAATAAGGGCACTGCTCTAAATCATCAGAATGAAAGGACAGGCTTTGAGTGCTCCAAAGAAAACACCAGCTATGTGCTCCGTTACAGGAGACTCACTTGAGATCCAAGGACACAGACAAAATACAAGCCAAAGGGGTGGGGACTGGTACCCTACACAGTGAAAGTGAAAAACAAACAGTAAAACAAATGGATTCTGTTTGAGTTCCCAGAGTCAGTCAGTAGGAAATAGCCCTATCTGGCCACCGTGAATTCTTTTTGTTTGGTTTCAGCAGTGCCCAGCCATAGATTTAGTGGTGCAGGAACATCCTATTCATTTTCTCTCACCTCAACAACTGATTTGCTGTAATAATATGCGTCTGGGCCTTTGAAATCAGTGGGTTTTATGACGTTCACGAATGTAAAGAAGTAATAACCAGATAAAGAGGGAAGTTTGGACACTCAAATAAACAAGTCACTCCACAACCCATTCTTTGATCCAAACTGCACCTGTTTAGAAATTGGTGTTCCTTTTTATTTGTCCCTCCCTCCTATCAGCGGTAATCACGCTGATGTCCCTCAAAGATGGTGGTGAGCAAAGCACCAAGTTTACATTCTGTGTACAAGAGGCCCAGAGGAAAATTACTTGGGGTCTTCAGGGAGCACTTAGTCAATGAATGTGTCTAAATACAGTCAGCACATGAGAAGAAGATAAAAGAGTACAGAGACACAGGCTCAAGTCCCTGTACCACCATTTACTGGTTTTGTATGTACACGCGCCTGACTTGACCTGCAAGTGTCTTGGTGAAACCCGTGCTCTCCCTATGGCCTAGTTACCTTGCAAGATTTTTGGAAGCATAATGTAGGGAAGTGACATAATCTATGTTGTTAACTCTTCTGTACACAAGGTAAGATGGGCATACAAAAAAGATGATTGAATGATTGATAGACAGTTATATACGTAATTAGATAGACAGAAAGATGGATAGATAGATATAGGTACATGTCGATTAACACAAAGCTATTGTTCATAACAAGGAGAGCAATGGTGAAAGCACAGAGCGAAACTACAGACAAAAGAGAAGACAGAAATCCAGTTTAAAAAGTGCAGTAAGCAGCAGTAAGAAGAAAACAAATCCTACCATTTGCAACAACGTGGATGGAGCTAGAGGGTATTATGCTCAGTGAAATAGGCCAGGCAGAGAAAGACAAGTACCAAATGATTTCACTCATGTGTGGAGTATAACAACAAAGAAACACTGAAGGAAAAAAACAGCAGCAGAGTCACAGAACCCGAGAGTTTACTAACAGTTACCAAAGGGGAAGGGACTGGGCAGGGTGGGTGGGAAGTGAGGGATAAGGGCGGGGAGAAATGAATGGGGCATTAGGATAAGCATGCAAAATGTATGGCGTGATGGGAGCATGGGGAGGGCTGTACAACACAGAGAAGAAAAGTAGAGATTACACAACATCTTACTACACGCTGATGGACAGCAACTCTAACGGGGTGTGTGGTGGGGGACATGGTGAAGGGGTCAACAGCATTCAGCTACGCTGATGGATAGCGACTCTAACGGGGTTTTTGAGGGGGACTTGGTGTACTTGGTGATCATAATGTTCTTTGTGTGATTGTAGATTAATGATAACAAAAAATTATTTAAGTGTAATAAGTACACAGCACTCAATTGTCAGAATAAAAGGACAGGCTCTGAGTGCTCCAATCAAAAGACCCAGGGATAAAAGAAGGGATGGAAACACAAGACCACCTACGTGCTCCATTACAGAAGACTCACTTGAGATCAAAGGGCGAAGACCAACTACAAATTGAGGGGGTGGTGACAGGTACCCTAGACAAGTGAAACTGCAAAAAAAAAAATAGATGTGCTGATGATTTAAAGATGGCGGCTCACGTGAGAGGGGAGGCAGAATCCACCTACCAAAACGAAAACCACATACATACATACCATATGGAAAGAGAACAACTACACCAAATCCTGGAAGAGCAGCAGGGAAGAAAGCTGCTGCGCCAGGCTGTCACCTCAAGGAGAAGTGTGACATACAGTCCTGGATATGTGCTCTGGAAGCACGAACCTACCATAAACGTGCTGCTCTCTGGAGGACCAGTGGGGTTGGAATGCAAAGACAGGCAGGAGACTTCGAGAGACGAGTTTCCAGCCACTTGTGGGACAACACAGGGATCCACATCCAGCCGATGTGGGACAAAAGAAAGGCGGACAGTCTGTGAGACTTACTAACAGCAAGAGAACTTCTAAAGGGGCAAAGCTTCCACAGGGCTTGCCACTCAGGATAAAGGACAGTTGCACCAAACTGCCTGGGTGCACTCAGCCAGGCAGGCGGGTGAGCTTTCAGGAGCTCCAGGCACTCCATCCCCCTGGCTGGCCTTCCAGTTCTGAGGCCCCTTACCGTCATGTGACTGGTACATGGCCTGCATCCCTGCCGGGACCAGCCTGCAAAACGGCCGCCCCCACCTATGGCAGCTTCTCCCTGCGTGCTCCACAAACTGGCCCTGGGAGTGGAGACAGGCACTGTGGCCGGGAAGCAGGAAAGTCCTATTTCATTCCGGCGGGTTGGGCACTGGCACCACACCCCTGGGACGCCTGCCATCCCCCCAAGGGCTGAGCATCTCCAGAGAGTAAAGCTTCTGGGAGCTAGAGGGCACCACCTACAAAGATGAACCTTCAAAGGAACCTGGTAACTACACTCAAATCAATCTTCCTGAGAAAGAGATCTCAAAATAAAATCAGGAGCATGCTCAGGGAGCTACAGAAAATAAAACTGCAGCGTGGAGGCAACATGGCAGCATGAGTAGGACATTGGGAATCTCCTCCCAATAACATATATATTTTTGAAAATACAACAAATACAGCTAATCCTAAAAGACAGACCAGAAGACACAGGACAACAGCCAGACTACAACTACACCAGCGAGAACCCAGTGCCTGGTGAAAGGGGTAAGATAGAAGCCCCAGCCCAGCGGGACCCGAGTGCACCTCCCCCCAGCTCCCGGCGGGAGAAGAATAGGAAGAGCGGGAGGGAGACGGAGCCCAAGACTGCTGAACACACAGCTCCAGCCACCCACACCAGAACACAGAGACAGTGCATGCACGGGATCTCTGGAAACTAGGGAAACAGGGCAGCAAGACCTCTGAGGACATGCTGAAGCTGATGCACCTGTGAGAAAAAAAGCGGGGGCTATATGAAAGTTTTAAAGGGACAGGTACTTAACAGCTGGACGGAAACAACACAGGCCACCGCCCAGCAGATGGAATGTACAGGGAAATCCAGGCGCACTAACCCCCTGGGCAGCAGCTCAGAGAAACCTCACAGAGGTAAACCACCAAACAAGCCCCCCGTCCATTACCCCTCTGGGCGCTGTGAAAGCATAGAAGCAGCCTAAGGCAAAAGGCCCACAGAAAGGGAAGTTCCTCCATTCTGGCCAGGCAAGACACAAAGAACCAGTCTACACGCAATTACCCAGCACAAGCCACTAGGGGTCGCAGTTGTCCAAGTAAAGAAAGGCCAGTAGCATGTGAAAAGTTTGGCCCTCCCAGCTGACAGTCAATAGCACCTGTCAACATGAAAAGGCAAGAAAACATGATTCAGACAAGACTAACCCAGAGAGCTTTGGCAACTGCTACATCTTCCCCTGAGAAGGAACCTGGGGAGATAGATTTAGCCAGTCTTCCTGAAAAGAATTCAAAACAAAAGTCACAACCATGCTGATGGACTTGCAGAGAAATATGCAAGAACTACAGAAGGAGAATACAGAAATAAAAAAAGCTCTGGAAGGACTTCAAAACAGAATGGACGAGATGCAAGAGACCATTAATGGACTAGAAAACAGAGAACAGGAACACAGAGAAGCTGATGCAGAGAGAGATAAAAGGATCTCCAGGAATGAAAGAATTTTAAGAGAGCTGAGTGACCAATCAAAAGGAATAATATAGGCATTATAGGAATACCAGAAGGAGAAGAGACAGAAAAAGGGAGAGAAAGTGTCTTTGAAGAAATAATTGAAGAAACCTTCCCCAAAGTAGGGGAAGAAATGGCTTCTCAGACCACAGAGGTACACAGAACTCCCATGACAATGGATCCAAAGAGGGCAACACCAAGACACATAATAATTAAAATGGCAAAGATCAAAGACAAGGACAAAGTATTAATGGCAGCCAGAGAGAAAAAAAAGTTTAAGTACAAAGGAAAACCCATCACGCTATCATCAGACTTCTCAACAGAAACCCTACAGGCCAGAAGAGAATGGCATGATATACTTAATGCAATGAAACAGAAGGGCCTCGAAGCAAGACTACTGAATCCAGCACAAATATCATTTAAATATGAAGGAAGGATTAAACAATTCCAAGACAAGCAAAAGTTGAGGAAATTTGCCTCCCACAAACCACCTCTTCAGGGCATCCTACAGGGACTGCTCTAGATGGGAGCACTCCTAAAAGGAGCACAGAACAAAACACCCAACATATGAAGAAGGGAGGAGGAGGAATAAGAAGGGAGAGAAATAAAGAATCATCAGACCGCTTTTATAATAGCTCAACAAGCGAGTTAAGGTAGACAGTAAGATAGTAAAGAAGCTAACCCTAAACCTTTGGTAACCACAGCCTTAAAGCCTGCAATGCAATAAATTCATACCTTTCAATAATCACCCTAAATGTAAATGGACTGAATGCACCAATCAAAAGACACAGAGTAATAGAATGGATAAAAAAGCAAGATCCATCCATATGCTGCTTACAAGAGACTCACCTCAAACCCAAAGACATGCACAGACTTAAAGTCAAGTGATGGAAAAAGATATTTCATGCAAACAAAACAGAGAAGAAAGCAGGTGTTGCAATTCTGGTATAAGACAAAACAGACTTCTAAATAAAGAAAGTAACAAAAGACAAAGAAGGACATTACATAATGATAAAGGGCTCAGTCCATCAAGAGAACAAAACCATTTTAAATTTATATGGACCCAATACAGGAGCCCCAACATACCTGAAACAAAAATTACCAGAACTAGAGGAGGAAATAGAATGCCATGCATTCATTCTAGGAGACTTCAACACAACACTCACTTCAATGGGAGAGGGAATGGGGAGGATGTGTGGGTAGAGAGGGATAAGGGGGGAGTAAAAGGGGGGTATTAAGATTAGCATCCATTGGGGGGTGGGAGAAAGGGGAGGGCTGGACAACACAGAGAAGACAAATAGTGATTCTATAACATTTTGCTACGCTGATGGACAGTGAATGTAAAGGGGGGACCTGGTATAGGGGTGAGCCTAGTAAACAAAGTGTTCATCATGTAAGTGTAGATTAATGATTAAAAAAAAAGCAGGTGTAGATGCACTCATTGCACCAATTCCTGGAATTGTCATGGGAATGAAGAAGGAGATATCTAAGCTGGCCTGTGCATACAGGAAAACAACAAATTTGAGTGGATCTATTCTGTTGGAACTCAACCAAGAATTAGGAGAAGTGCAAGTTGTAGCACTCCAAAATCTTACAACTACAGACTATTTACTGTTAAATGAACATATGGGATGTGAACAGTCCCCAGGAATGGGTTGTTTTAATTTGTCTGATTTCTCCCAGACTGTTCAAGTTCAGTTAGACAATATCCACCATATCATAGATAAGTTTTCACAAATGCCTAAGGTGCCTAACTGGTTTTCTTGGTTACACTGGAGATGGCTGATAAATATAGGTCTGCTTTGGGTATGTAACTGTACCCATATTATGTTAATGTGTCTGCGCAATTTCATTAGTAGTTTAAAACCTATACATGCTGAAGTTACACTACAAGAAGATATGTCAAAGAAATAATCAATCTTCCCATGTTTTCTTCTGCCTGCTACTTCTATAGCATTTCTTCTTCCTTCCTAATTACAAACCTTAAATAGAATTCCTGTCTCATATCAAATTTACCGAGTATCATAATTCCTGCAAGTGCTAAAGATACCTCAAGACAAATGCTGGGCATAGAAGCCACAGGGCATAAATCTGCATAGAAGTAAAAAGCTAACCTTTTCAAACGATAAGGCTTCTCTCTCTCTTACCAAATTTACATCTCCCTGTATGGCCCCGGAAGATGACTGGTTAGCCAGAGACGTAAGTTTCCTCACGGGAGGAACAACCTAAGACAGGCACAGTCGCAGGGGGGCCATCAGGTGAGAAATTGGGGATCAACAGAGGTGAGGCTGAGAACCTCAACCCCCCTGTTCTGAGAGAAATCTTCTGCATCCGTGGATATTTTATTGCCCTTGTCTAGCTTTTATTAACACATAGTCTACAGGCACACACCCGATCATCTTCATTCGCTCTCTTACAACAGTAAACTGTTCTCTACCTTTATCTTGCATCAACCTACCACTTCAGCTTTTTATTTAAAATAATAATAATAAGGAGAGAAATGTGGTATCCAGCTATAAATCAAGTATAAAAATCAAACGAATATTCATATTTGAACTGATTGTTTTTAGTTCATAATGCATGAGCAAAACCGAAAGTTTCTGTGATGACTGCCCTTGTACTGTTCACCATGTAACTTATTCACTATGTAAGAATTTGTTCTGCATGTAAGAACTTGTTTGTTATGCTTCAGAAGATTGGACACTGACGAAAATTAGGCTTGGTGTGGATTCATGATTGGGCATTGAGCACTGACCCCCCTATACAGAATTTTATTTTTATTGTTAACAACCATTTGATCAATAAGTGTGAGAGATGCCCTCTCAAAAAAAATAAAAAATACAGGCTTCCAATTGTAAAAGAAATAAGTAACTATGATGTAATGTGTAGCATAAGGAATATAGTCAAAATATTATAACAACTTTTTATGGTGATAGCTGGTATCTAGAATTATCATGTATATAAATGTTGAATCACTGTGTTGTACACCTGATACTAATGTAATACTGTGTGTCAACTACCCTTCAATAAAAAATAATTATCTACAAAAAATAAAATAAATAAAATACAAATATAAATAAAAATAAAAAACCCAACACAGTCCTGATTTGGTTGAAAGCAATCATGCAGTCCTACTATTCCCATGTCTACCAAAAACACCTTCTAACAGCAAGCAAAGTTACCGGTGGTGCACGTGGTTTCTGTCCCAGTGACACACCAGGTACGCAGGTGTGTGCTGAGTACCACAGAAGCTCCAACATGCACCTACATCATCTTCCACTTGTTTTCCCTAAGGTTCCACTTATTTATTTTTAAAAAGTCAGTTACTGGATTGTGTTGACGAGAAAATTCACATTAGCAGTACCATTGTAAATGTAATGAACAGAGATATCGGGAATCAAAATAAAATGATAAACTTAACCCAGAGGCCAGATTTAAATCTCACCTTCCTGACCTGCCAGATGTAAAAGTGGAAAGGAAACCTCATTTCCAACCCCTGCTGACTCCTCAGAGGTGCTTCTCCGTGGGCTCAGGGGCGGGGCAGGTGTTTGTGGGCCGCCCTACTCAGGGCCAGCCGAGGTCGGACACAGACGAGGAGCACACCGGCCATCCCTAGGGTGGCCCATGGTCAGCTGCTAGCTACTGGGACCAGGACAGGATTTACCAGTTGTCTTGTCTCTTGATTCTCCCCCTGAAAGGCAGGGAAGTAGAAACTTTTATTTCTGGCAATACCTGAATCTACCAAAGTAACATACTTGATGATTTTCTTCCTGAAAATTATGAGTGAAAAGGCTTCCTTTTCTCTTGGGTAGGAACATGGTGGGCCCACTACTGGCCAACCAGCCACAAGAGGAAGTGGGTCCTGCCAGGGTTTCCTTGCCTTCCAATTTCTCAAAAAAAGGGAGAAATCTGTATTTTAAATAAAAGCAACCCACTTAAATTACTTTAGAATTCTGTGCCAGACAAACACCCAGAGCCAATATGGCCTGTGTTCTGTGACCACCTACCTCCTGCCCTGTCCACTTCTGAGAACTGCCCCACGCCCACACAGGGCCTGCAGGCCATGAGATGCGCTGTCCTGCCTGTGTAGGGGCAATTATGCACACTCATGCTATCTGTATCTGTCTCTGGGTGGGCTTTCTGGCCCTCTCACGTACTGCAGGGACGGTAGGAAAGGGGCTCCACCTTTCAGAGCCTGTAGCTGCGAGTGCTGCCTGGGCCTCACAGGGCAGGCTCAGAGTGAGCGATTTCCAGTACAAAAAATGAACAACAAGATGGGATAAAGCAGAATGGTTCTGAACGGGAGGCTCAAACGCTGCCCCATGGACTTCCACCCTGGCTCAGGATGAACATCTCAGACACTGGAAAATGGTAGGCTGAATCCGTGGGTACCTCCATGGAGCTTCTGTTTCTGAATGGTCAAGTGAAATCAAGAAAACTAAGTTAAATACTAGGATCCACTTTTTATAGATCAACAGTTTCCAGAGAAATTGCTGATGTAATAAATATATATATTTGAGAGGGCATATATTTTATTTATTGATCAAATGGTAGTTACCAACTATAAAACTCTGTATAGGGGACTCAATGCACAGTCCTCAATCAACCCGAAGCCTAATTCTCAACAGTCTCCAATCTTCTAAAGTATAATGAACAAGTTCTTACATGGTGAACAAATTCTTACATAGTGAATAAGTTCTTACACGGTGAACAGTGCAAGGGCAGTCATCACAGAAACTTTGTTTTGATCACACATTATGAGCCATAAACAATCATGTGAAATATGAATATTCGTTTGATTTTTATACTTGATTTATATGTGGATCCCACATTTCTCACTTTATTATTATTATTATTATTATTATCATTTTAAATAAAATGCTGAAGTGGTAGGTAGATGTAAGATAAAGGTAGAAAACTTAGATAAGTGTTGTAAGAGAGCAAATGTAGATGATCAGGTGTGTGACTGTAGACTATGTGATAATCCAAGCTAGACAAGGGCAATAAAATATCCATGCATGCAGAATATTTCTCTCAAAACAGGGCGGGAGAGGTTTTAAGCCTCACCTCTGTTGATCCCCAGTTTCTCACCTGATGGTGCCCCTGTGACTGGGCCTGTCTTAGGTTGTTCCTCCCTTGAGGAATCTTACCCGTCTCTGGCTAACCAGTCTTCTTCCGGGGCCATACAGGGAGATGTAAAGTTGGGAATTGAGAGAGAAGTATAATTGTTTGAAAAGGTTAGCTTTTTACTTCTATGCAGATTTATGCCCTGTGGCTTCTATGCCCACCATTTGTCTTGAGGTAGCTTTAGCACTTGGAGGAATTATGATACTCAGAAAATTTGATATGAGACATGAATTCTATTTAAGGTTTGTAATTAGGAAGAAAGAAGAAAAGCTCTAGAGGTAACAGATGGAAGAAAACATGGGGAGATTATTTCTTTGACATATCTTCTTGTAGAGTAATTTAAGCATTATAGGTTTTAAACTACTAATTAAATTGCACACACACATTAACATAATAGGAGTACAGTTACATAACCAAAGCAGATGTACAATTACCAGCCATCTCCAGTGAGCCAAGAAATCCAGTTAGGCACCCTAGGCATTTGTGAAAATTTGTTTATGATATTATGGATATTGTCCAACTGTACTTGAACAGTCTGAGATAAATCAGACAAATTAAAACAGCCCATTCCTGGGAACTGTTCACATCCCATATGTTCTTCTAACAGTAGATAGTCTGTAGTTGTAAGATTTTGGAGCGCTACAACTTGCACTTCTCCTAAATCTTGGTTTAGTTCCAACAGTGTAGATCCAGTCAAATTTGTTGTTTTACTGTATGCACAGGCCAGCTTAGATATCTCCTTCTTCATTACAATGGAAAGTCCGGGAACCAGTGGGATGAATGCAGCTACAACTGCAGCATCGCCTGGGTCCTTGTTGAGGTTTTTTGATCATCATCTTCTTGTATGACTCTTCCAGAGAGTGATGTTGGAAGTTCGTCTTCACATCGTATCTTAGTTCATTTACTGGGTAGACAAATTAGGCTTTGATCCTCTGCATAAATACAAACAGACCCTATTTCCACACTTTGATCTGCCCTTTATACCATTGTGTGGAACACATTGGAGGTCACCAAACAGGAACTGCTATTTTTTTAAGAGAAAAGTATATTATCGCAAAAGTGTACCTCCATAGCCAATCACCTGACACACTTTAAGTGATCAAAGTTAAGGATATTTAAACCATGCATTAATTGTTGATTTACAGTTAGTTTTATCCTGTCATGGAATAATCCCCCTTTTCTTTTTTTTTGTTATCTTTAATCTACACTTACATGAAGAATATTATGTTTACTACGCTCTCCCCTATACCAGATCCCCGCTATGAACCCCTTTCCAGTCACTGTCCATCAGCATAGCTAAATGTTGTAGAATCACTACTTGTCTTCTCTGTGTTGTACAGCCCTCCCCTTTCTCCCACCCCCCTATGCATGCTGATCTTAATACCCCCCTTCTTCCTCCTAACCCTTATCCCTCCCTACCCACACATCCTCCTAAGTCCCTTTCCCTTTGATACCTGTTAGTCCATTCTTGGGTTCTGTGATTCTGCTGTTGTTTTGTTCCTTCAGTTTTTCCTTTGTTCTTATACTCCACAGATGAGTGAAACCATTTGGTATTTCTCTTTCTCCGCTTGGCTTATTTAACTGAGCATAATACCCTCCAGCTCCATCAGGTTGCTGCAAATGGTAGGATTTGCCCTCTTATGGCTGAGTAGTATTCCATTGTGTATATGTACCACATCTTCTTTATCCATTCATCTACCGATGGACATTAAGTTGTTTTCAATTCTTGGCTTTTGTAAATAGTGCTGTGATACACATAGGGGTGCATCTGTCTTTCTCAAACTTGATTGCTGCGTTCTTAGGGTAAATTCCTAGGAATGGAAATCCTGGGTCAAATGGTAAGTCTGTTTTGAGCATTTTGATGAACCTCCATACTGCTTTCCACAATGGTTGTACTAGTTTACTTTCCCACCAGCAGTGTAGGAGGGTTCCCTTTCTCCACAGCCTCGCCAACATTTGTTGTTGTTTGTCTTTTGGATGGCAACCATACTTACTGGTGTGTGGTGATGCCTCATTGTAGTTTTAATTTGCTTTGCTCTGATAATTAGTGATGTGGAGCATCTTTTCATGTTTCTGTTGGCCATCTGTATTTCTTTTATAAAGAACTGTCTGTTCAGTTCCTCTGCCCATTTTTTAATTGGATTATTTGATTTTTGCTTGTTGAGGCGTGTAAACTCTTTATATATTTTCGACATCAAGCCTTTATCTGATCTGTCATTCACAAATATATTCTCCCATACTGTAGGGTTCCTTTTTGTTCTATTGATGGTGTCTTTTTCTGTGCAGAAGATTTTCAGCTTAATATAGTCCCACTTGTTCATTTTTGCTGTTGTTTTCCTTGCCCGGGGAGATATGTTCAAGAAGAAGTCACTCAAGTTTATGTCTAAGAGGTTTTTGCCTATGTTTTTTTCCACGAGTTTAATGGTTTCATGGCTTACATTCAGATTTTTGATCCATTTTGAATTTACTTTTGTATATGGGGTTAGACAAAGGTCCAGTTTCATTCTCCTACATGTAGCTGTCCAGTTTTGCCAGCATTATCTGTTGAAGAGACTGTCATTTTGCCATTGTGTGTCCATGACTCCTTTATCAAATATTAATAGACCATATATGTTTGGGTTAATGTCTGGAATCTCTAGTCTGTTCCTCTGGTCGGTGGCTCTGTTCTTGTGCCAGTACCAAATTGTGTTGATTACTATTGCTTTATAGTAGAGCTTGACATTGGTGAGTGAGATCCCCTATACTTTATTCTTCTTTCTCAGGATTGCTTTGGCTATTTGGGGTCTTTGGTGGTTCCATATGAATTTTTGAATTATTTGTTCAAGTTCATTGAAGAATGTTGCTGTGAATTTGATAGGGATTGCATCAAATCTGTATATTGCTTTGGGCAGGATGTCCATTTTGACGATATTAATTCTTCCTATCCACGACCATGGGATGAGTTTCCATTTGTAAGTGTCCCTTTTAATTTCTCTTAAGAGTGACTTGTAGTGTTCAGAATATAGGTGATTCACGTCTTTGGATAGATTTATTCCTAGGTAGTTTATTCTTTTTTATGCAATTGTGAATGGAATTGCTTTCCTGATATCCCTTTCTATTGGTTCATTGTTTGTGTATGGGAAAGCTACAGATTTCTGTGTGTTAATTTTTATCCTGCAACTTTGCTGTATTCCGATATCAGTTCTAGTAATTTTGGGGTGGAGTCTTTAGGGTTTTCTATGTACAATATCACGTCATCTGCAAATGGTGACAGTTTAACTTCTTCTTTACCAATCTGGATTCCTTGTATTTCTTTGTTTTGTCTGAATGCCATGGCTAGGACCTCCAGTACTATGTTAAATAGCAGTGGGGAGAGTGGGCATCCCTGTCTAGTTCCCGATCTCAGAGGAAAAGCTTTCAGCTTCTCGCTGTTCAGTATAATGTTGTCTGTGTGTTTATGATATATGGCCTTTATTATGTTGAGGAACTTGTCCTCTATTCCCATTTTGCTGAGCGTTTTTATCTTGAATGGATGCTGAATTTTGTCGAATGTTTTTTCAGCTATGGAGATGATCATGTGGTTTTTGTCTTTCTTTTTGTTGATGCCGTGGATGATGTTGATGGATTTTTGAATGTTGTACCATCCTATCATCCCTGGGATGAATCCCACTTGGTCATGGAGTTTGATCCTTTTGATATACTTTTGTATTCGGTTTGCTAATATTTTATTAAGTATTTTTGCATATACATTCATCAGGGATATTGGTTTGTAATTTTCTTTTTTGGTGTGGTCTTTGCCTGGTTTTGGTATTACGGTGATGTTGGCTTCATAGAATGAGTTTGGGAGTATTCCCTCCTCTTCTATTTTTTGGAAAACTTTAAGGAGAATGGGTATTATGTCTTCTCTGTGTGTCTGATAAAATTCTGAAGTAAATCCATCCTGCCCGGGTATTTTGTTCTTTGGTAGTTTTTTGATTACCGTTTCAATTTCTTTGCTCGTAATTGGTTTGTTTAACTTTTCTGTTTCTTCCTTGGTCAGTCTTGGAAGGTTGTATATTTCTAGGAAGTTGTCCATTTCTTCTAGGTTTTCAGCTTTTTTGCATATAGATTTACATAGTAGTATTTAATAATTCTTTGTATATCTGTGGAGTCTGTCATGATTTTTCCGTTCTCATTTGTGATTTTGTTGGATTGTGTTGATTCTCTTTTTCCCTTAACAACTTTGGCTAGTGGCTTATCTATTTTGTTTTTGTCAAATAACCACCTCTTGGTTTCATTGATGTTTGCTATTGTTTTACTCTTCTCAATTTTGCTTATTTCTTCTCTTATCTTTATTATGTCCCCCTTCTGCTGATTTAGGCCTCATTTGTTCTTCTTTTTCCAATTTTGATAATTGTGATGTTAGACTATTCATTTGAGATTGTTCTTGCACCTTCTAGTGTGCCTGGATCGCTATATACGTTCCTCTTAAGAGTGCTTTTGCTGCGTCACACAGAAGTTGGGGCTTAGTGTTGTTGTTGTCATTTGTTTCCATATATTGCTGGATCTCCATTTTGATTTCGTCATTGATCCATTGATTATTTAGGAGCGTGTTGTTTAGCCTCCATGTGTTTGTGAGCCTCTTTACTTTCTTTGTACAGTTTATTTCTAGTTTTATGCCTTTGTTGTCTGTAAAGTTGGTTGGTAGGATTTCAATCTTTGGAATTTTCTGAGGCTCTTTTTGTGTCCTAGTATGTGGTCTATTCTGGAGAATGTTCCATGTGCACTTGAGAAGAATGTGTATCCTGTTGCTTTAGGATGTAGAGTTCTATAGATGTCTATTAGGTCCATCTGCTCTACTGTGTTGTTCAGTGCTTCCATGTCCTTTCTTATTTTCTGCCCAGTGGATCTATCCTTTGGGGTGAGTGGTGTGTTGAAGTCTCCTAGAATGAATGCATTGCAGTCTATTTCCCCCTTTAGTTCTGTTAGTATTTGTTACACATATGCTGGTGCTCCTGTGTTGGGTGCATATATATTTAGAATGGTTATATCCTCTTGTTGGACTGAGCCCTTTATCATTATGTAGTGTCCTTCTTTGTCTGTTACTTTCTTTGTTTTGAAGTCTATTTTGTCTGATATTAGTACTGCAATCCCTGCTTTCTTCTCGCTGTTGTTTGCTTGAAATATGTTTTCCCATCCCTTGACTTTTAGCCTGTGCATGTCTTTGGGTTTGAGGTGAGTTTCTTGTAAGCAGCATATACATGGGTCTTGCTTTTTTTATCCATTCTGTTACTTTGTGTCTTTTGATTGGTGTATTAAGTTCATTTACATTTAGGGTGACTATTGAAAAATATGTACTTATTGCCATTGCAGGCTTTAGATTTGTGGTTACCAAAGGTTTAAGGTTAGATTCTTTATTATCTTACTGCCTATATAAGCTCACTTATTGAGCTGTTATATACACTATCTGAAGATTCTTTTCTTCTCTCCCTTCTTATTCCTCCTCCTCGATTCTTCATATGTTGGGTGTTTTGTGCTGTGCTCTTTCTAGGAGTGCTCCCATCTAGAGCAGTCCCTGTAAGATGTTCTGTAGAGGTGGTTTGTGGGAAGAAAATTCCCTCAGCTTTTGTTTGTCTGGGAATTGTTTAATCCCACTATCATATTTGAATGATAGTTCTGCTGGATACAGTATAGTTGGTGCAAGGCCTTCTGTTTCATTGTATTAAATATATCATGCCATTCTCTTCTGGCCTATATGGTTTCTGTCAAGAAGTCTGATGTAAGCCTGATGGGTTTTCTTTTATAGGTGACCTTTTTTCTCTAGCTGCCTTAAAACTCTTTCTTTGTCCTTGATCTTCGCCATTTCAATTATTATGTGTCTTGGTTTTGTCCTCCTTGGATCCTTTCTGTTGGGGGTTCTGTGTATTTCCGTGGTCTGTTCGATTATTTCCTCCCACAGTTTGGGGAAGTTTACAGCAATTATTTCTTCTAAGATACTTTCCATCTCTTTTCCTCTCTCTTCTTCTTCTGGAACCCCTATAATACGGATATTGTTCCTTTTAGATTGGTCACACAATTTTCTTAACATTGTTTCATTCCTGGAGATCCTTTTATCTCTCTCTCTGTCAGCTTCTATGCGTTCCTGTTCTCTGGATTCAATTCCATCAATGGCCTCTTGCATCTTATCCATTCTGCTTATAAACCCTTCCAGAGTTTGTTTCATTTCTGCAATCTCCTTTCTGGCATGTGTGATCTCCCTCCAGACTTCATTCCATTTCTCTTGCGTATTTCTCTGCATCTCTGTCAGCGTGTTTATGATTCTCATCTTGAATTCTTTGTCAGGAAGACTGGTTAGGTCTGTCTCCTTCTCTGGTGTTGTCTCTGTGATCTTTGCCTGTAGCTCTGCCTTTTCATGGTGATAGGAATAGTTTGCAGAGCTGGAACAAGTGACGGCTGGAAGAACTTCCCTTCTTGTTCGTTTGTGGCCTTCCTCTCCTGGGAGAAAAGCAACCTCTAGTGGCTTGTGCTGGGCAGCTGCGTGCAGACAGGGTTTCTGCTTCCTGCCTGGCTGCTATGGAGTTTATCTCCACTGTGACTGTGGGCGTGGCCTGGTTCGGGCCCCTGCTCCAAAGCGGTGAAGTGGCGTTGGAGAGGGAGCGGCATGGAGACTATTTATCTCTGTAAGGTGCCTCCCTATTCCCTGGAGCCCAGGGGTTAGACTGCCCTGCGATCCCCAGTTTCCTTACCTCTGGATATAGTGTCCCGCCCTGCCCTTTTAAGACTTCCAAAAAGCACCCGCTGAAACAAAACAACGACCACAAAAAAAAAATTTAATTAAAAATAAAAGTGGCCACTCGTTTTTCTTTATTCTCCGGTGACAGCCTCAGGCATCTGCTCACCGGTCTTGCAGCCCTCTTTCCCTAGCATTGGGGTCCCTATCTCTTTAAGACTTCCAAAAAGCACTAGCCAAAACAAAACAGAAAAAAACAAAATTTGGCTCACTTTTCTTATGTCCTCTGGGGCCCGGCCTCCAGTGCCTGCTCACTATTGCTGCCTTGTTTTCCTAGTATCCAGGGCCCTGCACACTGGCCCGGATGGCTGGGGCTGTGTGTTCGGCAGTCCTGTGCTCCATCTCCCTCCCGCTCTGCCTATTCTCCTCCTGCCGGGATTTGGGGGGATGGGCGCTTGGCTCCCACCGCGCTGTGGCTTGTATCATACCCCATTCATGAGGCGCTACTTTCTCTCTGCTGCGGATGTGGTCTTGATATTGTCCTGTGTCCTCTTGTCTTCATTCTAGGAGGGGTTGTCTTTGTTATATTTTCATAGATATTTGTGGTTTTGGGAGGAGATTTCCACTGTTCTACTCACGACGCCATCTTCCAACCCTCTCCAATGTGCCATGATTTCGATTAACCTCATGCTAGTAACATAATTTGAGTAAATCCGATTTCTACTCTATTAACTACAGGTTTTAAAGAATTGTGTAAAAAAAAAAACTTTCTGACATTCAAAAGTTTGTGAGTGTACTGATGAATCTGAAATAAGAGGTTAAATTTTTTTTTGTCACATTTAAGCAGAGTAGGGGAGTGATAATCGAAAATCTATGATTTATTAATAGTTAATACCTCTTTTCAGAGATAATAACATACAGTATGATGTGAAATAGTTTAAAATAGAAATTTAAAAATCACAACCTATTAAGATATACATTCTTATATTTTGTCCTGAGGCATTGCCCAATAAAAGAGGAAGATCTGTTTTCTTATATTCACTTCACTTATCAGGCATCTATTTTTAAATATATATATTAGAGTTCATACTATGAAAGTTAAAAATACAATACTTTAAAAACTCACTATTAAGTCTCTAGATAGCCTTGCTGAATTTCTTATTTTCAAAGATACTGTCTCTGAAGTGCTTCTAAATGCACACCTGCAAATTGCACATTCAGGACAATCAACCTTCTGTAACTATAACAACAATGATCAGATAATATGTCTTTTGAGAAGGCACAGACACACAAAGTGTATTCAAGATAAATTTGCCCCATTTCAGAAGACAATACATTTTTATTTCATTTAGGAAAAGGGATGATAAATTCACTTTGCTTGTAGTGCCAACTCCCTATGAAAAGAAAATTTCTGAATTATATAGATATCAGCATAACTGACACTTTTCCTAATGGCACATTTACTGAAACACTACAATTTTAAGAATAAAGCAAGCTAAACAGCTGTTGAAAAGGAAAAGAAAAAAGCTTACTTCACCTGTACTTGCTTGTGTTCCAGTGAGAACCAGTGTGAGAGACATTCATAAGCTCCTGATAAAATCTACAACTGGCAGAGCCCACAAGAGCTTTCTTCAGAGCTCACTAGGGAACTCCCGGTTCTACAATGGGATGGTCATGGGCTCAAAAACCATCTCAGACAGAGACAGGGATGTGCTCCATACACCCAGTGCCCCAGGAGCAGTGAGGAGGGCCCACAGCAGACACACTGGAAGGCTGTCCCACAACCCATGCTCTCTCGTGACACTTCACTGACAGAACAGTACAAGGAGCAAGAAAAGCATGAGGCCCGAAAGAACAGTCTCAGCCACAGGTTCTCAGTGAGCCACAGCAAATCTTGTTTCCCACAGAATTTTTAAAAGACATTCTTTCTAAGACTATGAGTTGCTGCAGCTGTGGAAAATTACCACAGGCTCCTTCTAAAAATGTTTTTTATGCCTGAGGGTAGCCCCTGGGGAGTTTCCTCATTTAGTGGATAAGGATCATTAATGCTATATTCCATTTTAGGGAATCTGAGTATAGAAGGAAAACACAGTTGGCAGTTCTAATCCTGGTAGGATATGTGCAATGCAGTTGTCTGAAACAGCTTCTTTCAGCAATTTTTATGCGAAATACAAAAAAAAAGAATATGCTGCTGAGGATTTTAAATTCCCAATTCAAACCCTACTGGTAGAAGAAGGAAGAGCAAGCAGGTGTGTCTACAAGCACCAACCGAAATTGCATGGGAAAAGCTTTCTTCTGCTCAACAGGAAAAGAAACCAGTAATAAAATTTTAAGAAATATCAGAGGAGTAAGTGGAAAGAACAAAATTAATTAAGAAAGATAATCTCTTGGCTATCGACATTTACGTCCTTCTTAAACCACAGTAATTTAGTAAAATAGGATTATTTGCCCTCCTCTAACTGCTCACACAACTGAACAGCTCTGTAGAGAACAGTATTTACATGTCTAAAACAATACAAATATAACATGTATTGTATTTTTACTTTAAAATAGTTATTAGTTACAGAAGAGAATGAGAATTAAAAACTAACAATTTTTCGTGTATAAATCAAATGGGTGAGATGAGAGAAGTTCTAAGAATGCAAATTTGTTATTTATTTAAGAAAGCAGTAAATACTGTCCTAATTTAAAATCAAGGATTATAGACACTAGTATGAGGGAAAGGGTGATCATAAAACTGCAAGCAGAAACTCATAAAAAGATACATCTTGGGGAGTTGGGAGAGGTCACATGAAAATAGGGGCATAGGAAAACTTACTCATAACCTTTGACACTCCTGTAAACAGGCTTTACTGTCTCAACATTGGCATTAACATTGCCCTAGAATCTTAAGCGTTCTGTTTCCTTTTCATTAACTTTGCTGCATAAAGCTAAGAATGAGAGAAAACTTTTAATGGAAAGAAAATCACCAGTTTGGATTACATAAGATAAATGTCTGGAAGCACAACAGGGGTGGCCTTTCAATACTCACAGCACAAGGCATTGTTTTTAAGAAAGACATGCCCCAGGGCCTCATCACTGTAGAACACTGTGGCAGACAACAAAGTAAAGTGAAAATGGAAGACTAAACATTCGGACAGAAGGTAAGAGAAGTGAAGACCTCCTTGATTAGGTAAGTGATGTTTTAGACAGAATAATACTGATTTTTAAATTCAGATCAAATTTCCTAAGAAAATATTAACTGCAGGATATGCGAGCTTCTAATTGAGGCAAATTCACATACAGGTTTCATCATAAAAACCAGAAGGTTCAGTAAGATTGCTTTGGAGACACTTGGCTCTGACTGCTATTAGAACAAGTGTGCAAATGCTGGATGAGGTGAGACCCAAAAGAACTGGTTTCACACACTCAGCTGAAAACACCTGTAGCTATTGCCCCTTCACATAACAATTTTTGTTGACTACATTCTGTGTTCCTAGCATCACAACAGGTGACAGACACTACAGTAAAGACACCACAGAGCCAGCTGAGGACAAGCACAAGGCACTCAGAGCCTAGCTGAAGGCAAATACACGAAAAAAACACACACCAAGATAATAAATGTCCTAAGAGTAATAAGGTTTTCTGGGCACGGGGGAGAGAGAAATAATGAGAGTCCTGGTCAATTAGAGGAAGATCAACAACAAGGCCTGCTCAAATTGGGTTTTGAGACAGAAACAGTACCGACTTATTCAGGAGGCGAAAAGACAGGATTTGGCAACCAACTGGGTAATGAGGTGAGGCAAATGGGGTGGGGCTACTTGCAGGGCTTCACTCTGTAGATGTAGCCATTAACCCTATATTAATAATGTCTACATTTTAAAGACAGAGCAAAATCTCCTGTGAACAACAATGAAATTTGGAACTTTAGCTTCCCTTTTTGTCTCTGAAGAGTTCTATTAGCACATAACTGCTGCACCCAGTTGGGCTTCAACATAGGTCAAAATTTCTGTCCATCACTACATTCTTTTCAATTCTGCCTAAATATATGCTTAATTTTCATGAAGGATAGTTTGGGAACAGCCAAGCCTGTGTTTCTCAAGTGTGATCACTGAGGAGCCCCAGGAGGTAGCAGGAAATGTGAATGGACTGTCTACAGCAGGGGTCAGCAATGGAGGAGCCTGTGAGCAAGTGTGCTGTTGTCATTTCTAAAGGGTTAGAAACCAAAACAAAACAACCAAACAGAATATGCAGGAGAGAACTATGTGGCACACAATGTCTAAAGTATTCACCAAATATCCCAACTCATGATATAGGGGATTTGAGGATATACTTTGAAGTATTCCTTGCTAATGTAAAATTTCTTAAATCTTAAATTTCTTAAATTGAATATGGCATTTTAATCTTAAAAATTCAGGGAAATCAGTCAAGGCATCCTGCCTCACAATATATCAGTGTTTGTCTTGCTACTAAAACTTGTTATGTTTCACAATGTATTGAAAATCCTCAAGTCAAATGGATGCTCTGGGCAGAGAGCTATCTTTATTCTGTGCCTTTGGGAAGTCCTAGGCCCTGAGAAAAACAATTAAGGTTTTGCCGGCAACACAGATAATAACCATCTTAACTTCTCCTAGTTTCCATTTCACCAAGTGACTATTTCTTGACCTTGAAATCATCCGGGGCCAACAACATAACCCATCATAGCCTGACAACAGTATGCCCCAAAGTATTTTTTTTTACAGATTACTAAAACAAACAGTGAAATAGCCTAATATGAAAATGTATTTTTTCTAAAATAATATTCAATTTAACAAACTCTGGAATAGCTTGCCAGTTGCAAACTAATATGGCTAGTAACAAACAAAATAGCCTATAGCAGATAAATGATTACATTAACAATAATAATCCTTTAAAGGAATGACATGTATCTAAAATTAAGTTACCTGTATTTGGAAACTATTTTTTTTAGACAACAAAGGAGGGCACAAAATGGTAAATACAGAATGATCCAAAAAAAAAGATGTTTGGGGGGACTCAATAATATGGGTGATTGTAGTAAACACACTGTTTTTCAGGTGAAACCTTCATAAGAGAGTATATCAGTAATATCTTAATATTTAAAAAAACACAAAGACCAAATGTTTGCTGACTTCCTTGAAAGATAAAACTGATTACACCCACTCTTCTTTATCATTCTCATTTTTCTAATATTCACTGCTTTCATATTCATTTTAGGGCTGGGAAAAAGAAATAATGACAAAAAGACCACTGAGTAACCAGTTCAGTTTGAAAACTTTAAATAACCCTTTCTAACAACTTCCTGTGAGACCGTTATCTAAACAGCATTTCATATAATTATGTGTGGGTATGTGTGTGTGCCACACATACATATGAATAACTCTATTGAATAATATATGTGTGAATCAGGGATTTGAAAATCTGCTAATTAAGAGAGTTGGTCCCTCATGCTTCAAAAGACAAACCCAAATACACTAAATATATCCCTCACAATGATAATACCAAAAGTCTTACATAAACACTTCACTTGGGAATAACACAGCTTCATAAAACGTAGCAGATTTTGTGGTGCAATTCTGAGCCTCCACCAGTGGTAACAAGATGCTAATACATCTTGTCTCCATTCATGGAAAAGAAAAGGAGAAGAGATGCCACAATGAACCACTGCTGGGTAATGAGCCTTTCTGCTCCTCCTCAAGACCAGCTGCAACCATCTCCAGTCTACTTCAGGCTCCAATTAACAAAGTAAAATGGGGAAATGTTGTCACACTTGGCCACAAATCATTACTTACACAAGGAAACTTTTATATAAACTTATTGGGCTACCAATATAACTAATGCTTGGGTACACACTTAATACTCCACAAGTATCATCTAAAATTACAAAAATTCAAAAGTTTTAAAAGATAAATAATCTTTTAAGTTGCTTCATGGAAAATGGCCAAAAGATTATTCTTCTATAAAAACAGTCTTCTTTCTCTCAACTGAGCCTTCCTTTCTTTATAATCAAACAAGACTTACGTGAAAAAATTCTGGAACTGTGTTTTACAATGTGAATAAACTTAACATTACTAAAATGTACAATTAAAAGCAGTTAAGATAGTAAATTCTGTAATATTTTTTTACCACAAGAAAAATTTTTTATGAAAAACAAAATTAAAAAAACATTTAATGAAATCCACATCATTTCTTCCCTGAAAAGGTATGACAAGGAAAGAAAGGGGAGCAAATATTCTCCTTTTGTGTAGTAGATGTGTGTGTTTTCATTTCTGGTGCATTCCACACATACGAGTTCCACAGAGATACAACAAAGTTTAAAAATCTTGAACATGAGGACTTGAGCTTCCTAAAGTCCGAATCAGACACTAAAGCTCCTCAGAAAAGACTAGGTGTTGGGACACCATTTCAAGAGAGAAATCTAGCTCACGGTGGGTCACCAGAGGGAAATAGCAAGATCAACCAGTCTGTGCCAATCCGGTTCTTAACTACAAACAACAGAAATGAACACTGGCAACTTAAAAGGGAAAGGAAACCGTGGCGGTACAGTAGGAGGTCTCAGAATTCACACTAAAGGCAGAGGACCAGTTTACTTAGAAGGAATTTCCATGACTGTACCCAAGAACACACCTTGCCTTACCCCAGGATCAGACCATCACCCCTGTGCACTTACTACCACCTCCAACTGGTCCTGTGTTTCTGTGCTGTTCCCTCAGTGTTCAGATTCTGGGGTGGGAAGAACCGAATGGGCATAAAAGGGAGCTTCTTTTCAGTGGAGAATTCCTCCCAATAGACAGCATATTCAAATGCTGAGGACAGAGAGAAGGCAATTTTCCACAGTGGATACCAAGGAGCTTAGTAGCCATTTATGACTGCAGGTCTAGCTCATTCCGTTTAAAATAAGTAAGTTTCCAGCGAGTTCCAGGAAACAGAATCTTCATGCTGACTGGATCCTGCCACTTGCGATGCGGTAGGTTTCCACACATTATCACCAGATAAGACTAGTCATAGACCATCATGGTTTAAGCAAGCTGCACAAAAGCAGGTGGAATGAATGAGGCCATGGTTAGTTGCCCTCTAAGCCTTTTGCTTTTATCTGTCAAACCTGCTTGACCTTGATCAGAGCAGACACTGTCTTCCAAACTCATGCCAGAACAGAGTAAGGACAGAGTGTACACCCCAGCATTATGGGGCTAACAATACCCAAGCAGAAAATATGCCATTTATCTGGCAGAGTTTGGTCAATATGAAAGCCTCTAACCAGCTTCCAGTCTATCTGAACAAACTCCCACAGATACTGTAGGGCAAAGCTGCACAGACATTTAGAAAGTCACAAAGAGGAGAAAGTAAGGACAGAGAACTTTCATAACATTACATTCTCTTTTCATTCAATACATTTCTCTACTCAAAATCCTTTGAAATTCCTCTGTTCAAAGGGCTTCTACTTTTATGATGATAGAGCAGAGATGTCTCTACCACATTTATTTTCTTGAAAAGTCAACAGAACAAGCCTTTAGAAAAAACTGAAATCCATTTTTTAAAGCAAATGTAGTAGACATCTAGATACACAACAACATATGCAAAATGTATGTTGAAATGGTGATGAATGTGAGACACAGAGGATGGCCAAACCTCAGTGTCTGAGGAGGCAGCATCAACATAAACAGGCTGCAGGACCACCTGTGAAGGTGGCTTGTGGGCAAAGGCAGAAACAGGAGACCATTTGAAAGCCTGTGAAAGGAGCAGTAAGACTCCAAGTCTACTCCACTTTCCCCTTTTTTGTAGAGCAACAATGTCGTAACACCGGCAGTGAAGAAAATAGGGGTGAAAACCAGGTTAGAAAGTACACATGTGCATGTCAGAGCAGGAGATCCTCCAGGCCTACAGGAACTCTATCCACACAGGTCAAGAACTCCAGTATCTGGACTGATATTCCCAAAATAAGAGATCAAGGGGCCATCCTATGGGAAAATTAACCCATCTACTGAAAAGACTTACAGATAAACTATTAGTATCTGCAATGAGAATGCCACCTGGGGACCCAGTCACCCTACAAAGTCTGGCAGAAAACAAGCCCACAGACATATAGGCGCACGTGCCACATATGGGCACACTCCATTTCTTGATAGATCTCCAGTGCCTCACCTCTTAAATAAGCGAAAGAGAAGGATCACCAGACATCTGAGTAAGCCCACAATAATTAGGAGAAAAGACCAAAATAACGTGAAAAAAAGTATAATAGTGGAAACAGACAATACTGGTAAAAGAAGAAAACTTCAAAGAAATCATATTTAATATCTCCATTGAGCTAAGATGCTGCATTCATCACATAAGAGCTTATTATTAAAAAGAAAAAAATCAGGAAGAATGGAAAAGAAACAAAAAAATCAAGGGAAGGATTCAGAGGTTAAAGAAATCTCACGGAAAGGAGAATAAAAATTTAGAGAAGGGGACAATACAAAAAAAAAGTTAAGAACACTGGAAAGTCAATGTTGAAAAGTTTTATACCAAAATTAATATGCAGTCAAAAAAAAGGGAAAAATGAGAAAATCTTCAAAGGAAATACTATAAGAACATATTAAATAACTCAAAATCATAATTCTTAGGTTATAAGGATCCACTGAGCACTCAACTCAATGAAGGAAAAATAGTTTACATTGTGGTTAATTCACCAACAATTTCTCGGAAAAACATGAGTAAGATACCTAAAAAACTAGCACAGAAGAAAATGACAAAAACATGCAAAATATCAAGGAAAACGACCTCAGACTTGTCCACTGCAGCACTGGAGAGCAGATGATAATAAATCTGGTGGCCAGAAAGATTTCCCACCTAGGGTTCTGAACCCAGCAGAACTACCTGGCAGCCTGAGACCACTTTCATGCCTGCAAAATCTGAGGAAGTTGTCGAAAAGGGCTGGATTTTGTTTGAAGCCTCCTAGCTGTATTTGATAGCCTCACTCCATCACATTACCCTAACCTTAACACTAACCCATTCCCATACCCTAACCCGTTCATGTACTCTATCCATAGTTCTAACCACTTCTCTTCCTATTGTCTTATTTCAAACAAAACCCCTATGACAAACCCTACTCTTCACTCTGTTCCAATCCTCCATTTATTAAATATTAGGCAGTATTATTTTAATCCTAAATATCTAAATTCTTAAATCCCCACGCTCTGAACCCTTAAATTCCAAATGTAAGGTTCTAAATTAACTAAGGGAAGTTACAAGAAAGAAGAACATTACACAAACATGTTTTCCTTGTATACATTAGCAATGAATAATCAAAAAAGGAATTTTTAAATTCTCTACTAAATAATGTCAACATTAATAATATACATTGGAGCAGACTTAATTTAAGTGCAAGTATTATGCATTTAAAATTATAAAACATTGATAATAGGAAAAATAAAGAAAAGCAAAATAAATGTAAGGTCCTGCTGTGGTGATGGCAGACTTAATATCTCTAAGATGGCAATGGCACAAATGCACCCTACAGACTCAATGTGGTTCCTATGAAAATTCCCAAAGCTTTTTAGGAAGAATTTCTCCTGCTGATCCTGTCACATATTAAATTGCAAGGGACCACAATGAGCCCTTGAGCAGAATCTTGAAAAAGAAAATCAAAGCTGGAGGCACAGGCTTCCCAAAATCTAATCTTAGTACAAAGTGAGCAGTAAATGAAACACTGTGACACTGTCATAAAGTTACACAGCTGACCCTTGGACAGTACTAATGTGAACTCCACAGGTCCACTTAAACTGATTTTTCCCCGCAAATATGTTGGGAAAATGTTAAGTCAACAATTTGAAACGTTACCTTTTCTCTAGCTTCTTTACTGTAAGAATATAGCACATAGTAGGTATAATGTACAAAATATTGTTAATCGAGTGTTTATATTATTGGTAAGGCTTCCAGTCAAAATAGGCAATCAGTTTTAGGATAACTAAGGTTTGGCAGAGTCACATGTTTTATGTAGATTGTGATTCTGTGGGGGAGTCAGCACCACTAGCCCCCATGTTGTTCAAGGGACGACTGTATATAAAGATCAACATACCTGAATGGAAATATCCAGTTGATTTCTGACAAGGGTGGACAACATTAACTTATGGAGAGAAAGTGTCTTTCCAGTAAATGGTGCTTGGCAACCTCCTGTCTACATGCAGAAGAATGAAAATGAATCCTAACTTATATCACATACAAAAATTAACTCAAAATACATAACGGCTTACATGTAATAGGTAAAACATGGGGATAAGTCTTCATGACCTTTGATTTAGCTATGGTTTCTCAGATCTGAAACCAAAGTACAAGCAACAAGAGAAAGAATAAATTAATTTCCTCCAAATTAAAATCTTTTCTGCATCAAAAGATTCCAACCAAGAAGTGAAAAAAGTCACGGAATAGAAGAAAATATCTGCACACTGTACATCTGACAAGAGCCTGTTATCCAGAATACACCATGAACTTGTACAGTGCAACAAGGCAACATCCCAACTTTTTAAATGGATGAGAGACTCCAAGACATACAAATGCTCCAACAAGCACATGGAAAGGTGTCCCATAGAATTCCCTGCACACACATGGGAATGGCTATATTCAGGAAAACTGAAAATCACACATTGCAAAGGATGCAGAAGAACTGGAGCCCCTAACCTTTGCTTGTGGAAATGTAAAACGTGCAGCCTGTGTACTACACCTTGGTGTTTCCTCATAAAGATAAAATACAATTACTTAATTGTGGTTCTACATCCACTCCTAGATAATACTTCAAAGAAATGACTATGATGTTCAAACAGAAACTGGCCCACGAGTTCTTGGCAGCATTGATCAGCACAGCAAAAAGTCAGAAACAACTCAAATGCCCATCAAGGTGTGAATGGATGGATAAAAACGGGTTGATCCATAAACTGCATTTTTCTGCCATATAGAGTAAGGAAAATGGTCCACAGCCTCCTGGAAAACGGTGTGGAGAGTGGGGAAGGTGTCCCCAGAAACTTGAAGATACAGTTAATATATGAGCAGCAATTCCATTTCAGGGCATCTGCCTAAACAACAGGGCATCTGCCAAAAGCAGGGACTTAGATATTTGGACACCTATGCTCACAACTGCATGACTCACAATGGTTAAAAGGTGGAGAAGACCCACGTGTCCACAGACAAATGGATGAACAAAGTGTCCTCTCCACACAGTGGAGTGAACAAGGGCATCCTGGCACCTGCTGCATGGATGAATCCTAAAGCCAATTTTCTCAGTTAAATGCGCCAGTCACAGAAGGATGAATACTATGTGATCCCACTTACGTGAGATCTGGTGGAGCCCATCTGAGCTAAAGTCCCTGGAAGAGTTCCAGAAAAAGGAAATGTGATCAGAATAGAAAGACATTTTCACACAGCTGGGGTAGATGGAAACAGCTGTGCTGGGTCTGTGCACTGGATTATCATGTGGAGACCCTAATACATCCCTCATTTAGGGTCAGGTGGTGGCTCCCTATAAACTTGTCCCTATTTAGGGTAGAGGCCAAGAGAATTTTGTGTGAAGTGGCAGGTGTGGTAAAGTGGGACCATGGGACATTTAGTGTAAAGAGTGTTTGTACTGAAACTGCAAGTTTTCTGTGTGCTTGAAATTGCTGGAAAGTAAATTACTTTGCAGAACAACCACGTCGGTCCTGCACCAGAAAAGCAGAGCAGACATCACACCCTGTCACAGAGGCCAAGCTCTCCCCATTCAGTTCACACGAAGTGGACCACTACTTAGCCTGCGGGAGACACTACAAGGCACGTGGTAAAATTCCCTTGCAGACACGGGGCTTGGGTGTTGGGACGACCTGGAGTGGAACACTGGGATTTTTAAATTCCAGTTTCCACACTGCTCCACCAAAAACCTGTTACAGCTAAAAATAAAATCAATAATCTAGCAGGATACAAAATCAACATACAGAAGTTGTTTACTTCTGTTCACCAATAACCAACCGTCAGGAAGAGACATTAAGAAAACAATGCCCTTTACAAATGCATCGTAAATAATGAAGTACCTAAGGAGAAGCCTAACCAATGAGGCGGGAGGCTTGAAGCTTGAGGCCTAAACACTGTGGACACTGCAGACAAGGATGGGGCGGGGGTGGGTTAGGTTATTACAAGTCCTGTCGACCAACAGGATCCTTCAGACTCCGTGGGACCCCCCCATCGAAATTCCACCACACTTCACAAAGAAGCAAACACCCAACAGGCTGGATAGAACCACACAGGACCCCATCCCCACAGCCGACATGAGAAAGCAGAGCCCGGGCATCGGGCCGTGACCTCCCACTACACTGTGGACCTGTAGCAACGGAGACCCCATGTTTCGCCCAAGCAGAAGCGGGAGTCTAAACAGAACACCAAGTGCCCTTCATCCCCCAACCTGCTCAGCATGAAGAACCGGCTCACTTGGCCCCGGTCGCAGGCAGTAGGTGTTGGCCACCTTCAGGGAGCCAGGCTGGTTCAGCACCATGCTGTGCCCAGGGGGGCCTCCCAGGTGGACCCCACCTCGGGGACCCTTCGCAAGAAACCACCCTGTGTGCTGGGCGCTCAGCAAAGGCTGAAGCACAGGTAAGCGAGCCGCTTAAGTAGCCAACTCCCCTCCGCCCCCATTCTCATTTCAGAGCCTTGTTAGGAAGGATGCCTGCAGCCTGGAAGGTGTCCCGCAGGTGTGGACAATCCACCCACTGCAATGGGCCCGAGGCACGCAGCGTGGAGACACAGGCTACCGGGGAAGCGCTGGACACCACATACCCGCCCCTGCCCTGTCTCAGCACGGGCCTGAACTCTCCCTGAGTGCCGTCCGCCACACCCTGAACTCAGCTGCACCGGTCGTGGCCCAGACTCCACAAATACTCAGTTAACCATCGCAGGCCTTCCTCTCCCGGCCCCTGAAGAGGAGCGCTCAGTAGGATATGCACGGAAAGCTTCTCCTTACCTTTCCGTACTGCAGCTCCTCAGGAAACCGAGGTGCCCCTGTGGACGCGGCCCGCGGTGTCACGGAGCTGCAGAGGATCCGGAGCAATACCGGCACCGGTCAGAGCCGGGAGAAAAGGCCTGCGTCCTGACAGCGCATGAGCCCTGCTGATCCACAAAGAGGGCAGAGGCGCCACTTGCGGGTCACGGTGAGCATTGCAGGATGCGTGCTTACAGCTCAGTGAAGGTGGTGCCCCCTTGTGGCTAAACTGATGAACCACAAATCTTTGGAAATTCATGCCACAATGGGCACAAATTTCTTGTGTCTTCTCCACTTTAAGAGTGAAATGAATGAAATGAAGTAGGCAAAGGCTTTACAAGTTACACCAAAATTAACTCGAAATTCCCCATAGGCATGTTCCTTAGAAAACTAAAAATAGAAATACCATTTGACCCGGTAATTCCACTCTTAGGAATTTACCCAAAGAATATAGTTTCTCAGATTCCAAAAGACATATGCACCACTATATTTGTTACAGCACTTTTTACAAGAGCCAAGATATTGAAGCAACCAAAGTGTCCATCAGGAGATCAATGAATAAAGAAGGTGTGGTACATAAACACAATGGAATACTTCTTAGTCATAGGAAAAAACATATCCTACCATAGGCAACAACATAGTTGGAGCTGGAAGATATTATGCTCAGTGAAATAAGCAAGGTGGAGAAAGACAAATGCCAAATGATTTCCCTCATTTGTGGAGTATAACAGCAAAGTAAAAATGAAGGACCAAAACAGCAGCAGACTCACAGACTCCAAGAAGGGACTAGCAGTTACCAAAGGGGAGGGGTGTTGGAGGGCAGGTGAAAATGGAGGGAGAAGGGTATTGAGGGGTATTATGATTGGCACACATGGTGTGGGGGACCACAGAGAAGACAGTGTAGAGCAGAGAAGACAAGAAGTGACTCTGCGGCATCTTAATGCACTGATGGACAGTGACTGCAATGAGGCATGGACGGGACTTGATAATATGGGCAGATGTAGTGACCGCAGTGTTCTTTCATGTGAAAGCTTCATAAGAGTGTATGTCAATAATACTTTAATTAAAAAGAATTTTTAGTGGTACACTCATAAAAAAATTTTTCATAGTCAAATTTTAGATGCAAAATTATAAAATTTGTAGGTAAAGCAAGAAAATCTACACAACCTTGATGAACCCAACACCAAAGGCCTATCCACAAAAGAAAAATAATCACATGTGCTTTATAGAGTTATAATTTCTACTCTAAAAGACCTTGCTCAGAGAACCCAAAGACAAGACACAAACAAAAAAAGATAATATTTGCAAAATACATTTTTGATAAAGGATTTGTACTCAAGATATACAAAGATACATAAAACAAAAATGAGCCATTAAAAATATTTTACAATTAAAAAAGGTCTCACCATGACATTCAAGAATTACATCACCAGTATTTATACAACTGCTTTGAAAAACTATATCCCAACAAAAGCCATAATGTAGTTTTACATAATAGCTCTATTCATAAAGGCTAAAAACTTAAAGAAATCAGGATGTGTTTCAGCAGATGAATGCTTTGGCAAATTGGGTTATATCCATTACATTTCACTATAATTTGTACAGTGAAATGTACAGTGATTTGCCCAGTGAAGCTGGTGCCTTGATCACTGGTGCTCACAGGTGTACCCCAAATGTGAAATGGTTTCTAACAGCTTCTTTGTAATTATGAAGGCTTTGGCCTTGGGCCAGGAGAAGGCTTAATTCTTCCCTGTGGGGTTGGAACACATCGCCCTCCAAGTACACGACATGTATGTGTTTGCCAACCTGGAAGCACTCCAAAATCCATATTTTGAGACACTTGTATGATGTATTATTAACTCCATTTTTTTCTCCTCCCCTTTCTCTGGAGAATGGAGGGTTGAGGCTGAAAATTCCAACTTTCTAATCATGGCATGGGCTTTCTGCCTGTCAGACACCTGAGCAGAACCCACCCAGAACCACCTACTTAGTATAAAAGAATCTCTTACCCAGGAGATTCCCAAGGATTTAGGAGCCCAGGATCAGGAATGAGGCAAAGACCAGAATATGTTTTCTGTTGTATTTCTGTGTTCACAGTGGCAAATCCCAGGAAGAGAGTCAGGAAGTTCTACTTCTGCTATCCTTGGATAAGGAGGATTTACAACAAAAACTGTTTACTTCTTTAAAATGTTATAATGTTTTACCCCAAAGTGTATGGATTAGATTCCAACTAAAAGGCTATATGGGTGTAGTGACAAGTATTAGCTTCCACAGCTATTTGAGGGTCTGACCGAGGCAGTTTCTATGACTGTCCATTCGCAGGTCTGGGTGGGGAGTGTAGGCCCCTCCCTTGTAGTGGTAGAAAGAGCCCTGGGCTCAGAGAAAAATCCTATCTTACAAAAGAAGTGGGACTTTTGTCTAAAGTTGCCATAGGAACACAAGTTAAATTTGAATTTCACAGAAAAAATAATTTTTTGGACATACTTATATTAACATAATTCTTGCTATCATCTGAACTATATCGTGTGTTTTTACCCCAAGACTGGCAACGCTATCTTAGGCCAGTCATCTAAATGCTTGAAGCTTCAATTTACTCATCTGAGAGATAGAATAATGCACACTGTAGAGTGCTGTGCTTAGTATCAACTGGGAACACTGCAAGGGCTGGGGGAGTTGTTCTTGACCCTCTTAGGGTTGCTGGGTCTGAAAATGAAACTGACAAAGATTAACCAGAGAAAAGCACACCCATTTATTAATAGGTTTTATGTGATATGGGAGACTTCACAAGGAAGTGAAGACCCAGAGAAGCAGTTGGCCCTGAGCAATTTGTGCTGGGTTTGATAAGGAGTGGACATTTGTGGAGAAATATGACAGGTTCAGGAGTATGAGATAGTGTCGTAAATAGGGGAACTTATCAAGGCCTGCTCATTAAGATTCCTCTTTCTGTCCCTTTGTCTTCAAAGAAAAGGATTTTCCTTTCCTCTTGGTATAGGGAGGGTACCTCTCACATAAGATTAAGACAATTAAAAACACTTGATTTTTCTAGCTTACCTTACAGTTATAATACAGCACAAAACATGTGTAATGTACAAAGTATGTGTTAACTGTTTATATTATTGGTAAGTCTTCCAGTAAAAATAAGCAATGAGATTAGGATAATACTTAAGTTTGTGGGGAGAGAGATGTTTTATGTGTATTCTGACTCTGTGGGATGTCAGCTATACAACCCCCCATTTTGTTCAAGGGTCAACTGTATGCACAGATCAACAGAAGTGAGTGGAAAGCCCAGAAGTGACCCAAACCATATACAGTCACTTGCTTTCTGACAAGGGTGGAAAAAATTAAATTAGGGAAAGAATTGTCTTCCTTGCTAACGGTGCTGGGCAAATAGCTGTCCATATGCAGATGAATGAAACTGAACCCTTAACACATATCACATACAAAAATTAACTCAGAAAAGACAAAGGGCTTACATAATATTTAAAAAACAACAGAGTCTAGAAGAAAACATGAGGATAAACGTTCATGAACTTGGATTTAGCCATGATTTCTCAGATCTGACACCAAAGGACAAGCAACAGAAGAGAGCATAAAATTAAAAACTTTTCTGCGTTAAAAGTTACCAACCAGAAAGTGAAAAAACAGTCACATAATGAAAGGAAATATCTCCACGTTGTACATCTAAAAAGAGCCTGTAACCCAGGAAACACCACAAACTAGTACAAGGCAACAAGAGAAGACAAATGTTTAAAGTGGATTAAGATTCCAAGTAAGACATACAAATGTTCAACAAGCACATGAAGAGGTCTCACACAGCATCAGTTGCTATGGAAATGCAAATTAGACCACAGAGACCCCCACCCAATGCAAGCACATGGCATTGGCCATACTCAGGGAAATTCAAAATCACATGTTACCAAGGATGCATAGGAATTAGAGCCCCTAAACTTGGCTTGTGGAAATATAAAACATGCATCTTGTATACAACAGCTTGGCATTTCCTCATAATATATAATACAGTTACCTAATTGTGGGTAAAGAACCGATCCTAGATAAATACCACAGAGAAATGAAAATGCTGTTCAAACAGAAACTGGCCCAAGAGTTCTTAGCATCACTGCTCACCACAGTAAAAGGTAGAAACAACTCAAATGCCCATCAAGGGATGAACAGATGAACAAAACAGGGTTGATCCATAAACTACATTATTCTGCCAAATATAGAAATAAAGAAGAATGGTCCAAAGCTGATTTGAAAACACTGTGTGTGAAGAGTGTCCCCCAAAACTCGAGCATAGTTAACATATAATTAACAATTCCATTTCAGGGCATTTGCGCAAATGACAGGAAAGCAATGACGTAGATATTGCACACCTCTGTTTACAGCTGCATGAGTCACAACAGCCAAAAGGTGGAGACGACCCGGGTGTCCACAGACAGATGAAAACAATGCGGTCTCTACACAGTGGAGTAAACAAGGAGTCTCAGAACCTGCTGCACAGATGGACCCACAAAGCCATTATGCTCATGGAAATGCGCCCCTCCAAGAAGGACAAATATTATGTGATCCTGCTTATTCAAGGTCCCAGAGAAACCAACTGAGGTAAAGTCTCGGGAACAGTTCCAGAAAAAGGAAACTGCATCAGGATAGTAAGACATGTGCACTAAGCTGGAGCGGATGGTGACAGCTGTGGTGGTTCTGTGCATTGGATTATCATGTGGAGACCCTAATACTTCCCTCATTTGCAGTCAGATGTTGTTTCCCTGGAAGCGTGTCCCTGTTTGGGGTAGACACCACAGAAATTTCGTGTGACGTGGAAACTGTGGCAAAGTGAGATGCTAGGAAATTCAGTATAAAGTGAATCTGTACTGACACTACAAGTTTTCTGTAGGTTTTAAATTGCTGGAAAGTAAATTAGTTTGCAAAATAACCATAAGAAAAGCACAGCAGACATAACATCCTGTCAAGAGAGGACAAGCCCTTCCACCCAGTTCAAACAAATGGCACCTTGCAGGGGTCCAGGGCTCATTAGAAAGCCTGTGGGAGGTTCCCCTGCAGCCACTTGGCCTTGGATGTTGGGAAGACCTGGGGTACAAACAGTGGAATTTTAGAATCCAATTTCCCACCCTACTTCACCAATGTCCTGTTAGAACTAAAAATGAATTCAGTAAACTTGTAAGATACCAAACCAACTTATAAAAGTCGTTTGCTTGTATTCACTAATAACGAACCATCAGAGATTAAGAAAATAATGCCCTTTACACGTGCATCATAAAGAAGAAAGTGTTGTGTAAGAATAAAACAACTCCTACCATTTGCAACAACTTGGATGGTGCTAGAGGGTATTATGCTCAGTGAAGTAAGCCAGACGGAAAAAGTCAAGTACCAAATGATTTCACTCATACGTGGAGTGTAAGAATAAAGAAAAAACGGAAGAAACAAACCAGCAGCAGATTCACAGAACACAAGAATGGACTAAGAGTTACCAAAGAGAAAGGCCCTGGGGAGGGAGGGTGGGAAGGGAGGGTAAGCGGGGAAAGGCATTATGATTAGCCCACATAATGTGCCAGGAGAGGTATGGGGAGGGCTGTCCAACACAGAGAAGACTAGTGATTCTACAGCATCTTACTTCACTGATGGTCAGTGACTGTAATGGGGTGTGTGCTGAGGACTTGATGATGGGGGGAAACTAGTAACCATAATGTTGCTCATGTCATTGTAGATTAATGATACCAAGGAAATAAATAAACAAGTCTAAAGTGCTGTGGAAAAAACTGTAGTATTTCCAAAGTATCTCACCTAGCCTTCGTGCATCTCCACATCAGTAGGTGCTTCCAAGAAGTGGAGAGAAATAGTCCATCTCTCTATCAACAGGTAATTACGAGGGCGAGCGAGGGCATATTTGGACTGGAGAAGTTCGGTGGGGCCCCTTCTTCTGAAGCCTGGTTGTGACAGACACGGGCAAGCTGAAGTGGATGACTACTAGTAAGTAACAAACGGGTTTCTCCCACTTTATTTCTCCCTTTGACTGATTTCGGCTCAAAGGTATTTAGTTCAGGAATTTTCTCCAGAAGTTACAGGTACATAAGAACAAACTTAACCGAGGAGGTGGGAGACCTGAAAATTGTGGACCCTGCAGATGTGGACGGGAAGAGTTAGGTTGTTACAAGTCCCTCCACACACAGCAATGTGCACAACCCCTGCGACCCTCACCAAAATTCCATCGCACTTCTCACAGAAACTAAGCAAACACCCTGCAGGCTTGGTTGAACTGGACGGGACCCCATCCCCACAGCCGTCCTGGGAAAGCAGAGCAGGAGCATGGCGCCCTTTCATCCCATTACAATGCAGTGCTGCAGCAACCGAGACCCCGTGTGGCGCCCAAGCCGAAGCGGGTGTGGTAACAGAACACGGGGCGCCCTCTGCTTCACCAATCCAGCTCTTCCCTTGGAGGCAGCACACGAGGCCCGGGCACAGGCCACGGATGGGGGGCAGCCCTCGGGAAGCTGGGCTGTGTCAGTGCCGTGCTTAGAATGGGGAGAGTCTCCCAGGCGGACCCCACACTGGGGACTCTTCTCAGGAAAACAAGCTGTGTGCTCAGCACACCGCAAGACCTGAACCCCAGGTAAGCAGGCCATTCAGCAACCAAGTCCCCTCTGCCCCATTACCATCTCAGAGCCTTGTCAGGAAGGACGTTTGGAGCCTGGAGGGCCTCCCGCCGGTGCGGCCAATCCACCCACCGCACGGGCTCCCGGGACGCGCTGGGCGAGGCTCACTCGCCCTGGCACGGACTCAGCTGTGTCCCGGACTCACCCGCCCTCTCAACTCCACCCGTCGCATCAGCCGCTCCCCCAAATTCAACTGAGACCCCTTTCCCTGCCGCAGGCCTTCCTCCACAGGCCCGTGAAGGGGAGCGCTCTGCAGGCGACGCACGGGGAGCCTCTCCTCACCTTTCCGTCCCATGGCTCCTAAGAAAACCGAGCTTTCACGGCGGCCGCGGACGGCAGTGTCCTGGACGGTGCCGCAGGGGAGCCTGAGGAATCCCGGCTGCCACCAGAACCAGAAGGATGTCATGGGCCTGATCGCGCATGCGCCACGCAGGTCCACAGACAGGGCAATGGCTTCGACTGAGGGCCACGGTGGGCAAACTACACCCACTTATTTCTAAGTTTTATGTGATATGGGACGAGGGCTCACAGCTCGAGGAAGGTGGCGCCCCCTCGTGGCTCGATTGATGAATAACAAAATTTCGAGAAAATCAAACCCCAATTTGCAGGAATTTCCCATGTCTTGTATAATTTGTTGGAGAACATACAGAATGCAATGAAGGTACGCACAAGCTTTACAGCTTACACAAAAATTCACTCAACATTCTCCATAGACAATTTTTAGGTGCAAAATTATAAAAATTCTATGTAAAAGCAAGAAAATCTATACACTCTTGCTGATGACTTTTAACCCCCAACACCAAAATCCTGTACAAAAAAGAAAAAGGATACATCATGTGGGATTTATAGAATTAAGATTTCTACTCTATAAAATCTTGTTCAAAGAACCCAAATACAAATTACACACTGGGAGAAAATGTTGGCAAATACATATTTTATAAAGTATTTGTACTCAAGATACACAAAAATCCATAAAACAAAAAAGAACCATTAAAAACTATCTTAAAATTGAAAAGATAAGTCTCACTTTAGGATCCAAGAATTGCGTCGCTGTTATTTAGACAACTGCTTTGAAAAACTGTGTCTCAACAAAATTCACCATGCAATTTTACACAGTACCTCTATTCATAATGGCTAAAAACCTAAGGAAATCAGGATGTGCTTCAGTAGATGAATGCATTAGCGAACTGGGGTACATCCATTACCTTTCATTAAGACTTGTACGATTTGCCCAGTGAAGCTGGTGCCATGATCAACGGAGGTTACAGAAGGTCTACCCCATGTGAGAAATGGTTTCTAACGCTTTTTTGTTACTGTGAGGGATCTCCCTTGGGCCAGCAGAATGCTTCATTCATCCCTGTGGGGTTGGGACTCATCACCCTCCCAGTACACCACATGGATGTGTTTACCAACCTTGAATCTCTCCAAACTCCAATTGTTGAGACACAGGTATGACGTATTATTAACTCTGTTTTTATCCGCTCCCCTTTCTCTGGAGAATGGAGGGGTGAGGCTGAAAATTCCAAGCTTCTAGTCATGGCTTGGGCTTTCTGCCTTTCAGGCACCCAAGCAGAGCCCACCCAGAACCACCTACTTACATTAAAAGATGCTGCTATTACCCAGGAAATTCCCAGGGCTTTAGGAACCCAGTGTCAGGAATGAGGCCCAGACCAATATACGCTTTCTATTGTATTTCTGTGTTCATGTTGGCACATCCAGGGAGAGGGTCAGAAAGCTGTATTTCCACTATCCTAGGAGAAGAAGGACTTACAAAAAAAGCTAAGTTGACTTATTAAAAAAAGTTGTAATGTTTGACCCCAAGGTGTATGCATTAGATTCCAACTACAAAGCTGATGTGGCTCTAGTGCCAAATGTTAGCTTCCACGGCTATGTGATGGTCTGACTGAGGCAGTTTCTATACCTGTCCATTTGCAACTCTGGGTTGGGAGTGTAGACCCCACCCATGGAGTAGTGGAAAGAGCCCTGGGCTCTGAGGAGAAGCCCGTGTTACACCAGAACTGGTACTTCATCCTAAAGTTGCCATACAAACACAAGTTAAATTTGAATTTCATAGAAGTAATTATTTTTTGGACATACCTATATTAAAATATTTTTGGATATTCTCTGAACTATATCCTGTGTTTTCACCCCATTTAACAGTCCTAACTTAGGCCAGTCATGTAAATGCTTGGAGCTTCAGTTTCCTTATATAAATGATAGTATGATGTCCACTGTAGAGTGCTGTGCTTAGCATCAACTGGGACCACTGCAGGAGCTGGGGAATTATTCTTGACCATCTTAGGGTTGCTGGGTCTGAAAACTAAACTGACAGACAGACTAACCAGAGAAAAGTACACCCACTTATTTATAAGTTTTGTGTGATATGGCAGACTTCACAAGGAAGTGATGACCCACAGAAACAGTTGGCCATGAGCATTTTTGTGCTTGGTTTGATAATGAGTGGACAGTTAGGGGAAAATAGTACAGGTTAAGGAGTATGAGGTACTGTAATAAATACGGGGAACTTATCAAGGCCTGCTTATTAGGATTCTTCTTTGTGTCCCTATGTCTTCAAAGAAAAGGATTCTTCTTTCCTCTGGGTATTGGGAGGGTACATCTCATAAGGGATATATGATCTGTTTCAGGGGGTAAGGACAGGGAGAAGGTCAGAGTGAACTTCCTGCCTCTTTGATTTTACCAAACACCTTCAGTTTAAAATATTCAACATGCCAAGTTACCATAGTTTGGGGTAGCATATCCTGGACCCCATCATTACAGTGGTTGACATGACCTAGAATCTGTAGTCTTAGCCTCTCCTAGAATCATTCTACAATAGTTATATGTCTGCCTGGAGTAAGACAAATTTGTGTTTTAATTCTTCTAATAAATATTGTTCTTGAATATCCATAAAGTGAGATAATAATAGTATTTACCTCAAATTGTATTTATGAGTCTTAAATGAGTCAATGAATGTAGAATGTTTAGTCCTGGGCATGGTACATAATAAATGCTTAACAAATAATACCTAGTTAACCCTGCAGTTGTGCACATATGATGTAATATCACTCAAATGAATTGAGGAGACTTGGAAATGAATCATTCAACTGAGGATAATTTCCTGAGTCATATTTCAGCACTAAGTGCTGATGGGCAATACTGTTCCTTCCCACTGGTTATCATAAAGAGACATAATTGGACAAGATTAGATGGGGAAGACTTTTACAAGTCTTCCTGAGTATGTAAGAGACAAAGATAACACCTTTGTGATCATTTCTGAATTGTATAAAACAATTTCCTGAATCTTAGCTCATTTTGTAAACACTAAATGAACTGACAGCTGATGCCTGCATTTTCCCAGACGCAAAAATATGTCTCATCTGAAAATGGTGGTTTCACTGCAGCCTTAGGTGTACTACCAGCGGAGGCTAAGACTCTTCCTATTCATCAAATGACGCTGCACCTTGCTGTGTCACAGCATTGTTGAATGGCAAGATGACCTTTCAGGAATTCTCTAGATCACTGATGGCCAAGGAGGATGAATTAACCAAACAGAGCCCATCAGGGGATTTCATGAAAGGCTATTAATACAGGAAAGCATTAAGATGTAACCACACAGATTGGTGGAAACACAGCTAGATATTAGTGGCAGCAGTTTCAGTTTAAAGAATTTCTTTTACCTTGTTTAAAAAATGGATATTTGTTCAGCTGCATCTCCTGTACCGTCAGTGCTGACCTGTCAGGGACCTGAGATCTAATGGAAAAGTGAGCTGATATGCAAATGACAGCATCAGAACCAGGAGCTATCAGAAAAATGCAAAACCTAGATTTTCTCCCCAACCCTGAGCCTATCACGATTTGGGTTGAAGATTTTTTAATGCTCCTTCTCTCTTTCTCTCTGCTGTTTTCTTTACCAACTTTTTCCATCCTAAAACTTTCAGAACTCAATCTCCATGTTGCTTCCTCCTAACACATTTCTAACATTTGGTAGATTTACTTGCAGAAATAATTGTACCTTTCCACAAACTAATGTGCTGGATGTGGAGAGGATAAATATCTCTTTATAGCACTTGAAGGGCAATAGGCAGAGTCACATCAATCAAGTGACTCAGTATGAACTGCCATTTAAGATACCCCGTGGGAGTGATTTTTTGTTCAGTTGAACTGATTGTCATTTCTTTAAATTTCACATTTCTTCAGATGCAACCAAGGCATGTTAGATAATGTAAAATGCAGAAGTAAAACATTTATTTATAAAGCAACAGCTTTGAAACAATATAGCATTCACAAGTCAAATACAGTTTCTTATTCTGTGATAAGCATTTGCCAACGTGAGGCTTTATTGTGTAAACCCACCTGCATATGCAATGGTAAACAATTTCCTGACAACTTTTTTTGAGTCATGAAATAGTCTTCAAGCTGAAACATAAGTTACAATTTCTGGTAAAACCTGGGGTCTTCTGTGAAGCCTCAGGAGTTTGATTTCCCATGAACATCTTTAGATTACCTTGTGGTTCCCAAGCCTCTGCTCTGGTTCCTTTTTTCTCACTTTCTCTTTCTTTCTCCAAGAAAAATTTAGAAAGTCATAATTACTGAACATGTGTTGACTGTTTCCCACCATACTCTCCATGTGTCTTTGCATCCCAGAAGGGGGCAGCTAGGCAGTGGGAATGGCAGTCTGGGAGTCTGATCAGCTGATCAGGCTGATATAACCAGTCTATCACCCTCATCTCCCCTTCACCTCACTTCCACCCTCTGCCTTCCCACCTTCTTCCACTCTCACCAGGACTTTAGACAAAGGCAATAGAACATGAGCTTTGGGGTCAGGCACACCTGTCTTTGAATCCTCCCACCTCCCAACCTGTGTGACCTGATAAGCTGCCTGCTCCACCCTGTCACTGTTCCTTCATTTGACATGTGGCCAGGGTCACCATTTGACCTGCAATTTCTGGGCAAGTCTAGGAGTATGCTGTGTATCCTGACATACTCATCAATATTGCCTCTGTTCAATGTCTCAAGTATCCTGAACAGACCATAAAAATGAGGCATTATAGGTGTCTACTATAGTGCCCAGTAAATAGTTCCTTGAGATGATAAATTCTACTGTTATTAATAATTATTTGAAGTGATCTTCCCACCAGACCTCAGTGGATTACTTGATGTGATGAGCTGGATGTGAGCTTAGAACTGAAAAATCCACTTTGTTTTTGCACTTTGTTTTAGAAACAAATAACACCCACCTAGTTTTGTTTTACAATCTCAACTGAATGTAGGGCTCACCAGAATTAAGCCACCAAAGCAAGAAGCAGTAATGACCAGTTTAAGGTGGAAAGGAGAATGGAAATTAGGCACAATTTCATTGTGAGCAGGGAAAAATTGACACTTAAAGCAAAAAAAATAAAAATAAACTATTTCAGAGCAGGGTAGAATAAAGGTCAGGCATAGATGGCTTTTCCAAAATTAGTTCTCCTCCGTGAGCTCCGTGGGTAGAGCCTGAGATGTACAGCCTGCCAGCACAGGGCCTTGGGAAACAGGTGAAGTGTCTCAGCAGAGAGGAGGGGGCCCCAGTGATGCTCAAGGTAAAACATCATCTATAGTGGAAATAGCAGACGAATTCACAGGAAAATCTTTGTTAGGGAGAAAAACAATAACTGGCCTTGTCTTACTTTTTCTGAGTCATCAACCCACTGCTAGAGAGATTAACTGCTCAAAGTTATATGCCAGACCCTGGACTACACCCTGGTCATGTGGGATGTGACACACATTCCCTGCCCCAAGTAGCTCAGACTACAGACAAGGAGAGACACATGGCAGTGACAGAACTCTGTGCTGTGGAAAGGCATGCTGTGTAAGTTGGGAAGGGTAACCTCAGTAACAAAGGGCCCCAAGCCCTGTTGCTAGCCACAATAGATGGCATTTCCTGCCGTCATTGCAGAATAGTGCAGGAGTTTGCAAGGTAGTTTTCATGTGCTCTAACTATTCCCATGGCCTTAGAGTTTTCTTTTGGATACTTCACATCCAGTCAACAGGTAGAAGAAAGAGGAAACTAGAGGGTGTCACAGGAATATTTTTTGGGCTAGGTTTGGAAGTGGTGCCCACAAGCCATTCGTCAGAGCTGGTCACATTTGCCCCACATAATGCAGTACCTGGGCAGCCATTTTCTGGTAACAATTCTACAGGATGAATGGGGAGAATTAATCTTTTCTGATCAGCCAGCTGTTCATGGGACTTATACATGGAGGTGGTATGTGAGGGCAGTTCAGAGGAGAGAGATAACCCAACTGTGCATGTGTGTGTGTGTGTGTGTATTTCTTGGGTGAGGGGCAGATATTAGAAATATCTCCATGGAATAATTGATATTTTAACCACGTTTTACAGGAGAAATAGTATTTAACTCATGAAGGGCATTGGGAGAAGGAAGACAGTTTAAATATAAGGAACAGCATGTGCAAAGGTACTGGAGAGTTCATCCCTTCATCTATACAACAAATACTATAAACGTGTCTTTGAAGTGCCAGAAATCATTCAAAATTCTGGGAATGCTGCTGTATATAGAACAGACAAGGCCTCCACTTGCCTCAACCCATATTCTAGTGGAAGGAGACAAACCACACAGAAGCAACTAAGTACACAACCCCAAACATCAAATAGCATGTTGTGTGGGAGAAGCGCATGCCTGTAAGTAGGGCTAGAGCAAAGGGTGAATGTTGAAAGTGTGGAAAAAGGAAGTGATAAATGATGAGACTGGAGAAGATGGAAAAGGCCAGCCAGGAAGTGGCCTTCATGCATTAATGGGCACCAGCAAGAGGAGACGGGCAGAGCTGTGAATTGTGGAAGCTCCCTGGCTTATGGCAGAGAGACGCCAGGTGTGGGTGCAGAGAGCCTGGTTAAAAGGCGTCTGAATAGACTTGGGATGAAATAGGAGCCATGGTCGGAGGGGTTGAAATGTGAGTGGGTGCAGTGCACACAGGGGAATTGCCCCTCCTTCCAGGTTTCAGGCAGAAAATGGGAAGAATGTGTTTGCATAACCCAGTCCAGTCCTTTTGGTTTGTGTACGTTTTTACTTTTAAAACTTTGTATATATACCCTCACAGAAAAATCTAAAACTTAAAATGTTATTACCGAGTTATCAGACAGTGCTGGGTACAGAGGAATACATGTACATGTCTGTGTGTACACAGACACATATATATTTATTTCTATGTGCATAGATATATTTTGTAGACTGTGCTTCACCTGTGTGTACACAAGCTCCCCAGCTGTCTCTGCCCATTTCCCCACCACAGACACTCTCCTCCCTCCACCTGTACTCTGATACCTGCATCAGTTGGAATCACTGTGTGGAAGCCCACACCTTGCTGGGGCTCCAAGGTAGCCCCCTCGAAATTCCCTCCAAACCCTGATCAGGCTCCGACAACTGATCCCAGGCCAGGCCACCACCTACTGAGGATGCCCCCTTCATCCTGCCTGTACTCTGGGCCCTGCTTCAGTCATCACAGCATCCCTACACAACCTCCACAGCCACCTACCTCACTCAGACCTCCTTAGGAGCTCTACAACAACACATTTCCAGAAGAGAAGGGAGGAAAGAACAAGGGCAAGACAAAAAGTTCAAACGCACACATTTTTTTTTAAATCAGAAGATGGAGTTGACAGAGATGGAAGCAAGACTCATGTGTTTTTATTTAATGTTGATTTTTTGACCAAGTAAATCCTTAAATATTTAAACATGAGTTCCTAAAATTGAAAGTAAGTACACTTACATCCCTAATTGGTAACAGATCAAGAAAATAACTGTTGCTATGCTTTAAGGCAAATGTTTTAGCCTGCTTAGGCGGATGTGTAATCAGGATAAAAGAAATGTAAAGTTTAACTCAGGAGTTAAAAGCAATAATACTGACATTGTTATTTTAGAACTAATATATGTATTAAAAGATACAGAAATAAATGATAATATTAGCAAACGTTTTCTGTGTAAGAGAAAAGCAATGTTAGTATAAAAATTTAAGTTAGAGTAGAACTTCAGTATTGTTACATTTGTATAGAAAATTTCAATATGAACAAAGAATTTAAAATATATACCTGTGTATTTTCCCTATTTTTGACCATTGAAGAGCCTAGAAGCTTTGATGAACCAGTGGCAATGAGCATTCTCAGCAGCCAGAGTTTTGTCTTTACCTAGTTTCCCCATGAAAGGAATCAGGGCTCTTTAGAGAAGTGGCTGATTCTGGGTCTGGGAGAGGGAGTGCACTTGGTGAGCTGGGGACACCTTCCTGTGCATGGAAAATAGGCAGTTTGAAGGTGCTCTTACTGGCCAAAGATGGGAAATCGCAACTTCAAAATGAATGAAATCCACTGACTATATGCAAACTTGTAAGTCTATAAAATGATACTCAGAAAAGAGAAAAACAAAGATAAAACAGGCAAAAAACATTTGAGGTCTACTCCTTACTATTAAAGGGAAAATCCAAATACATAACTATATACTTTGCCTATACAGAAGAAGCCGTTGATGAGATGAATCTCTCCCTTGCTCTTTCTCTCTGACAAAGATGGCCAACTAATAAACATAAAAGGAATGATAAAAATAGAGAAATCAACATTTTGCAACCACTGGTGAAGTCACTGATGGAGGCAAGAATCATCAATGGATGATTAAGCCATTAATTAGGTGTTACACTGATGGAGAGATGGATCCCCTAGTACTGCTCAAGTCTGACTCCACAGATTATCTGATGTTTTAAAAAAAGAAATAGAACTTTATGAGGGAGAGATGAGGCTGTCTTTGCTACTGTTAAAGAGTCAGTTAGATGTACCTCATGAGGTAAAGTAATATCATACAGCATCAATGATGATGTCTTGCCTGAAATCTTTAACCTGAATGTAATTCAGCCTCTATATCCACACTCCAGTTACAGAGAATTCATGGGTAAGTGAAATAAGGTAAATGAAACCAAAAATTCAGAAGCTGGACAAATTCAGAAACTAGGCCATTCTGAGGGACATCTGGCCTTGTCTCTTCAACAAGTTAATGTCATGCTAGAGAAAGGGGCAGGGGAGCAAAATTCTAGATTATAAGTGACTTAGGAAATGTGACGAACAAATACTGTGGGGAGTGGATCCTGCTAGGACAAAAATGGGGGTAACATACAATTTTTGGAGCGATTGGAAAATTTTGAATATGGATCAGATATTAGATGATGATAATAGAAAACTACCATTACTTATGTTAGCTATATAATGGTATTGATTTTAAGAAGGAAAATGTTCTGATTTTCATGATGTCCATTTAACTTATTTAAAATATTTTGGCTAAAAAAATTGATGATGTAAACATGTCAAAACTGTTAATATCTATTAATCTAGGTAATGGATATGTAGGCAGTCATTATACTCTATTTTCCTGTGTGTTTGGAAATATTTATGATAAAATATTAGTAGCAATTCTGATTCCTAGGCTCCAACCCAGACCCACCAAATGAACCTAAATCCTTGCTGACATCTGTATTTTACCGCATATCCCATCTCAATGAAGGAATGAGTGAATTAATGACTTTTTCATCTGTTGTAATCTTTCTAAAAAAATGTTTATAATGCCCCTACTAGAAGCCAGGAACTTTTCTAGGTGCTGAAGATTCAACTCTGAATGAAACATACACAATGGATCATAAACCTGTGGAGCGAGGTACGCTGCCTTCTATACAGTAAGCCTCTTTAAAGCCAACCTATTTTTTAAAACTGTTAAATATAACACAAACCCAGAACACTGCCTAAAACAGGTGGACAGATTAATGAATTGTTAGGCAGTAATACCGCCACCACCGACAGGACCCAGAGTCCTGCCCGTCAGCCAGGAGTATCCCAGGACCCCGCTCACATCCACACCCTCCCCAAGAGCAGGACTCAGAATGCCACTGTGAGGAGCAGAAGCAGAGTTTAGAGCCCAGCCCCCAACATTCCTCTGAGTATTACCTTGCCCCACAAAAGGAAGATCCTACATTTTCCCTTTTGTTCAAAAGGACCTATTTGCAAAATTTCACAGAACATCACAACTCAGACATGTGTATTACACATGTGACTCTCACTTTATAATATCAAGTAAATGCAGCAGCTCCAGGAAAGCTTTTTCCTGATTCACAGCGAATTTCAAGAACATAAAGTCATAAAAGGTGCAAACGCAAAATTCTATGATGGTGGGATGAAGAAATTTAAGTGTTATTTAGAGTAACCTCAGTGTCGGCCTCAAATGAGTAATGATAATGTCGATGAGGCTGTTTGCTGTCATGTGGAGTGATGTTAAGAGGTGACCTGAGGTGTTGCTTGTTACTTAGGCTAGTTGAATCAACAGAGAAATAAGCTTTTCTCCATTTTTAATTTTTTTTAATAAAAAAGAACTTTAATCTTCTCTGCATATTTTATGACTTTCTCCCTTCTCATCTCTAGGTCTCTCAGACCCAGAGATGAAATATAGAGAAAATGGACAATGTGTCCCCTGCCTGACTGTTCTCAGAATGCACAAACCTTGGAAACAATCCAAGGATTGAAAACTAAAGACACTGCATTTAATGCGGCATTCTCAAAGCTCTAACACTAGGTAATTGTAAATTCACAGTGAAACACCACGTAGGCAGACTGCCGTGGGCATTAAGTAAATAATAGGCACACAGTGCAGCTTGGGGCATATCCAAGGACAGGGAGAGTTCAGGGGCAGCTGATGAGAGTGGGCAGGTCTCCCCTTTCAGCAACTCCATTTCCTGCCTATGTGGCCTGGGGCCCATGTGGAGCAGTAGCCTCAGCCCCTTGTGAGCAAATGGGGAAGATGCTGATGCCTCCCAGGAATGCGTGAGGACTGATGGCAACTCCCATACACCTGGCGTCCCCAGGGCCACTCTGCCTCCATCCACTACCTCACACCTCCTCGAGGTTTCTACCCCCTTGCTACTCAGGAGCAACTAGAAAATGTAGGAAACACACGTCTTTTTAAAGGGGGTGCTTTTGCCATTTCTACCCTCACCCCAGACAGGAGGCACCATGATTGCATCCTGAGACATCTTTTAATAGTTGTAATCACTTCCAACCTCTGTAATCTCTCTAAACCTCAATTTCCTCAAGTACAAAATGAGGATCAAGACGCCCTTACAATGGGACGGAGTGAAGAGTAAATGAGATAGGGCATTTTTGTTTCTCTTAGTGGTGAGTCTGCGATGTTTCCCCAGGACTGCTGCACAGACAGGACCCATGTCATCCCTCCTGGCATGAACACAGCCGAGACTGTGGGCCTTGGGATGCAGCAGTGGGGCTGAAGGGTGACAGACATGGCCTCGGGCACATGAAGCAAACTCCTGCCGCAGCCCGGGATCCCCACAGTGAGACCTGTAAAATGTCAGAGACGATCAGGGGCGATCGCTCTATGCTTCTCTTCACCTCTCCCTGCCTTTCCCGGGTGGTGAAGTCTCCCGCTATGGCCTCAGCATCTTCCTTGGGGTTTGGAGCTTGACACTCTATAAGTTTTAATGAGGAATAATAGCCAAATTTGGCTCTTTTTGTTTTCTCTTGTTCAAATACTTGTATTTGTTTGCTCTCTGGATGAAAAATACAAGTGTATCATGTCAGTATTGGGCTGGACATTAAATAAAAGTTAGACAGCATGGAGTGTCGGCAGTGGAGCAATGGGATTTACCCTTGGCTCTGGGCTTCAGGGTATAGTCTTCCTGGCCACTGAGTCACTGGGGGGTGGCATCCTCACCAGGAGCTAGAGGCACAGGCCATTTCTTTCTGGAATCTTCTTAAAGGGCCTGTGGTATCACAAGTGTGTTCTTTACTTTCATGTTTTTAATTTTTTTCATTTAAAAGAATTCCATGTATTCATAATGTTTTTTAAAAAATTGGAAAGCCATATAAGATGAATATGTCATTTTCGGAGTAGCTATTTATTGTGGATCTGACTTTTGGCAGACTTTTTTACTTCAATATTTGATAAATTTTTAGGACTATAAAACAATGGTTTCTTCTACAGGAAGCTATTAAAATGTCAAGTCATTAAAATTTCTATCACTCTTTTTCTCTCCTCTTTTATAGCTATAGATGTAATTTAATGGAGTGAATTATTCCATCTAAAGGCAGACCTAGAAGTAGTAATTCTATGCAGGCTGCCCAGTAAAGGTGGCAATATTGATTGATTGTTTCTTTTGTTAATTGTTGATAGGAATATCTCATAATCATTAATATTTTTAAAGCCTGGTTTACATGATATAGAGTCATGTTACTAGCCCTATATCAATCGTCTGCTCAGAAGAGAATTTTGAAATGTAAGAGCAACTGGGTACATATAAATGTGATATCAAGAAGTATATACCAGGAGGAGGGATCGGAAGATGGCGTCGTGAGTAGAACAGCGGAAATCTCCTCCCCAAACCACATATATCTATGAAAATATAACAAAGACAACTCTTCCTAGAATAAAGACCAAAGGACACAGGACAATATCCAGACAACATCCACAACTGAGAGAACCCAGCACCATGCAAAGGCGGTAAGATACAAGCACCAGTCCGGCGGGAGCCGAGCGCCCATACCCCCAACTCCCGGTGGGAGAAGTATAGGCAGAGCGGAAGGGAGAAGGAGCCCAGGACTGCCGAACACCCAGCCCCAGCCATCCTGGGTAGAGTGTAGACACAGTGCGTTTGCAGGGGACCCTGGATACTAGGAAAACAGGACAGCAAGAACAGTGAGCGGGCACCAGAGGCCTGGCACCGGAGGACACCAGAAAAGCGAGTGACAATTTTTTTTTCTGTTTTGCTTTGGCGAATGCTTTTTGGAAGTCTTAAAGGGATACGGACCCCAATACTAGGGATACAGGGTAGAAAGTCTGGTGAGAAGATGCCTGAGGCTGTCGCCGGAGAATAAAGTAAAACGAGAGGACAACATCTTTTTTGTTTTCTTAATTGAAAAATTTTTCTTGTTGTTCTCGTTGTTTTGTTTTGGCGGGTATTTTTTGGAAGTCTTAAAGGGGCTGGGTGGGACACTTAATCCAGTTGTAGGGAATCTGGGTATCTCTGGGCAAAATAACCCCTGGGCTGCAGGGAGCAGGGAGGCACCTTACAGAGATAAATAGCCTCCCAGCCGCTCCCACTCCAACGCAACTCAACCACATTGGAGCAGCTGCCCAAGCCAGGCCACGCCCAGAGCAACAGCGGAAATAAACTCCATAGCAGTCGGGGAGGAAGCAGAAACAATGTCTGCACGAAGCTGCCCAGCCCAAGCCACTAGAGGTTGCTGTTATTCCAGGAGAGGAGGGCCACAAACCAACAAGAAGTGATGTCCTTCCAGCCGTCACTCATCCCAGCTCTGCAAACTATTCCTATCACCATGAAAAGGCAAAGCAACAGGCAGTCAAAGATCACAGAGACAGCACCAGAGAAGGAGACAGACCTAACCAGTCTTCCTGACAAAGAATTCAAAATAAAATCATAAACATGCTGACAGAGATGCAGAGAAATACGCAAGAGATATGGGATGAAGTCTGGAGGGAGTTCAAATATGCCAGAAAGGAGATCACAGGAATGAAACAAACTCTGGAAGGGTTTATAAGAAGAATGTATAGGATGCAAGAGACCATTGATTGAACTGAAACCAGAGAATAGGATCGCATAGAAGCTGACATACAGGGAGATAAAAGGATCTCCAGGAATGAAACAATATTAAGAGAACTGTGTGACTAATACAAAAGGAACAATATCCGTATTATAGGGGTTTCTGAAGAAGAAGAGAGTGGAAAAGAGATGGAAAGTATCTTAGAAGAAATAATTGCTGAAAACTTCCCCAAACTGGGGGAGGAAATAATCGAACAGACCACGGAAATACACAGAACCCCCAACAGAAAGGATCCAAGGAGGAAAACATAAAGAGACATAATAATTAAAATGGCAAAGATCAAGGAGAAGGAAGTATATTTAAAGGCAGCTAGAGAGAAAAAGGTCACCTATAAAACAAAACCCATCAGGCTAACATCAGACTTCTTGACAGAAACCATACAGGCCAGAAGAGAATGGCATGATATATTTAATACAATGAAACAGAAGGGCCTTGAACCAAGGATACTGTATCCAGTACGACTATCATTCAAATATGACGGGATCAAACAATCCCCAGACAAACAAAAGCTGAGGGAATTTGCTTCCCACAAACCACCTCTACAGGACATCTTACAGGGACTGCTCTAGATGGGAGCACTCCTAGAAAGAGCACAGCACAAAACACCCAACGTATGAAGAATCGAGGAGGAGGAATAAGAAGGGAGAGAAGAAAAGAATCTCCAGACAATGTATATAACAGCTCAATAAGCGAGCTAAGTTAGGCAGTAAGATACTAAAGAGGCTAACCTTGAACGTTTGGTAACGACGAATTTGAAGCCTGCAATGGCAATAAGTACATATCTTTCAATAGTCACCCTAAATGTTAATGGGCTGAATGCACCAACCAAAAGACACAGACTAATAGAATGGATAAACAAGCAAGACCCATCTATATGCTGCTTACAAGAAACTCACCTCAAACCCAAAGACATATACAGACTAAAAGTCAAGGGATGGAAAAACATATTTCAAGCAAACAACAGTGAGAAGAAAGCAGGGGTTGCAGTACTAATATCAGACAAAATAGACTTCAAAACAAAGAAAGTAAGAAGAGATAAAGAAGGACACTTCATAATGATAAAGCTCTCAGACCAACAAGAAGATATAACCACTCGAAATATATATGCACTCAAAACAGGAGCACCAGCATATATGAAACAAATATTAACAGAACTAAAGGGGGAAATATTCTGCAATGCATTCATTTTAGGAGACTTCAACACACCACTCACCGCAAAGGATAGATCCACCGGGCAGAAAATAAGTAAGGACACGGAAACACTGAACAACACAGTAGAGCAGATGGACCTAATAGACATCTATCGAATGCTACATCCCAAAGCAACAGGATATACATTCTTATCAAGTGCTCATGGAACATTGTCCAGAATAGACCACATAATAGGCCACAAAAAGAGCCTCAGAAAATTCCAAAAGATTGAAATCCTACCAACCAACTTTTCAGATCATAAATTCATAAAATTAGAAATAAACCATACAAAGAAAGCAGAGGCTGACAAATATATGGAGACTTAACAACACCCTCCTAAATAATCAAAGGATCAATGACCAAATCAAAATGGAGATCCAGCAATATATGGAAACACATGACAACAACAACCCTAAGCCCCAACTTCTGTGCGACACAGCAAAAGCAGTCCTAAGAGGAAAATATATAGTAATACAAATCCAAGCATATTTAAAAAAGGAAGAACAATCCCAAATGAATGGTCTAATGTCACAATTATCGAAATAGGAAAAAGAAGTACAAATGAGTCCTAAGGTCACCAGAAGGAGGGACATAATAAAGATCAGAGAAGAAGTAAAAAAAACTGAGACGATTAAAACAATAGCAAAAATCAATTACAACAAAAGCAGGTTCTTCGAGAATATAAACAAAATAGATAAGCCTCTAGTTAAACTTATTAAGAAGAAAAGAGAGTCAACACAAATCAACAGTATCAGAAAGGGGAAAGGAAAAATCACGAGAGACCATACAGAAATACAAAGAATTATTAGAGAATACTATGAAAACCTATATGCTAACAAGCTGGGAAACCTAGGAGAAATGAAAAATTTCCTACAAAAATACAAGCTTCCAAGACTGAATCAGAAAGAAACAGAAAATCTAAACAGAACAAATTACCGGCAACGAAATTGAAGCGGTAATTAAAAAACTACCAAAGAACAAAACCCCGGGCCAGGTGGATATACCTCGGAATTTTATTAGACATGCAGGGAAGACATAATACCCTTTCTCCTTAGAGTTTTCCAAAAAAATCGACGAGGTGGGGTTACACCCAAACTCATTCTATGAAACGAATATCACCCTAATACAAAACCAGGCAAATACCCCACCAAAAAAGAAAAATACAGACCAATATCCCTGATGATCGTAGATGCAAAAATACAAAACAAAATATTAGCAAACCAAATTCAAAAATACATCAAAACGATCATACAACATGACCAAGTGGGATTCATCCCAGGGATGCAAGGATGGTACAACATTCGAAAGTCCATCAACATCATCCACCACATCAACAAAAAGAAAGACAAAAACCACATGATCATCTCCATAGATCATAAAAAAGCATTTGACAAAGTTCAACATCCAATTTTGATAAAAACTCTCAGCAAAATGGGAATAGAGGGAAAGTACCTCAATATAATAAAGGCCATGTATGATAAACACACAGCCAACATTATATTGAACAGCGAGAAGCTGACAGCATTTCCTCTGAGGTCGGGAACTAGACAGGGATGCCCACTCTCTCCACTGTTATTTATCATAGTACTGTAGGCCGTAGCCAGGGCAATCAGACAAAACAAAGAAATACAAGGAATCCGATCGGTAAAGAAGAAGTTAATCTGTCACTATTTGCAGAAGACATAATATTGTAGATAAAAAACCTTAAAGACTCCACCCCAAAACTACTAGAACTGATATCGGATTACACCAAAGTTGCAGGATACAAATTCAACACACAGAAATCTGTGGATTTCCTATACACTAACAATGAACCAACAGAAAAAGAAATCAGGAAAACAACTACATTCACAAATGCATCAAAAAAAATAAAATACTTAGGAATAAACCGAACCAAAGAAGTGAAAGACTTATACTCTGAAAACTACAAGTCACTCTTAAGAGAAATTAAAGGGGACACTAACAGATAGAAACTCATCCCATGCTCGTGTCTAGGAAGATTTAACATCATCAAAATGGCCATGCTGCCCAATGCAATATACAGATTTGATGCAATCTCTATGAAACTACCAGCAACATTCTTCAATAAACTGGAACAAATAATTCAAAAATTCATATAGAAACACCAAAGACACCGAATAGCCAAAGCAATCTTGAGAAAGGAGAATAAAGTAGGGGGGATCTCACTCCCCAACTTCAAGCTCTATTATAAAGCCATAGTAATCAAGACAATTTGGTACTGGCACAAGAGCAGAGCCACAGACCAATGGAACAGACTAGAGAATCCAGATATTAACCCAGACATATATGGTCAATTAATATTTGATAAAGGAGCCATGGACATACAATGGCGAAATGACAGTCTCTTCAACAGATGGTGCTGGCAAAACAGGACAGCTACATGTAGGAGAATGAAACTGGACCATTGTCTAACCCCATATACAAAAGTAAATACAAAATGGATCAAAGACCAGAATGTAAGTCATGAAACCATTAAACTCTTGGAAGAAAACATAGGCAAAAACCTCTTAGACATAAACATGAGTGACCTCTTCCTTAACATATCTCCCCAGGCAAGGTAAACAACAGCAAAAATGAATAAGTTGGACTATATTAAGCTGAATAGCTTCTGTATGGCAAAAGACATCATCAATAGAACAAAAAGGAACCCTATAGTATGGGAGAATATATTTGAAAATGACACATCCGATAAAGGCATGATGTCCAGAATATATAAAGAGCTCACTCGCCTCAACAAACATAAAACAAATAACCCAATTAAAAAATGGGCAGAGGAACTGAACAGACAGTTCTCCGAAAAAGAAACACAGATGTCCAACAGACGCATTAAAAAATGCTCCACATCAATTATTATCAAAGAAATGCAAATTAAAACTACAATGAGGTATCACCTCACATTAGTAAGGATGGCTGCCATCCAAAAGACAAACAACAACAAATGTTGGCAAGGCTCTGGAGAAAGGGGAACCCTCCTACACTGCTGGTGGGAATGTAATTTAGTTCAACCATTGTGGAAAGCATTATGGAGGTACATCAAAATGCTTAAAACAGATTTACCATTTGACCCAGGAATTGCCCTCCTAGGAATTTACCCTAAGAATGCAGCAATCAAGTATGAGAAAGATCAGTGCACCCCTATGTTTATCGCAGCACTATTTACAATAGCCAAGAATTGGAAGCAACCTAAATGTCCATCGATAGATGAATGGATAAAGAAGATGTGGTACATATACACAATGGAATACTACTCAGCCATAAGAAAAGGGCAAATCCTACCATTTGCAGCAACATGGATGGAGCTGGAGGGTATTATGCTCAGTGAAACAAGCCAAGCGGAGAAAGAGAAATACCAAATGATTTCACGTATCTGTGGAATATAAGAACAAAAGAAAACTGAAGGAACAAAACAGCAGCAGAATCACAGAACTCAAGAATGGACTAACAGGTACCAAAGGGGAAGGGACTGGGGAAGATGGGTGGGTACATCTTGATAAGGGGGAGAGAAGTAGGGGGGTATTAAGATTAGCATGCATGGGTGGGTAGGAGAAAAGGGAAGGAAGTACAACACAGAGATTGCAAGTAGTGATTCTACAACATTTTGCTATGCTGATGGACCGTGACCGTAAAGGGGTTTATGGGGGTACATGGTATAGGAGAGAGCCTAGTAAACATAATATTCATCATCTAAGTATAGATTTGTGATACCAAAAAAAAAAAAAGGCAGTTCCTGTGTGTTAACATCCAACTAGTCCTACACAAGAGTATAAAGGGCATATAAAAGTGTAGGCAAAGGGACTGTTTGTGTTTATACAGAGGATCAAAGCCTAATTGATCTACCCCGAAAATGAACTAAAATATGATATGAAAAAAACTTCCAACATCAGCACTCTCTGGAAGACTCATACCAGAAGATGATCATCAAAACCCCCAAAAAAGATCCACGCAGTGCTACAGCTGTAGATGCACTCATCCCACCAGTTCTTTGATTTGCCATGGGAATGAAGAAGGAAATATCTAAGCTGGCCTGTGCATACAGTAAAACAACAAATTTGACTGGATCTATACTGTTGGAACTCAACCAAGAATTAGAAGTGCAAATTGTAGCGCTCCAAAATCTTACAACTACAGACTATTTACTGTTAAAAGAACATAAGGGATGTGAACATTCCCCAGGAATGGGTTATTTAAATTCTTTGATTTCTCTCTGACTGTTCAAGTTCAGTTGGACAAAATCGACCATATCATAGATAAGTTTTCACAAATGCCTAAGGTGCCGAACTGGATTTCTTGGTTTCACTGGAGATGGCTGGTAATTACAGGTATGCTTTGGTTATGTAACTATACTCCTATTATGTAAATGTGTGTGCGCAATTTAAGTAGTAGCTTAAAACCTATACATGCTGAAGTTACTCTACAAGAAGATATGTCAAAGAAGTAATCAATCTTCCCATGTTTTCTTCTGCCTGCTACTTCTATTGCTTTTCTTCTTAATTCCTAATTACAACCCTTAAATAAAATTCGTGCCTCATATCAAAGTTACCGAGTATCATAATTCCTCCAAGTGTTAAAGATACCTCAAGACAAATGCTGGGAATAGAAGCCACAGGGCATAAATATGCAAATAAATTAAAAGTTAACCATTTCAAACAATAAGGCTTCTCTCTCACTTACCAAATTTACATTTCCCTGTATGGCTCTACAAGATGACTGGTTAGCCAGAGATGGGTAAGATTCCTCAAGGGAGGAACAACCTAAGACAGGCACAATTGCACTGTGTCATCAGATGAGAAATTGGGGATCAACAGAGGTGAGGCTTAGAACCACACCCCCCCTGTTCTGAGAGAAATCTTCTGCATACGTGGATGTTTTATTGCCCTTGTCTAGCTTGGATTAACACATAGTCTACAGGCACACACCTGATCATCTACATTTGCTCTCTTACAACACTAAACTATGTTTTCTACCTTTATCTTGTATCTACCTACCACTTCAGCTTTTTATTAAAAATAATAATAGTAAAGGGAGAACTGTGGTACTCACATATAAATCAAGTATAAAAATCAAATGAGTATTCATATTTGAACTGACTGTTTATAGTTCATAATGCATGAGCAAAACCGAAAGTTTCTGTGATGACTGCACTTTTACTGATCACCATGTAACTTATTCACTATGTAAGAATTTGTTCTCCATGGAGTAACTTGTTTGTTATGCCTCAGAAGAATGGAGACTGACGAAAACTAGTCTTAGGGTCGATTAATGATTGTCCATTGATCATTGACTTCCCTATACAGAAATTTATTGTTGTTAAAAACCATTTGATCTATAAATATGAGAGATGCCCTAACAAACAAACAAACAAACCAAAAATGTACAAACTTCCAATTGTAAAATAAATAAGTAACCATGATGTAATGTATAGCATAAGGAATATAGTCAAAATATTGTAACAACTTGGTATGGTGATAGCTGGTACCTAGAATTATCATGGATATAAATGTTAAATCAATATATTGTTCGCCTGAAACTAATGTAATGTAATACTGTGTGTCAAATACCCTTCAATAAAAAATAAATATATTAAAAAAAAAGAAATAGATTTATTAGATAGATGGTAGATATTCATAGATTAAATGAAAAGATTGACAGAGATGACAGAATGATTATATATATATAGATGACAGATGATAGACTAAATAGAATAGAAGATGTAGGGAGGTTATATTAGAAAGATAGATGATAGATAGGTACAGAGTTATGAACTGAATTTTTGGGACCTCACCTCACCATCTTCTGCGCCTCTAACCATCAGCCCCCACAACACACACACACACACTCACACACACACACACACACACATACATACACTCACACAAGTTCATATTTGAACTGAGACAGGGTTGAAGACCTAACCCCCACTGTCATGGTATTGGGAGGTGGGGCCTTTGGAGGTAATTGGGTTTGGAAGATATCATGGGGGTGTGGGTGGAGCTGCCATTATGCAGTCAGTGCTATTAAGAGGAATTGAAAACAGAGCTTTCTCCCTTGACCCTGTGAGGACACAGCATGGATGTGGCCATATGCAAACCAGAAGAAGGGACCACACCAGGAACTGAACCTGCCTTGGTCTTGGACTTCTGCTTTCAGAATAGGGAGAAATCAGTGTCTATGGATGAAAATCCCACTCAATGACACTCTGGTTATCAGTTTGAGCAGGCTAACATAGACATGTAGGAATACAGAGATGCACTTAGACGACGGATGGAGAGAACCTACGCATAGATATACGTGCTAAGCTGTCTGCATAGGTATTTGTATCCAACCACCTCTGCACTTTGAAGTTTGCACCGTATGGGGGAAACACTAGGAGCACAACCTATTCACGTTTCTTTTTTAATGTGTGGGCTGCAGTTTCCGCAAACTGGGGTTTCCGTTAACTCTCAGCCGTGTGTGCGTGTCTTTACGTGTGCATGTGTGTGTGTACACCACTGCCTCTATCGGTCTACAATCACAGGAGATGCAAAAGTAACAAAGGAACGCAGGTAAGGCAAACATCTTGCAAACTATGACCAGAAAGAGTACAATTATCCACTAGCTTCTGGGGCTATCTTTGCCAAGTGTTTCTATGCAGTTTTAGAAAGATATTGCTGGAAATGTTGCTGGGATCATTCTGAACCATCAAGTTAGTTAAGGTAATAAGCCAGGACAGGAGAGCAGCAAAGAGCACAAACGGTGTGTCTCCTACGTATCAGGCCAAGGTGTACAGGCTTTAATTCTACTACACCACTTCATCTCACCATGGCTGACGTTTGATGACCTTATTCAACACCTTCATCTGTGAGTAAAAAGTTACTTCAGAATCACCTCCCTTAACAGAAAATAAATAAGTGCAGAGACATAAACATTCCTAGAATTCCTGCCACCATCACACAACTCTTTATGCTCAGCACCCTTTTAATATGAACGGAAATATAGCTCTAAATGCTACTAATCCATTTTAGATAGAACTCACTCACATCTAAATGCCTAAATGCACTGAAAACTCAACCTCCACCTTGACAGCAGAGGGGAGCAGTTTTCCCACATGCTAGCTGGCCTGCCACCTTAGCAAGCCCATCGGCCGCCGGCACACAAGAGCACCGCATGTCGCCGAAAGGCAGTTCCCTTAACCAGTGACTACATGCATGGTCTCTGGAGATGGGCCACCAAGGAGGGCCGCTGAGGTGACATCGGTGCACAGGCAGAAAGACCTACTACAGGGCATGCCCCTGAATCGGACCCCGCAGGCCTGCCAGAGTGTTCGCTGCATGGGTCCTCGGATAGGCCCCACAGCTCACACAGCTGCCACAGCAGGAATGGCCCAGGGGCAGAGCAGCCTGAGGGGCCTGGCCTGCACAGGTTCAAGAGCCCAGCAGCCAACCACTCTATCCAAACCCAGCAGACTCTTACCACCTACGCAGGAGAAGTTCCCACACAAGGCCACTCCTCTCGAGACCCAAACACACAGCTAATTCATATAAACAAACACAAGGAATTGAGACTGAGAACGACAAAGAGGAATCAAAGTGCACCTAGTGACAGAACGTTGACAAAAGTGAGAAAACAGATACATAGACAAATGATTGATACATAGATTGGACTGATATACATACATATGGATGATAGATTAATTAGATAGATACACAGATGATAGAAGATAGATGATAGAACATAGATAGATGATAGACAGATACATAGGTATATAGATTACATAGATAGATAAAGAGATACGTAGGTAGGTAGATAGGAAAGCATCATACTAAACATGCTATCTTTCCCTCAAGACTATCTACATGCTCCCTTACAGGAGACTCACTTGAAATCCAAGGACACAAACTACAATCCAAAGGGGCAGGGACAGGTAGCCTACACAAGTGAAACTGAGAAACAAACAAACAAACAAATGGATTCTGTTTGAGTCCCCAGAGACAGTCAATAGAAAATAGCCTTATCTAGCCAACGTGAATTCTTTTTGTTTGGTATCAGCAGTGTCCAGCCATAGATTTAGTGGTACAGCAATGTCCTTCTCATTTTTTCTCACCTCAATAACTGAATTGCTGAATAATATGTGTCTGGGTTTTGAAATCACTGGGTTTTATGATGTTCTTGAATGTAAAGAAGTAATAACCACCTAAAGGGAAGTTTGGACACTCAAACAAACACGTAACTCCACAACACTCTCATTGCTCCCAAATGCTCCTGTTTAGAAAAATGTGTTCCTTTTTATTTGTCCCTCCTCCTATTAGCGGTGATCACGACAATGTCCCTCAAACATGGTGGTGAATAAAACACCAAGTAGAGTGTTCTGTCTTCAACAGGCCCAGAGGAAGGATACTTGTTGTCTTCAGGGAGCACTTATTCAATGAATGTGGCTAAATACAGTCAGCAAGTGAGAAGGAGGTAAAAGAGGACAGAGGTCAGAGATATGGGAGCAAGTCCCTGCACCACCATTTACTGGTTTTGTAAGCACACGCGGCTGTATCGACCTGAAAGTGTCTCAGTGAACCCAGTGCTCTACCTATGGCCTAGTTAACTTGCAAGGTTTTTGGAAGCATAATGTAGGGAAATGACCAAGGCGATGTTGTTAACTGTTCTGTACATAAGGATAGATGGGCAGACAAAAAGATGATTGATTCATAGATAGTTAGATAGATGACAGGTGAAAGATGATAGACATGACAGATAGATGATAGGTAGATAGATAGATAGATAGATAGATAGATAGATAGATAGATAGATAGATAGACTCATAGATAGATACATAGATAGATACATAGATAGATGATAGATAGATAAAAGGAAAGATAGAAGGATGGATAGATAGATAGATAGATAGATAGATAGATAGATAGATAGATAGACAGATAGATAGATAGATAGATAGATAGACAGATAGATAGATAGATAGATAGATAGATAGATAGATAGATAGATAGATAGATAGATAGATAGATAGACGGACAGACGGACAGACAGACAGACAGACAGACAGACAGACAGACAGACAGTTAGATAGATAGATAGATAGATAGATAGATAGATAGAGATACATATTGATTAACACAAAGCTATTGCTCATAACCAGGAGATCAATGGTGAAAGCAGATAGAGAAACTGCGAACAAAAAGTTAGAATGAAGTCCAGTTTAAAAATTGCAGTAAGCAGCCATAAGAAGAAAACAAATCCTACCATTTGCAATGATGTGATGGAGCAAGATGGTAATATGATCAGTGAAATAGGCCAGGCGGAGAAAGACAAGTAGAAAATGATTTCACTCATGTGTGGAGTATAACAACAAAGAAACACTGAAGGTAAAATACAGCAGCAGACTCACAGAACCCAAAAGTGGACTAACAGTTACCAAAGGAAAAATGACTGGGCAGGTTGGGTGGGAAGGGAGGGAAAAGGGCGGGGAGAAAGGAAGGGTTCATTAGGATTAGCATTTATAATGTGTGGGGTGGTGGGAGCACGGGGAATGCTGTACAACTCAGAGAAGACACGTAGTGTTTCTACAGCATGTTACTACATGCTGATGGACAGCTACTGTAACGGGGTGTGTGGGTGGACATGGTGAAGGGGTCTAATCATACAACTATGCTGATGGACAGCTTCTCTAACGGGGTTTTTTGGGGGACTTGTACTTGGTGATCATAATGTTCTAGCGTGATTGTAGATTAATGTAAACAAAAAATATTTTTTAAGGGCAATAATTACACAGCTCTCAATTGTCAGAATAAAAGGACAGGCTCTGTGTGCTCTAATCAAAAGACACATGGTTAAAAGACGGGATGGAAACTCAAGACCACCTATGTGCTCCTTTACAGGAGAATCACTTGAGATCCAAGGACGAAGACAAACTACAAATTGAGTTGGTTTGGATAGGTAACCTAAACAAGAGAAACTTAAAAAAAAAGTAAAGATGTGCTGATGGGTTTAAAGATGGTGGCTCACGTGAGATGGGAGGCGGAATCCTCCTCCCAAAACCAAAACTACATACTTACATACTATATGGAAATAGAACAACTATACCAAATCCTGGAAGAGCAGCAGGGAACAACGCTGCTGTGGCAGGCTGTCAACTCTAGGAGAAGTGTGATGTACAGTCCTGGAGATGTGCTCTGGGAGCACGAACCTACCGTACACGTGCTATGCTCTGGAGAATCGGTGGAGTTGGAAATCAAAGACAGGTAGAAGACTTCGAGGGACTTGAGATTCCAGCCACTTGTGGGACAACACAGGGATCCACATCCAGCCAATGTGGGATAAAAGAAAGGCGGACAGTCTGAGAGACTTCCTAACAGCGAGAGAACTGCTAAAGGGGCAAAGCTCTCACAGGGCTTGCCACTCAGTAGAAAGGACAGGTGCGCCAATGTGCCCAGGTGCATTCTGGACGGCAGTCAGGGGATCTTTCAGGAGCTCCGGGCACTCCATCCCCCTGGCTGACCTCGCAGCTCCAAGGCAACTTACCGTGCTGTGACTGGTAGATGGCCTGCCTTCCCACTGGCACCGATCTGAAAAATGGCTGCCCCCACCTACGGCAGCTTCTCCCTGCATGCTCTGCAAACTGGCCCTGGCACTGGAGACGGGCACTGTGGCTGGGAAGCACGAAAGACCTCTTTCCCCCCAGCGGGGATGGGCACCGGCACTGCTCCCCGGGACACCTGCCATCCGCCCAAGGTCTGAGCATCTCCAGAGAGTAACGCTTCTGGGAGCTATAGGGCGCCACCTACAAATATGAAACTTCAAAGGAACCTGGTAAATGGACTCAAATCAATCTTCCTGAAGTAAGTGATCTCAAAATAAACATCAGGAGCATCCTCAGGGAGCTACAGAAAATAAAACCGCAGGGCAGAGAAAACATGGCAGCATGAGTAGGACAGTGGGAATCTCCTCCCATAATCACATATATTTTTGAAAATACAACAAATTCAAATAATCCTAAAAGAGAGACCAGAAGACACAGGACAACAGCCAGACTACAACTACACCAACGAGAACCCAGCGCCTGGTGAAAGGGGTAAGATAGAATCCCCAGCCAGGCATGACCTGAGTGACCCTTCCCCAGCTCCCGGCAGGAGAAGAATAGGCAGAGCGGGAGGGAGACGGAGCCCAAGACTGCTGAACAACCAGCCCCAGCCACCTGCACCAGAGCACAGACACAGTGCATGCGCGGGGGGCCCTGGATACTAAGGAAACAGGGCAGCAAGTCCTCTGAGCAGGTGCCGAAGATGATGCCCCTGTGACAAAGAAAAGCGCGGGCTTTTTGAAAGTCTGAAAGGGACAGGGACTTAACAGCTAGAAGGAAACCACACAGGTCACAGACCAGCAGCTGGAAAGTACTGGGAAAACCGGGCACACTAACACCCTGGGCAACAGCTCTGAGACCCCTCATGGAGGTAAACCACCAAGCAGCTACCCCGTCCACTACCAATCCAGGCACTGTGAAAGCAGAGAAGCAGCCTAAGGCAAAACGCCCACAGAAAGGGAAGTTCCTCCACTCCGGCCAGGCAAGACACAAAGACCCAGTCTACACGCAATTACCCAACACAAGCCATGAAGGGTCGCAGTTGTCCCAGTAAAGAAAGGCCAGTAGCATTTGAAAAGTTTGGCCCACCCAGCTGACAGCCAGTAGCACCTGTCCACATGAAAAGACAAAAAAATATGAACCAGACAAGAGTAACCCAGACAGCTTCGGCATCTGCTACATCTTCCCCTGAGAAGGAACCTGGGGAGACAGATTTAGCCAGTCTTCCTAAAAAATAATTAAAACAAAAGTCATAACCATGCTAATGGACTTGCAGAGAAATATGCAAAAACTAAGGAAGGAGAATACAGAAATAAAAAAATCTCTGCAAGGACTTCAAAACAGAATGGACGAGATTCAAGAGACCATTGATGGACTAGAAAACAGAGAACAGGAACGCAGAGAAGCTGGTGCAGAGAGAGATAAAAGGATCTCCAGGAATGAAAGAATTTTAAGAGAGCAGAGTGACCAATCAAAAAGGAATAATATAGGCATTATAGGAATACCAGAAGGAGAGGACAGATAAAGGGATAGAAAGTGTCTTTGAAGAAATAATTGCCGAAAACGTCCCTAAACTAGGGGAAGAAATGGCTTCTCAGACCACAGAGGTACACAGAACTTCCATGACAAGGGATCCAAGGCGGGCAACACCAAGACACATAATAATTAAAATGGCAAAGATCAAAGACAAAGACAAAGAATTAAAGGCATCCAGAGAGGAAAAAAAGGTTACCTACAAAGGAAAACCCTTCAGGCTATCATCAGACTTCTCAACAGAAACCCTACAGGATAGAAGAGAATGGCATGATATACTTAATGAAATGAAACAGAAGGGCCTTGAACCAAGACTACTGTATCCAGCACGAATATCATTTAAATATGAAGGAGGGATTAAACAATTCCCAGACAAGCAAAAGTTGAGGGAATTTGCCTCCCACAAACCACCTCATCAGGGCATCCTACAGGGTCTGCTCTACATGGGAGCACTCTAAAAAGAGCACAGAAAAAAACACCCAACATATGAAAAAGGGAGGAGGATGAATAAGAAGGGAGAGAAATAAAGAATCATCAGACCGCTTTTATAATAGCTCCACAAGTCAGTTAAGTCAGACAGTAAGATAGTAAAGAAGCTAACCCTAAACCTTTGGTAACCACAAACTTAAAGCCTGCAATGCAATAAATTCATACCTTTCAATAATCACCCTAAATGTAAATGGACTGAATGCACCAATCAAGAGACACAGAGTAATAGAATGGATAAAAAAGCAAGATCCATCCGTATGCTGCTTACAAGAGACTCACCTCAAACCCAAAGACCTGCACAGACTTAAAGTCAAGGGATGGAAAAAGATATTTCATGCAAACAACAGAGAGAAGAAAGGTGTTGCAATTCTGGTATCAGACAAAACAGACTTCTAAATAAAGAAAGTAACAAAAGACAAAGAAGGACATTACATAATGATAAAGGACTCAGCCCATCAAGAGGACATAACCATTATAAATATATATGGACCCAATACAGGGGCACCAACATACCTGAAACAAATATTAACAGAACTAAAGGAGGAAATAGAATGCAATGCATTCATTCTAGGAGAGTTCAACGCACCACTCACTACAAAGGACAGATCCACCAGACAGAAAATAAGTAGGGACACAGAGGCACTGAACAACACATTAGAACAGATGGACCTAATAGACTTCTACAGAAGACTACATATGAAAACAACAGGATGCACATTCTTCTCAAGTGCACATGGAACATTCTCCAGAATAGACCACATACTACGCCACAAAAAGAGCCACAGTATATTCCAAAAGATTGAAATCTTACCAACCAACTTTTCAGACCACAAAGGCATAGAACGAGAAATAAAGCAAAAAGGCTCACAAACACTTGGATGCTAAACAACACGCTCCTAAATAATCAATGGATGAGTGACCAAATGAAAATGGAGATCCAGCAATATAAGGAAACAAATGAGAACAACAACACTAAGCCACAACTTCTGTGGGACACAGCAAAAGCAGTCTTAAGAGGAAAGTATATAGCAATCCAGGCATATTTAGAAAAGGAAGAACAACCCCAAATGAATGGTCTAATGTCTCAATTATTGAAATAGGAAAAGAAAAACAAATGAGGCGTAAGGTCAGCAGAAGGAGGGACATAATAAAGATCAGAGAAGAAATAAATAAAACTGAGAAGAATAAAACAATAGCAAAAATCAATGAAACCAAGAGATGATTCTTTGAGAAAATAAACAAAATAGATAAGCCTCTAGCCAGACTTATTAAGATGAAAAGAGAGTCAACCAAATCAACAGTATCAGAAACGAGAAAGGAAAAATCATGAGGGAACCCACTGAAATGCAAAGAATTATTAGAGAGTACTATGAAAACCTATATGCTAACAAGCTGGGAAACCAAGGAGAAATGGATAACCTCCAAGAAAAATACAAACTTCCAAGACTGACCCAGAAAGAAACAGAAAATCTAAACAGACCAATTACCAGCAATGAAATTGAAGCAGTAATCAAAATCTACCAAAGAACAAAACCCCGGGCCAGATGGATTTACCTCTGAATTTTACTAGACATACAGGGAAGACATAATACCCATTCTCCTTAAAATTTTCCAAAAAATAGAAGAGGAGGGGATGCTCCCAAACTCATTCTATGAAGCTAACATCACCCTTATAGCAAACCAAGGTAAAGAAACCAGCAAAAAAGAAAACTACAGACCAATATTCCTGATGAAAGTAGATGCAAAAATACTCAAAAAAATATTAACAAACGGAATTCAAAAATACATCAAAAGGATCATACACCATGACCAAGTGGAATTCATCCAGTGATGCAAGGATGGTACAACATTCGAAAGTCCATCAACATCATCCAACACATCAATAAAAAGAAAGACAGAAACCACATGATCATCTCCGTAGATGCTGAAAAAGCATTTGACAAAGTTCAACATCCATTCATGATAAAAACTCTCAGCAAAATGGGAATAGACGGCAAGTACCTCAACACAATAAAGGCCATCTATGATAAACCCACAGCCAACATTATATTGAACAGTGAGAAGATGAAAGCATTTCCTCTGAGATCGGGAACTAGACAGGGATGCCCACACTCCCCACTGTTTTTTAACATAGTACTGGAGGTCCTAGTCATGGCAATCAGACAAAACAAAAAAATACAAGGAATCCAGATTGGTAAAGAAGAAGTTAAACTGTTACTATTTGAAAATGACATGACACTGTACATAAAAAACCCTAAAGACTTCAACCAAAAACTACTAGAAATGATATCAGAATACAGCAAATTTGCAGGATACAAAATCAACACACAGAAATCTGTGGCTTTCCTATACACTAACAATGAACCAACAGAAAGAGAAATCAGGAAAACAACTACATTCACAAATGCATCAAAAAAAATAAAATACTTAGGAATAAACCTAACCAAAGAAGTGAAAGACTTATACTCTGAAAACTACAAGTCACTCTTAAGAGAAATTAAAGGGGACACTAACAGATAGAAACTCATCCCATGCTCGTGTCTAGGAAGATTTAACATCATCAAAATGGCCATGCTGCCCAATGCAATATACAGATTTGATGCAATCTCTATGAAACTACCAGTAACATTCTTCAATAAACTGGAACAAATAATTCAAAAATTCATATAGAAACACCAAAGACCCAGAATAGCCAAAGCAATCTTGAGAAAGGAGAATAAAGTAGGGGGGATCTCACTCCCCAACTTCAAGCTCTATTATAAAGCCATAGTAATCAAGACAATTTGGTACTGGCACAAGAGCAGAGCCACAGACCAATGGAACAGACTAGAGAATCCAGATATTAACCCAGACATATATGGTCAATTAATATTTGATAAAGGAGCCATGGACATACAATGGCGAAATGACAGTCTCTTCAACAGATGGTGCTGGCAAAACAGGACAGCTACATGTAGGAGAATGAAACTGGACCATTGTCTAACCCCATATACAAAAGTAAATACAAAATGGATCAAAGACCAGAATGTAAGTCATGAAACCATTAAACTCTTGGAAGAAAACATAGGCAAAAACCTCTTAGACATAAACATGAGTGACCTCTTCCTTAACATATCTCCCCAGGCAAGGTAAACAACAGCAAAAATGAATAAGTTGGACTATATTAAGCTGAATAGCTTCTGTATGGCAAAAGACATCATCAATAGAACAAAAAGGAACCCTATAGTATGGGAGAATATATTTGAAAATGACACATCCGATAAAGGCATGATGTCCAGAATATATAAAGAGCTCACTCGCCTCAACAAACATAAAACAAATAACCCAATTAAAAAATGGGCAGAGGAACTGAACAGACAGTTCTCCGAAAAAGAAACACAGATGTCCAACAGACGCATTAAAAAATGCTCCACATCAATTATTATCAAAGAAATGCAAATTAAAACTACAATGAGGTATCACCTCACATTAGTAAGGATGGCTGCCATCCAAAAGACAAACAACAACAAATGTTGGCAAGGCTCTGGAGAAAGGGGAACCCTCCTACACTGCTGGTGGGAATGTAATTTAGTTCAACCATTGTGGAAAGCATTATGGAGGTACATCAAAATGCTTAAAACAGATTTACCATTTGACCCAGGAATTGCCCTCCTAGGAATTTACCCTAAGAATGCAGCAATCAAGTATGAGAAAGATCAGTGCACCCCTATGTTTATCGCAGCACTATTTACAATAGCCAAGAATTGGAAGCAACCTAAATGTCCATCGATAGATGAATGGATAAAGAAGATGTGGTACATATACACAATGGAATACTACTCAGCCATAAGAAAAGGGCAAATCCTACCATTTGCAGCAACATGGATGGAGCTGGAGGGTATTATGCTCAGTGAAACAAGCCAAGCGGAGAAAGAGAAATACCAAATGATTTCACGTATCTGTGGAATATAAGAACAAAGGAGCACTGAAGGAACAAAACAGCAGAAGAATCACAGAACTCAAGAATGGACTAACAGGAACCAAAGGGGAAGGGACTGGGGAAGATGGGAGGGTACATCTTGATAAGGGGGAGAGAAGTAGGGGGGTATTAAGATTAGCATGCATGGGTGGGTAGGAGAAAAGGGAAGGAAGTACAACACAGAGATTGCAAGTAGTGATTCTACAACATTTTGCTATGCTGATGGACCGTGACCGTAAAGGGGTTTATGGGGGTACATGGTATAGGAGAGAGCCTAGTAAACATAATATTCATCATCTAAGTATAGATTTGTGATACCAAAAAAAAAAAAAAAAGGCAGTTCCTGTGTGTTAACATCCAACTAGTCCTACACAAGAGTATAAAGGGCATATAAAAGTGTAGGCAAAGGGACTGTTTGTGTTTATACAGAGGATCAAAGCCTAATTGATCTACCCCGAAAATGAACTAAAATATGATATGAAAAAAACTTCCAACATCAGCACTCTCTGGAAGACTCATACCAGAAGATGATCATCAAAACCCCCAAAAAAGATCCACGCAGTGCTACAGCTGTAGATGCACTCATCCCACCAGTTCTTTGATTTGCCATGGGAATGAAGAAGGAAATATCTAAGCTGGCCTGTGCATACAGTAAAACAACAAATTTGACTGGATCTATACTGTTGGAACTCAACCAAGAATTAGAAGTGCAAATTGTAGCGCTCCAAAATCTTACAACTACAGACTATTTACTGTTAAAAGAACATAAGGGATGTGAACATTCCCCAGGAATGGGTTATTTAAATTCTTTGATTTCTCTCTGACTGTTCAAGTTCAGTTGGACAAAATCGACCATATCATAGATAAGTTTTCACAAATGCCTAAGGTGCCGAACTGGATTTCTTGGTTTCACTGGAGATGGCTGGTAATTACAGGTATGCTTTGGTTATGTAACTATACTCCTATTATGTAAATGTGTGTGCGCAATTTAAGTAGTAGCTTAAAACCTATACATGCTGAAGTTACTCTACAAGAAGATATGTCAAAGAAGTAATCAATCTTCCCATGTTTTCTTCTGCCTGCTACTTCTATTGCTTTTCTTCTTAATTCCTAATTACAACCCTTAAATAAAATTCGTGCCTCATATCAAAGTTACCGAGTATCATAATTCCTCCAAGTGTTAAAGATACCTCAAGACAAATGCTGGGAATAGAAGCCACAGGGCATAAATATGCAAATAAATTAAAAGCTAACCATTTCAAACAATAAGGCTTCTCTCTCACTTACCAAATTTACATTTCCCTGTATGGCTCTAGAAGATGACTGGTTAGCCAGAGATGGGTAAGATTCCTCAAGGGAGGAACAACCTAAGACAGGCACAATTGCATTGTGTCATCAGATGAGAAATTGGGGATCAACAGAGGTGAGGCTTAGAACCACACCCCCCCTGTTCTGAGAGAAATCTTCTGCATATGTGGATGTTTTATTGCCCTTGTCTAGCTTGGATTAACACATAGTCTACAGGCACACACCTGATCATCTACATTTGCTCTCTTACAACACTAAACTATGTTTTCTACCTTTATCTTGTATCTACCTACCACTTCAGCTTTTTATTAAAAATAATAACAGTAAAGGGAGAACTGTGGTACTCACATATAAATCAAGTATAAAAATCAAATGAGTATTCATATTTGAACTGACTGTTTATAGTTCATAATGCATGAGCAAAACCGAAAGTTTCTGTGATGACTGCACTTTTACTGATCACCATGTAACTTATTCACTATGTAAGAATTTGTTCTCCATGGAGGAACTTGTTTGTTATGCCTCAGAAGAATGGAGACTGACGAAAACTAGTCTTAGGGTCGATTAATGATTGTCCATTGATCATTGACTTCCCTATACAGAAATTTATTGTTGTTAAAAACCATTTGATCTATAAATATGAGAGATGCCCTAACAAACAAACAAACAAACAAAAAATGTACAAACTTCCAATTGTAAAATAAATAAGTAACCATGATGTAATGTATAGCATAAGGAATATAGTCAAAATATTGTAACAACTTGGTATGGTGATAGCTGGTACCTAGAATTGTCATGGATATAAATGTTAAATCAATATATTGTTCGCCTGAAACTAATGTAATGTAATACAGTGTGTCAAATACCCTTCAATAAAAAATAAATATATTAAAAAAAAAGAAATAGATTTATTAGATAGATGGTAGATATTCATAGATTAAATGAAAAGATTGACAGAGATGACAGAATGATTATATATATATAGATGACAGATGATAGACTAAATAGAATAGAAGATGTAGGGAGGTTATATTAGAAAGATAGATGATAGATAGGTACAGAGTTATGAACTGAATTTTTGGGACCTCACCTCACCATCTTCTGCTCCTCTAACCATCCGCCCCCACAACACACACACACACTCACACACACACACACACACATACATACACTCACACAAGTTCATATTTGAACTGAGACAGGGTTGAAGACCTAACCCCCACTGTCATGGTATTGGGAGGTGGGGCCTTTGGAGGTAATTGGGTTTGGAAGATATCATGGGGGTGTGGGTGGTGCTGCCATTATTCAGTCAGTGCTATTAAGAGGAATTGAAAACAGAGCTTTCTCCCTTGACCCTGTGAGGACACAGCATGGATGTGGCCATATGCAAACCAGAAGAAGGGACCACACCAGGAACTGAACCTGCCTTGGTCTTGGACTTCTGCTTTCAGAATAGGGAGAAATCAGTGTCTATGGATGAAAATCCCACTCAATGACACTCTGGTTATCAGTTTGAGCAGGCTAACATAGACATGTAGGAATACAGAGATGCACTTAGACGACGGATGGAGAGAACCTACGCATAGATATACGTGCTAAGCTGTCTGCATAGGTATTTGTATCCAACCACCTCTGCACTTTGAAGTTTGCACCGTATGGGGGAAACACTAGGAGCACAACCTATTCACGTTTCTTTTTTAATGTGTGGGCTGCAGTTTCCGCAAACTGGGGTTTCCGTTAACTCTCAGCCGTGTGTGCGTGTCTTTACGTGTGCATGTGTGTGTGTACACCACTGCCTCTATCGGTCTACAATCACAGGAGATGCAAAAGTAACAAAGGAACGCAGGTAAGGCAAACATCTTGCAAACTATGACCAGAAAGAGTACAATTATCCACTAGCCTCTGGGGCTATCTTTGCCAAGTGTTTCTATGCAGTTTTAGAAAGATATTGCTGGAAATGTTGCTGGGATCATTCTGAACCATCAAGTTAGTTAAGGTAATAAGCCAGGACAGGAGAGCAGCAAAGAGCACAAACGGTGTGTCTCCTACGTATCAGGCCAAGGTGTACAGGCTTTAATTCTACTACACCACTTCATCTCACCATGGCTGACATTTGATGACCTTATTCAACACCTTCATCTGTGAGTAAAAAGTTACTTCAGAATCACCTCCCTTAACAGAAAATAAATAAGTGCAGAGACATAAACATTCCTAGAATTCCTGCCACCATCACACAACTCTTTATGCTCAGCACCCTTTTAATATGAACGGAAATATAGCTCTAAACGCTACTAATCCATTTTAGATAGAACTCACTCACATCTAAATGCCTAAATGCACTGAAAACTCAACCTCCACCTTGACAGCAGAGGGGAGCAGTTTTCCCACATGCTAGCTGGCCTGCCACCTTAGCAAGCCCATCGGCCGCCGGCACACAAGAGCACCGCATGTCGCCGAAAGGCAGTTCCCTTAACCAGTGACTACATGCATGGTCTCTGGAGATGGGCCACCAAGGAGGGCCGCTGAGGTGACATCGGTGCACAGGCATAAAGACCTACTACAGGGCATGCCCCTGAATCGGACCTCGCAGGCCCGCCAGAGTGTTCGCTGCATGGGTCCTCGGATAGGCCCCACAGCTCACACAGCTGCCACAGCAGGAATGGCCCAGGGGCAGAGCAGCCTGAGGGGCCTGGCCTGCACAGGTTCAAGAGCCCAGCAGCCAACCACTCTATCCAAACCCAGCAGACTCTTACCACCTACGCAGGAGAAGTTCACACACAAGGCCACTCCTCTCGAGACCCAAACACACAGCTAATTCATATAAACAAACACAAGGAATTGAGACTGAGAACGACAAAGAGGAATCAAAGTGCACCTAGTGACAGAACGTTGACAAAAGTGAGAAAACAGATACATAGACAAATGATTGATACATAGATTGGACTGATATACATACATATGGATGATAGATTAATTAGATAGATACACAGATGATAGAAGATAGATAGAATATAGGTAGATGATAGACAGATACATAGGTATATAGATTACATAGATAGATAAAGAGATACGTAGGTAGGTAGATAGGAAAGCATCATACTAAACATGCTATCTTTCCCTCAAGACTATCTACATGCTCCCTTACAGGAGACTCACTTGAAATCCAAGGACACAAACTACAATCCAAAGGGGCAGGGACAGGTAGCCTACACAAGTGAAACTGAGAAACAAACAAACAAACAAATGGATTCTGTTTGAGTCCCCAGAGACAGTCAATAGAAAATAGCCTTATCTAGCCAACGTGAATTCTTTTTGTTTGGTATCAGCAGTGTCCAGCCATAGATTTAGTGGTACAGCAATGTCCTTCTCATTTTTTCTCACCTCAATAACTGAATTGCTGAATTATATGTGTCTGGGTTTTGAAATCACTGGGTTTTATGATGTTCTTGAATGTAAAGAAGTAATAACCACCTAAAGGGAAGTTTGGACACTCAAACAAACACGTAACTCCACAACACTCTCATTGCTCCCAAATGCTCCTGTTTAGAAAAATGTGTTCCTTTTTATTTGTCCCTCCTCCTATTAGCGGTGATCACGCCAATGTCCCTCAAACATGGTGGTGAATAAAACACCAAGTAGAGTGTTCTGTCTTCAACAGGCCCAGAGGAAGGATACTTGTTGTCTTCAGGGAGCACTTATTCAATGAATGTGGCTAAATACAGTCAGCAAGTGAGAAGGAGGTAAAAGAGGACAGAGGTCAGAGATATGGGAGCAAGTCCCTGCACCACCATTTACTGGTTTTGTAAGCACACGCGGCTGTATCGACCTGAAAGTGTCTCAGTGAACCCAGTGCTCTACCTATGGCCTAGTTACCTTGCAAGGTTTTTGGAAGCATAATGTAGGGAAATGACCAAGGCGATGTTGTTAACTGTTCTGTACATAAGGATAGATGGGCAGACAAAAAGATGATTGATTCATAGATAGTTAGATAGATGACAGATGAAAGATGATAGACATGAGAGATAGATGATAGGAAGATAGGTAAATAGATAGATAGATAGATAGATAGATAGATAGATAGATAGATAGATAGATAGATAGATAGACTCATAGATAGATACATAGATAGATACATAGATAGATGATAGATAGATAGAAGGAAAGATAGAAGGATGGTTAGATAGATAGATAGATAGATAGATAGATAGATAGATAGATAGATAGATAGATAGATAGATAGACGGACAGACGGACAGACAGACACACAGACAGACAGACAGACAGACAGACAGACAGACAGACAGACAGATAGATAGATAGATAGATAGATAGATAGATAGATACAGATACATATCAATTAACACAAAGCTATTGCTCATAACCAGGAGATCAATGGTGAAAGCAGATAGAGAAACTACAAGCAAAAAGTTAGAATGAAGTCCAGTTTAAATATTGCAGTAAGCAGCCATAAGAAGAAAACAAATCCTACCATTTGCAATGATGTGGTTGGAGCAAGATAGTACTATGCTCAGTGAAATAGGCCAGGCGGAGAAAGACAAGTAGAAAATGATTTCACTCATGTGTGGAGTATAACAACAAAAAAACACTGAAGGTAAAATACAGCAGCAGACTCACAGGACCCAAAAGTGGACTAACAGTTACCAAAGGAAAAATGACTGGGCAGGTTGGGTGGGAAGGGAGGGAAAAGGGCCGGGAGAAAGGAAGGGTTCATTAGGATTAGCATTTATAATGTGTGGGGTGGTGGGAGCACGGGGAATGCTGTACAACTCAGAGAAGACAAGTAGTGTTTCTACAGCATGTTACTACATGCTGATGGACAGCTACTGTAACGGGGTGTGTGGGTGGACATGGTGAAGGGGTCTAATCATACAACTACGCTGATGGACAGCTTCTCTAACGGGGTTTTTTGGGGGACTTGTACTTGGTGATCATAATGTTCTAGCGTGATTGTAGATTAATGTTAACAAAAAATATTTTTTAAGGGCAATAAGTACACAGCTCTCAATTGTCAGAATAAAAGGACAGGCTCTGTGTGCTCTAATCAAAAGACACATGGTTAAAAGACGGGATGGAAACTCAAGACCACCTATGTGCTCCTTTACAGGAGAATCACTTGAGATCCAAGGACGAAGACAAACTACAAATTGAGTTGGTTTGGATAGGTAACCTACACAAGAGAAACTGAAAAAAAAGTAAAGATGTGCTGATGGGTTTAAAGATGGTGGCTCACGTGAGAGGGGAGGCGGAATCCTCCTCCCAAAACCAAAACTACATACTTACATACTATATGGAAATAGAACAACTATACCAAATCCTGGAAGAGCAGCAGGGAACTACGCTGCTGTGGCAGGCTGTCAACTCTAGGAGAAGTGTGATGTACAGTCCTGGAGATGTGCTCTGGGAGCACGAACCTACCGTACACGTGCTATGCTCTGGAGAATCGGTGGAGTTGGAAATCAAAGACAGGTAGAAGACTTCGAGGGACTTGAGATTCCAGCCACTTGTGGGACAACACAGGGATCCACATCCAGCCAATGTGGGACAAAAGAAAGGCGGACAGTCTGAGAGACTTCCTAACAGCGAGAGAACTGCTAAAGGGGCAAAGCTCTCACAGGGCTTGCCACTCAGTAGAAAGGACAGGTGCGCCAATGTGCCCAGGTGCATTCTGGACGGCAGTCAGGGGATCTTTCAGGAGCTCCGGGCACTCCATCCCCCTGGCTGACCTCGCAGCTCCAAGGCAACTTACCGTGCTGTGACTGGTAGATGGCCTGCCTTCCCACTGGCACCGATCTGAAAAATGGCTGCCCCCACCTACGGCAGCTTCTCCCTGCATGCTCTGCAAACTGGCCCTGGCACTGGAGACGGGCACTGTGGCTGGGAAGCACGAAAGACCTCTTCCCCCCAGCGGGGATGGGCACCGGCACTGCTCCCCGGGACACCTGCCATCCGCCCAAGGTCTGAGCATCTCCAGAGAGTAACGCTTCTGGGAGCTATAGGGCGCCACCTACAAATATGAAACTTCAAAGGAACCTGGTAAATGGACTCAAATCAATCTTCCTGAAGTAAGTGATCTCAAAATAAACATCAGGAGCATCCTCAGGGAGCTACAGAAAATAAAACCGCAGGGCAGAGAAAACATGGCAGCATGAGTAGGACAGTGGGAATCTCCTCCCATAATCACATATATTTTTGAAAATACAACAAATTCAAATAATCCTAAAAGAGAGACCAGAAGACACAGGACAACAGCCAGACTACAACTACACCAACGAGAACCCAGCGCCTGGTGAAAGGGGTAAGATAGAATCCCCAGCCAGGCATGACCTGAGTGACCCTTCCCCAGCTCCCGGCAGGAGAAGAATAGGCAGAGCGGGAGGGAGACGGAGCCCAAGACTGCTGAACAACCAGCCCCAGCCACCTGCACCAGAGCACAGACACAGTGCATGCGCGGGGGGCCCTGGATACTAAGGAAACAGGGCAGCAAGTCCTCTGAGCAGGTGCCGAAGATGATGCCCCTGTGACAAAGAAAAGCGCGGGCTTTTTGAAAGTCTGAAAGGGACAGGGACTTAACAGCTAGAAGGAAACCACACAGGTCACAGACCAGCAGCTGGAAAGTACTGGGAAAACCGGGCACACTAACACCCTGGGCAACAGCTCTGAGACCCCTCATGGAGGTAAACCACCAAGCAGCTACCCCGTCCACTACCAATCCAGGCACTGTGAAAGCAGAGAAGCAGCCTAAGGCAAAACGCCCACAGAAAGGGAAGTTCCTCCACTCCGGCCAGGCAAGACACAAAGACCCAGTCTACACGCAATTACCCAACACAAGCCATGAAGGGTCGCAGTTGTCCCAGTAAAGAAAGGCCAGTAGCATTTGAAAAGTTTGGCCCACCCAGCTGACAGCCAGTAGCACCTGTCCACATGAAAAGACAAAAAAATATGAACCAGACAAGAGTAACCCAGACAGCTTCGGCATCTGCTACATCTTCCCCTGAGAAGGAACCTGGGGAGACAGATTTAGCCAGTCTTCCTAAAAAATAATTAAAACAAAAGTCATAACCATGCTAATGGACTTGCAGAGAAATATGCAAAAACTAAGGAAGGAGAATACAGAAATAAAAAAATCTCTGCAAGGACTTCAAAACAGAATGGACGAGATTCAAGAGACCATTGATGGACTAGAAAACAGAGAACAGGAACGCAGAGAAGCTGGTGCAGAGAGAGATAAAAGGATCTCCAGGAATGAAAGAATTTTAAGAGAGCAGAGTGACCAATCAAAAAGGAATAATATAGGCATTATAGGAATACCAGAAGGAGAGGACAGATAAAGGGATAGAAAGTGTCTTTGAAGAAATAATTGCCGAAAACGTCCCTAAACTAGGGGAAGAAATGGCTTCTCAGACCACAGAGGTACACAGAACTTCCATGACAAGGGATCCAAGGCGGGCAACACCAAGACACATAATAATTAAAATGGCGAAGATCAAAGACAAAGACAAAGAATTAAAGGCATCCAGAGAGGAAAAAAAGGTTACCTACAAAGGAAAACCCATCAGGCTATCATCAGACTTCTCAACAGAAACCCTACAGGATAGAAGAGAATGGCATGATATACTTATTGAAATGAAACAGAAGGGCCTTGAACCAAGACTACTGTATCCAGCACGAATATCATTTAAATATGAAGGAGGGATTAAACAATTCCCAGACAAGCAAATGTTGAGGGAATTTGCCTCCCACAAACCACCTCATCAGGGCATCCTACAGGGTCTGCTCTACATGGGAGCACTCTAAAAAGAGCACAGAAAAAAACACCCAGCATATGAAAAAGGGAGGAGGATGAATAAGAAGGGAGAGAAATAAAGAATCATCAGACCGCTTTTATAATAGCTCCACAAGTCAGTTAAGTCAGACAGTAAGATAGTAAAGAAGCTAACCCTAAACCTTTGGTAACCACAAACTTAAAGCCTGCAATGCAATAAATTCATACCTTTCAATAATCACCCTAAATGTAAATGGACTGAATGCACCAATCAAGAGACACAGAGTAATAGAATGGATAAAAAAGCAAGATCCATCCATATGCTGTTTACAAGAGACTCACCTCAAACCCAAAGACCTGCAAAGACTTAAAGTCAAGGGATGGAAAAAGATATTTCATGCAAACAACAGAGAGAAGAAAGGTGTTGCAATTCTGGTATCAGACAAAACAGACTTCTAAATAAAGAAAGTAACAAAAGACAAAGAAGGACATTACATAATGATAAAGGACTCAGCCCATCAAGAGGACATACCATTATAAATATATATGGACCCAATACAGGGGCACCAACATACCTGAAACAAATATTAACAGAACTAAAGGAGGAAATAGAATGCAATGCATTCATTCTAGGAGAGTTCAACGCACCACTCACTACAAAGGACAGATCCACCAGACAGAAAATAAGTAGGGACACAGAGGCACTGAACAACACATTAGAACAGATGGACCTAATAGACTTCTACAGAAGACTACATATGAAAACAACAGGATGCACATTCTTCTCAAGTGCACATGGAACATTCTCCAGAATAGACCACATACTACGCCACAAAAAGAGCCACAGTATATTCCAAAAGATTGAAATCTTACCAACCAACTTTTCAGACCACAAAGGCATAGAACGAGAAATAAAGCAAAAAGGCTCACAAACACTTGGATGCTAAACAACACGCTCCTAAATAATCAATGGATGAGTGACCAAATGAAAATGGAGATCCAGCAATATAAGGAAACAAATGAGAACAACAACACTAAGCCACAACTTCTGTGGGACACAGCAAAAGCAGTCTTAAGAGGAAAGTATATAGCAATCCAGGCATATTTAGAAAAGGAAGAACAACCCCAAATGAATGGTCTAATGTCTCAATTATTGAAATAGGAAAAGAAAAACAAATGAGGCGTAAGGTCAGCAGAAGGAGGGACATAATAAAGATCAGAGAAGAAATAAATAAAACTGAGAAGAATAAAACAATAGCAAAAATCAATGAAACCAAGAGATGATACTTTGAGAAAATAAACAAAATAGATAAGCCTCTAGCCAGACTTATTAAGATGAAAAGAGAGTCAACCAAATCAACAGTATCAGAAACGAGAAAGGAAAAATCATGAGGGAACCCACTGAAATGCAAAGAATTATTAGAGAGTACTATGAAAACCTATATGCTAACAAGCTGGGAAACCAAGGAGAAATGGATAACCTCCAAGAAAAATACAAACTTCCAAGACTGACCCAGAAAGAAACAGAAAATCTAAACAGACCAATTACCAGCAATGAAATTGAAGCAGTAATCAAAATCTACCAAAGAACAAAACCCCGGGCCAGATGGATTTACCTCTGAATTTTACTAGACATACAGGGAAGACATAATACCCATTCTCCTTAAAATTTTCCAAAAAATAGAAGAGGAGGGGATACTCCCAAACTCATTCTATGAAGCTAACATCACCCTTATAGCAAACCAAGGTAAAGAAACCAGCAAAAAAGAAAACTACAGACCAATATTCCTGATGAAAGTAGATGCAAAAATACTCAAAAAAATATTAACAAACGGAATTCAAAAATACATCAAAAGGAATTCATCCCAGTGATGCAAGGATGGTACAACATTCGAAAGTCCATCAACATCATCCAACACATCAATAAAAAGAAAGACAGAAACCACATGATCATCTCCGTAGATGCTGAAAAAGCATTTGACAAAGTTCAACATCCATTCATGATAAAAACTCTCAGCAAAATGGGAATAGACGGCAAGTACCTCAACACAATAAAGGCCATCTATGATAAACCCACAGCCAACATTATATTGAACAGTGAGAAGATGAAAGCATTTCCTCTGAGATCGGGATCTAGACAGGGATGCCCACACTCCCCACTGTTTTTTAACATAGTACTGGAGGTCCTAGTCATGGCAATCAGACAAAACAAAAAAATACAAGGAATCCAGATTGGTAAAGAAGAAGTTAAACTGTTACTATTTGCCAATGACATGACACTGTACATAAAAAACCCTAAAGACTTCAACCAAAAACTACTAGAAATGATATCAGAATACAGCAAGTTTGCAGGATACAAAATCAACACACAGAAATCTGTGGCTTTCCTATACACTAACAATGAACCAACAGAAAGAGAAATCAGGAAAACAACTACATTCACAAATGCATCAAAAAAAATAAAATACTTAGGAATAAACCTAACCAAAGAAGTGAAAGACTTATACTCTGAAAACTACAAGTCACTCTTAAGAGAAATTAAAGGGGACACTAACAGATAGAAACTCATCCCATGCTCGTGTCTAGGAAGATTTAACATCATCAAAATGGCCATGCTGCCCAATGCAATATACAGATTTGATGCAATCTCTATGAAACTACCAGCAACATTCTTCAATAAACTGGAACAAATAATTCAAAAATTCATATAGAAACACCAAAGACCCCGAATAGCCAAAGCAATCTTGAGAAAGGAGAATAAAGTAGGGGGGATCTCACTCCCCAACTTCAAGCTCTATTATAAAGCCATAGTAATCAAGACAATTTGGTACTGGCACAAGAGCAGAGCCACAGACCAATGGAACAGACTAGAGAATCCAGATATTAACCCAGACATATATGGTCAATTAATATTTGATAAAGGAGCCATGGACATACAATGGCGAAATGACAGTCTCTTCAACAGATGGTGCTGGCAAAACAGGACAGCTACATGTAGGAGAATGAAACTGGACCATTGTCTAACCCCATATACAAAAGTAAATACAAAATGGATCAAAGACCAGAATGTAAGTCATGAAACCATTAAACTCTTGGAAGAAAACATAGGCAAAAACCTCTTAGACATAAACATGAGTGACCTCTTCCTTAACATATCTCCCCAGGCAAGGTAAACAACAGCAAAAATGAATAAGTTGGACTATATTAAGCTGAATAGCTTCTGTATGGCAAAAGACATCATCAATAGAACAAAAAGGAACCCTATAGTATGGGAGAATATATTTGAAAATGACACATCCGATAAAGGCATGATGTCCAGAATATATAAAGAGCTCACTCGCCTCAACAAACATAAAACAAATAACCCAATTAAAAAATGGGCAGAGGAACTGAACAGACAGTTCTCCGAAAAAGAAACACAGATGTCCAACAGACGCATTAAAAAATGCTCCACATCAATTATTATCAAAGAAATGCAAATTAAAACTACAATGAGGTATCACCTCACATTAGTAAGGATGGCTGCCATCCAAAAGACAAACAACAACAAATGTTGGCAAGGCTCTGGAGAAAGGGGAACCCTCCTACACTGCTGGTGGGAATGTAATTTAGTTCAACCATTGTGGAAAGCATTATGGAGGTACATCAAAATGCTTAAAACAGATTTACCATTTGACCCAGGAATTGCCCTCCTAGGAATTTACCCTAAGAATGCAGCAATCAAGTATGAGAAAGATCAGTGCACCCCTATGTTTATCGCAGCACTATTTACAATAGCCAAGAATTGGAAGCAACCTAAATGTCCATCGATAGATGAATGGATAAAGAAGATGTGGTACATATACACAATGGAATACTACTCAGCCATAAGAAAAGGGCAAATCCTACCATTTGCAGCAACATGGATGGAGCTGGAGGGTATTATGCTCAGTGAAACAAGCCAAGCGGAGAAAGAGAAATACCAAATGATTTCACGTATCTGTGGAATATAAGAACAAAGGAAAACTGAAGGAACAAAACAGCAGCAGAATCACAGAACTCAAGAATGGACTAACAGGTACCAAAGGGGAAGGGACTGGGGAAGATGGGTGGGTACATCTTGATAAGGGGGAGAGAAGTAGGGGGGTATTAAGATTAGCATGCATGGGTGGGTAGGAGAAAAGGGAAGGAAGTACAACACAGAGATTGCAAGTAGTGATTCTACAACATTTTGCTATGCTGATGGACCGTGACCGTAAAGGGGTTTATGGGGGTACATGGTATAGGAGAGAGCCTAGTAAACATAATATTCATCATCTAAGTATAGATTTGTGATACCAAAAAAAAAAAAAGGCAGTTCCTGTGTGTTAACATCCAACTAGTCCTACACAAGAGTATAAAGGGCATATAAAAGTGTAGGCAAAGGGACTGTTTGTGTTTATACAGAGGATCAAAGCCTAATTGATCTACCCCGAAAATGAACTAAAATATGATATGAAAAAAACTTCCAACATCAGCACTCTCTGGAAGACTCATACCAGAAGATGATCATCAAAACCCCCAAAAAAGATCCACGCAGTGCTACAGCTGTAGATGCACTCATCCCACCAGTTCTTTGATTTGCCATGGGAATGAAGAAGGAAATATCTAAGCTGGCCTGTGCATACAGTAAAACAACAAATTTGACTGGATCTATACTGTTGGAACTCAACCAAGAATTAGAAGTGCAAATTGTAGCGCTCCAAAATCTTACAACTACAGACTATTTACTGTTAAAAGAACATAAGGGATGTGAACATTCCCCAGGAATGGGTTATTTAAATTCTTTGATTTCTCTCTGACTGTTCAAGTTCAGTTGGACAAAATCGACCATATCATAGATAAGTTTTCACAAATGCCTAAGGTGCCGAACTGGATTTCTTGGTTTCACTGGAGATGGCTGGTAATTACAGGTATGCTTTGGTTATGTAACTATACTCCTATTATGTAAATGTGTGTGCGCAATTTAAGTAGTAGCTTAAAACCTATACATGCTGAAGTTACTCTACAAGAAGATATGTCAAAGAAGTAATCAATCTTCCCATGTTTTCTTCTGCCTGCTACTTCTATTGCTTTTCTTCTTAATTCCTAATTACAACCCTTAAATAAAATTCGTGCCTCATATCAAAGTTACCGAGTATCATAATTCCTCCAAGTGTTAAAGATACCTCAAGACAAATGCTGGGAATAGAAGCCACAGGGCATAAATATGCAAATAAATTAAAAGCTAACCATTTCAAACAATAAGGCTTCTCTCTCACTTACCAAATTTACATTTCCCTGTATGGCTCTAGAAGATGACTGGTTAGCCAGAGATGGGTAAGATTCCTCAAGGGAGGAACAACCTAAGACAGGCACAATTGCATTGTGTCATCAGATGAGAAATTGGGGATCAACAGAGGTGAGGCTTAGAACCACACCCCCCCTGTTCTGAGAGAAATCTTCTGCATACGTGGATGTTTTATTGCCCTTGTCTAGCTTGGATTAACACATAGTCTACAGGCACACACCTGATCATCTACATTTGCTCTCTTACAACACTAAACTATGTTTTCTACCTTTATCTTGTATCTACCTACCACTTCAGCTTTTTATTAAAAATAATAACAGTAAAGGGAGAACTGTGGTACTCACATATAAATCAAGTATAAAAATCAAATGAGTATTCATATTTGAACTGACTGTTTATAGTTCATAATGCATGAGCAAAACCGAAAGTTTCTGTGATGACTGCACTTTTACTGATCACCATGTAACTTATTCACTATGTAAGAATTTGTTCTCCATGGAGGAACTTGTTTGTTATGCCTCAGAAGAATGGAGACTGACGAAAACTAGTCTTAGGGTCGATTAATGATTGTCCATTGATCATTGACTTCCCTATACAGAAATTTATTGTTGTTAAAAACCATTTGATCTATAAATATGAGAGATGCCCTAACAAACAAACAAACAAACCAAAAATGTACAAACTTCCAATTGTAAAATAAATAAGTAACCATGATGTAATGTATAGCATAAGGAATATAGTCAAAATATTGTAACAACTTGGTATGGTGATAGCTGGTACCTAGAATTATCATGGATATAAATGTTAAATCAATATATTGTTCGCCTGAAACTAATGTAATGTAATACTGTGTGTCAAATACCCTTCAATAAAAAATAAATATATTAAAAAAAAAGAAATAGATTTATTAGATAGATGGTAGATATTCATAGATTAAATGAAAAGATTGACAGAGATGACAGAATGATTATATATATATAGATGACAGATGATAGACTAAATAGAATAGAAGATGTAGGGAGGTTATATTAGAAAGATAGATGATAGATAGGTACAGAGTTATGAACTGAATTTTTGGGACCTCACCTCACCATCTTCTGCTCCTCTAACCATCCGCCCCCACAACACACACACACACACTCACACACACACACACACACACATACATACACTCACACAAGTTCATATTTGAACTGAGACAGGGTTGAAGACCTAACCCCCACTGTCATGGTATTGGGAGGTGGGGCCTTTGGAGGTAATTGGGTTTGGAAGATATCATGGGGGTGTGGGTGGAGCTGCCATTATGCAGTCAGTGCTATTAAGAGGAATTGAAAACAGAGCTTTCTCCCTTGACCCTGTGAGGACACAGCATGGATGTGGCCATATGCAAACCAGAAGAAGGGACCACACCAGGAACTGAACCTGCCTTGGTCTTGGACTTCTGCTTTCAGAATAGGGAGAAATCAGTGTCTATGGATGAAAATCCCACTCAATGACACTCTGGTTATCAGTTTGAGCAGGCTAACATAGACATGTAGGAATACAGAGATGCACTTAGACGACGGAAGGAGAGAACCTACGCATAGATATACGTGCTAAGCTGTCTGCATAGGTATTTGTATCCAACCACCTCTGCACTTTGAAGTTTGCACCGTATGGGGGAAACACTAGGAGCACAACCTATTCACGTTTCTTTTTTAATGTGTGGGCTGCAGTTTCCGCAAACTGGGGTTTCCGTTAACTCTCAGCCGTGTGTGCGTGTCTTTACGTGTGCATGTGTGTGTGTACACCACTGCCTCTATCGGTCTACAATCACAGGAGATGCAAAAGTAACAAAGGAACGCAGGTAAGGCAAACATCTTGCAAACTATGACCAGAAAGAGTACAATTATCCACTAGCCTCTGGGGCTATCTTTGCCAAGTGTTTCTATGCAGTTTTAGAAAGATATTGCTGGAAATGTTGCTGGGATCATTCTGAACCATCAAGTTAGTTAAGGTAATAAGCCAGGACAGGAGAGCAGCAAAGAGCACAAACGGTGTGTCTCCTACGTATCAGGCCAAGGTGTACAGGCTTTAATTCTACTACACCACTTCATCTCACCATGGCTGACGTTTGATGACCTTATTCAACACCTTCATCTGTGAGTAAAAAGTTACTTCAGAATCACCTCCCTTAACAGAAAATAAATAAGTGCAGAGACATAAACATTCCTAGAATTCCTGCCACCATCACACAACTCTTTATGCTCAGCACCCTTTTAATATGAACGGAAATATAGCTCTAAATGCTACTAATCCATTTTAGATAGAACTCACTCACATCTAAATGCCTAAATGCACTGAAAACTCAACCTCCACCTTGACAGCAGAGGGGAGCAGTTTTCCCACATGCTAGCTGGCCTGCCACCTTAGCAAGCCCATCGGCCGCCGGCACACAAGAGCACCGCATGTCGCCGAAAGGCAGTTCCCTTAACCAGTGACTACATGCATGGTCTCTGGAGATGGGCCACCAAGGAGGGCCGCTGAGGTGACATCGGTGCACAGGCATAAAGACCTACTACAGGGCATGCCCCTGAATCGGACCCCGCAGGCCTGCCAGAGTGTTCGCTGCATGGGTCCTCGGATAGGCCCCACAGCTCACACAGCTGCCACAGCAGGAATGGCCCAGGGGCAGAGCAGCCTGAGGGGCCTGGCCTGCACAGGTTCAAGAGCCCAGCAGCCAACCACTCTATCCAAACCCAGCAGACTCTTACCACCTACGCAGGAGAAGTTCACACACAAGGCCACTCCTCTCGAGACCCAAACACACAGCTAATTCATATAAACAAACACAAGGAATTGAGACTGAGAACGACAAAGAGGAATCAAAGTGCACCTAGTGACAGAACGTTGACAAAAGTGAGAAAACAGATACATAGACAAATGATTGATACATAGATTGGACTGATATACATACATATGGATGATAGATTAATTAGATAGATACACAGATGAAAGAAGATAGATGATAGAACATAGATAGATGATAGACAGATACATAGGTATATAGATTACATAGATAGATAAAGAGATACGTAGGTAGGTAGATAGGAAAGCATCATACTAAACATGCTATCTTTCCCTCAAGACTATCTACATGCTCCCTTACAGGAGACTCACTTGAAATCCAAGGACACAAACTACAATACAAAGGGGCGGGGACAGGTAGCCTACACAAGTGAAACTGAGAAACAAACAAACAAATGGATTCTGTTTGAGTCCCCAGAGACAGTCAATAGAAAATAGCCTTATCTAGCCAACGTGAATTCTTTTTGTTTGGTATCAGCAGTGTCCAGCCATAGATTTAGTGGTACAGCAATGTCCTTCTCATTTTTTCTCACCTCAATAACTGAATTGCTGAATAATATGTGTCTGGGTTTTGAAATCACTGGGTTTTATGATGTTCTTGAATGTAAAGAAGTAATAACCACCTAAAGGGAAGTTTGGACACTCAAACAAACACGTAACTCCACAACACTCTCATTGCTCCCAAATGCTCCTGTTTAGAAAAATGTGTTCCTTTTTATTTGTCCCTCCTCCTATTAGCGGTGATCACGCCAATGTCCCTCAAACATGGTGGTGAATAAAACACCAAGTAGAGTGTTCTGTCTTCAACAGGCCCAGAGGAAGGATACTTGTTGTCTTCAGGGAGCACTTATTCAATGAATGTGGCTAAATACAGTCAGCAAGTGAGAAGGAGGTAAAAGAGGACAGAGGTCAGAGATATGGGAGCAAGTCCCTGCACCACCATTTACTGGTTTTGTAAGCACACGCGGCTGTATCGACCTGAAAGTGTCTCAGTGAACCCAGTGCTCTACCTATGGCCTAGTTACCTTGCAAGGTTTTTGGAAGCATAATGTAGGGAAATGACCAAGGCGATGTTGTTAACTGTTCTGTACATAAGGATAGATGGGCAGACAAAAAGATGATTGATTCATAGATAGTTAGATAGATGACAGATGAAAGATGATAGACATGACAGATAGATGATATGAAGATAGGTAGATAGATAGATAGATAGATAGATAGATAGATAGATAGATAGATAGAGAGATAGATAGACTCATAGATAGATACATAGATAGATACATAGATAGATGATAGATAGATAAAAGGAAAGATAGAAGGATGGATAGATAGATAGATAGATAGATAGATAGATAGATAGATAGATAGACAGATAGATAGATAGATAGATAGATAGATAGATAGATAGATAGATAGATAGACGGACAGACGGACAGACAGACAGACAGACAGACAGACAGACAGACAGACAGACAGACAGACAGACAGATAGATAGATAGATAGATAGATAGATAGATAGATAGATAGATAGATAGATAGATAGAGATACATATTGATTAACACAAAGCTATTGCTCATAACCAGGAGATCAATGGTGAAAGCAGATAGAGAAACTGCGAACAAAAAGTTAGAATGAAGTCCAGTTTAAAAATTGCAGTAAGCAGCCATAAGAAGAAAACAAATCCTACCATTTGCAATGATGTGATGGAGCAAGATGGTAATATGCTCAGTGAAATAGGCCAGGCGGAGAAAGACAAGTAGAAAATGATTTCACTCATGTGTGGAGTATAACAACAAAGAAACACTGAAGGTAAAATACAGCAGCAGACACACAGGACCCAAAAGTGGACTAACAGTTACCAAAGGAAAAATGACTGGGCAGGGTGGGTGGGAAGGGAGGGAAAAGGGCGGGGAGAAAGGAAGGGTTCATTAGGATTAGCATTTATAATGTGTGGGGTGGTGGGAGCACGGGGAATGCTGTACAACTCAGAGAAGACACGTAGTGTTTCTACAGCATGTTACTACATGCTGATGGACAGCTACTGTAACGGGGTGTGTGGGTGGACATGGTGAAGGGGTCTAATCATACAACTATGCTGATGGACAGCTTCTCTAACGGGGTTTTTTGGGGGACTTGTACTTGGTGATCATAATGTTCTAGCGTGATTGTAGATTAATGTAAACAAAAAATATTTTTTAAGGGCAATAAGTACACAGCTCTCAATTGTCAGAATAAAAGGACAGGCTCTGTGTGCTCTAATCAAAAGACACATGGTTAAAAGACGGGATGGAAACTCAAGACCACCGATGTGCTCCTTTACAGGAGAATCACTTGAGATCCAAGGACGAAGACAAACTACAAATTGAGTTGGTTTGGATAGGTAACCTACACAAGAGAAACGGAAAAAAAAGTAAAGATGTGCTGATGGGTTTAAAGATGGTGGCTCACGTGAGAGGGGAGGCGGAATCCTCCTCCCAAAACCAAAACTACATACTTACATACTATATGGAAATAGAACAACTATACCAAATCCTGGAAGAGCAGCAGGGAACAACGCTGCTGTGGCAGGCTGTCAACTCTAGGAGAAGTGTGATGTACAGTCCTGGAGATGTGCTCTGGGAGCACGAACCTACCGTACACGTGCTATGCTCTGGAGAATCGGTGGAGTTGGAAATCAAAGACAGGTAGAAGACTTCGAGGGACTTGAGATTCCAGCCACTTGTGGGACAACACAGGGATCCACATCCAGCCAATGTGGGACAAAAGAAAGGCGGACAGTCTGAGAGACTTCCTAACAGCGAGAGAACTGCTAAAGGGGCAAAGCTCTCACAGGGCTTGCCACTCAGGAGAAAGGACAGGTGCGCCAAAGTGCCCGGGTGCATTCTGGACGGCAGTCAGGGGAGCTTTCAGGAGCTCCGGGCACTCCATCCCCCTGGCTGACCTCGCAGCTCCAAGGCAACTTACCGTGCTGTGACTGGTAGATGGCCTGCCTTCCCACTGGCACCGATCTGAAAAATGGCTGCCCCCACCTACGGCAGCTTCTCCCTGCATGCTCTGCAAACTGGCCCTGGCACTGGAGACGGGCACTGTGGCTGGGAAGCACGAAAGACCTCTTTCCCCCCAGCGGGGATGGGCACCGGCACTGCTCCCCGGGACACCTGCCATCCGCCCAAGGTCTGAGCATCTCCAGAGAGTAACGCTTCTGGGAGCTATAGGGCGCCACCTACAAATATGAAACTTCAAAGGAACCTGGTAAATGGACTCAAATCAATCTTCCTGAAGTAAGTGATCTCAAAATAAACATCAGGAGCATCCTCAGGGAGCTACAGAAAATAAAACCGCAGGGCAGAGAAAACATGGCAGCATGAGTAGGACAGTGGGAATCTCCTCCCATAATCACATATATTTTTGAAAATACAACAAATTCAAATAATCCTAAAAGAGAGACCAGAAGACACAGGACAACAGCCAGACTACAACTACACCAACGAGAACCCAGCGCCTGGTGAAAGGGGTAAGATAGAATCCCCAGCCAGGCATGACCTGAGTGACCCTTCCCCAGCTCCCGGCAGGAGAAGAATAGGCAGAGCGGGAGGGAGACGGAGCCCAAGACTGCTGAACAACCAGCCCCAGCCACCTGCACCAGAGCACAGACACAGTGCATGCGCGGGGGGCCCTGGATACTAAGGAAACAGGGCAGCAAGTCCTCTGAGCAGGTGCCGAAGATGATGCCCCTGTGACAAAGAAAAGCGCGGGCTTTTTGAAAGTCTGAAAGGGACAGGGACTTAACAGCTAGAAGGAAACCACACAGGTCACAGACCAGCAGCTGGAAAGTACTGGGAAAACCGGGCACACTAACACCCTGGGCAACAGCTCTGAGACCCCTCATGGAGGTAAACCACCAAGCAGCTACCCCGTCCACTACCAATCCAGGCACTGTGAAAGCAGAGAAGCAGCCTAAGGCAAAACGCCCACAGAAAGGGAAGTTCCTCCACTCCGGCCAGGCAAGACACAAAGACCCAGTCTACACGCAATTACCCAACACAAGCCATGAAGGGTCGCAGTTGTCCCAGTAAAGAAAGGCCAGTAGCATTTGAAAAGTTTGGCCCACCCAGCTGACAGCCAGTAGCACCTGTCCACATGAAAAGACAAAAAAATATGAACCAGACAAGAGTAACCCAGACAGCTTCGGCATCTGCTACATCTTCCCCTGAGAAGGAACCTGGGGAGACAGATTTAGCCAGTCTTCCTAAAAAATAATTAAAACAAAAGTCATAACCATGCTAATGGACTTGCAGAGAAATATGCAAAAACTAAGGAAGGAGAATATAGAAATAAAAAAATCTCTGCAAGGACTTCAAAACAGAATGGACGAGATTCAAGAGACCATTGATGGACTAGAAAACAGAGAACAGGAACGCAGAGAAGCTGGTGCAGAGAGAGATAAAAGGATCTCCAGGAATGAAAGAATTTTAAGAGAGCAGAGTGACCAATCAAAAAGGAATAATATAGGCATTATAGGAATACCAGAAGGAGAGGACAGATAAAGGGATAGAAAGTGTCTTTGAAGAAATAATTGCCGAAAACGTCCCTAAACTAGGGGAAGAAATGGCTTCTCAGACCACAGAGGTACACAGAACTTCCATGACAAGGGATCCAAGGCGGGCAACACCAAGACACATAATAATTAAAATGGCGAAGATCAAAGACAAAGACAAAGAATTAAAGGCATCCAGAGAGGAAAAAAAGGTTACCTACAAAGGAAAACCCATCAGGCTATCATCAGACTTCTCAACAGAAACCCTACAGGATAGAAGAGAATGGCATGATATACTTATTGAAATGAAACAGAAGGGCCTTGAACCAAGACTACTGTATCCAGCACGAATATCATTTAAATATGAAGGAGGGATTAAACAATTCCCAGACAAGCAAATGTTGAGGGAATTTGCCTCCCACAAACCACCTCATCAGGGCATCCTACAGGGTCTGCTCTACATGGGAGCACTCTAAAAAGAGCACAGAAAAAAACACCCAGCATATGAAAAAGGGAGGAGGATGAATAAGAAGGGAGAGAAATAAAGAATCATCAGACCGCTTTTATAATAGCTCCACAAGTCAGTTAAGTCAGACAGTAAGATAGTAAAGAAGCTAACCCTAAACCTTTGGTAACCACAAACTTAAAGCCTGCAATGCAATAAATTCATACCTTTCAATAATCACCCTAAATGTAAATGGACTGAATGCACCAATCAAGAGACACAGAGTAATAGAATGGATAAAAAAGCAAGATCCATCCATATGCTGTTTACAAGAGACTCACCTCAAACCCAAAGACCTGCAAAGACTTAAAGTCAAGGGATGGAAAAAGATATTTCATGCAAACAACAGAGAGAAGAAAGGTGTTGCAATTCTGGTATCAGACAAAACAGACTTCTAAATAAAGAAAGTAACAAAAGACAAAGAAGGACATTACATAATGATAAAGGACTCAGCCCATCAAGAGGACATAACCATTATAAATATATATGGACCCAATACAGGGGCACCAACATACCTGAAACAAATATTAACAGAACTAAAGGAGGAAATAGAATGCAATGCATTCATTCTAGGAGAGTTCAACGCACCACTCACTACAAAGGACAGATCCACCAGACAGAAAATAAGTAGGGACACAGAGGCACTGAACAACACATTAGAACAGATGGACCTAATAGACTTCTACAGAAGACTACATATGAAAACAACAGGATGCACATTCTTCTCAAGTGCACATGGAACATTCTCCAGAATAGACCACATACTACGCCACAAAAAGAGCCACAGTATATTCCAAAAGATTGAAATCTTACCAACCAACTTTTCAGACCACAAAGGCATAGAACGAGAAATAAAGCAAAAAGGCTCACAAACACTTGGATGCTAAACAACACGCTCCTAAATAATCAATGGATGAGTGACCAAATGAAAATGGAGATCCAGCAATATAAGGAAACAAATGAGAACAACAACACTAAGCCACAACTTCTGTGGGACACAGCAAAAGCAGTCTTAAGAGGAAAGTATATAGCAATCCAGGCATATTTAGAAAAGGAAGAACAACCCCAAATGAATGGTCTAATGTCTCAATTATTGAAATAGGAAAAGAAAAACAAATGAGGCGTAAGGTCAGCAGAAGGAGGGACATAATAAAGATCAGAGAAGAAATAAATAAAACTGAGAAGAATAAAACAATAGCAAAAATCAATGAAACCAAGAGATGATTCTTTGAGAAAATAAACAAAATAGATAAGCCTCTAGCCAGACTTATTAAGATGAAAAGAGAGTCAACCAAATCAACAGTATCAGAAACGAGAAAGGAAAAATCATGAGGGAACCCACTGAAATGCAAAGAATTATTAGAGAGTACTATGAAAACCTATATGCTAACAAGCTGGGAAACCAAGGAGAAATGGATAACCTCCAAGAAAAATACAAACTTCCAAGACTGACCCAGAAAGAAACAGAAAATCTAAACAGACCAATTACCAGCAATGAAATTGAAGCAGTAATCAAAATCTACCAAAGAACAAAACCCCGGGCCAGATGGATTTACCTCTGAATTTTACTAGACATACAGGGAAGACATAATACCCATTCTCCTTAAAATTTTCCAAAAAATAGAAGAGGAGGGGATGCTCCCAAACTCATTCTATGAAGCTAACATCACCCTTATAGCAAACCAAGGTAAAGAAACCAGCAAAAAAGAAAACTACAGACCAATATTCCTGATGAAAGTAGATGCAAAAATACTCAAAAAAATATTAACAAACGGAATTCAAAAATACATCAAAAGGATCATACACCATGACCAAGTGGAATTCATCCAGTGATGCAAGGATGGTACAACATTCCAAAGTCCATCAACATCATCCAACACATCAATAAAAAGAAAGACAGAAACCACATGATCATCTCCGTAGATGCTGAAAAAGCATTTGACAAAGTTCAACATCCATTCATGATAAAAACTCTCAGCAAAATGGGAATAGACGGCAAGTACCTCAACACAATAAAGGCCATCTATGATAAACCCACAGCCAACATTATATTGAACAGTGAGAAGATGAAAGCATTTCCTCTGAGATCGGGAACTAGACAGGGATGCCCACACTCCCCACTGTTTTTTAACATAGTACTGGAGGTCCTAGTCATGGCAATCAGACAAAACAAAAAAATACAAGGAATCCAGATTGGTAAAGAAGAAGTTAAACTGTTACTATTTGCCAATGACATGACACTGTACATAAAAAACCCTAAAGACTTCAACCAAAAACTACTAGAAATGATATCAGAATACAGCAAATTTGCAGGATACAAAATCAACACACAGAAATCTGTGGCTTTCCTATACACTAACAATGAACCAACAGAAAGAGAAATCAGGAAAACAACTACATTCACAAATGCATCAAAAAAAATAAAATACTTAGGAATAAACCTAACCAAAGAAGTGAAAGACTTATACTCTGAAAACTACAAGTCACTCTTAAGAGAAATTAAAGGGGACACTAACAGATAGAAACTCATCCCATGCTCGTGTCTAGGAAGATTTAACATCATCAAAATGGCCATGCTGCCCAATGCAATATACAGATTTGATGCAATCTCTATGAAACTACCAGCAACATTCTTCAATAAACTGGAACAAATAATTCAAAAATTCATATAGAAACACCAAAGACCCCGAATAGCCAAAGCAATCTTGAGAAAGGAGAATAAAGTAGGGGGGATCTCACTCCCCAACTTCAAGCTCTATTATAAAGCCATAGTAATCAAGACAATTTGGTACTGGCACAAGAGCAGAGCCACAGACCAATGGAACAGACTAGAGAATCCAGATATTAACCCAGACATATATGGTCAATTAATATTTGATAAAGGAGCCATGGACATACAATGGCGAAATGACAGTCTCTTCAACAGATGGTGCTGGCAAAACAGGACAGCTACATGTAGGAGAATGAAACTGGACCATTGTCTAACCCCATATACAAAAGTAAATACAAAATGGATCAAAGACCAGAATGTAAGTCATGAAACCATTAAACTCTTGGAAGAAAACATAGGCAAAAACCTCTTAGACATAAACATGAGTGACCTCTTCCTTAACATATCTCCCCAGGCAAGGTAAACAACAGCAAAAATGAATAAGTTGGACTATATTAAGCTGAATAGCTTCTGTATGGCAAAAGACATCATCAATAGAACAAAAAGGAACCCTATAGTATGGGAGAATATATTTGAAAATGACACATCCGATAAAGGCATGATGTCCAGAATATATAAAGAGCTCACTCGCCTCAACAAACATAAAACAAATAACCCAATTAAAAAATGGGCAGAGGAACTGAACAGACAGTTCTCCGAAAAAGAAACACAGATGTCCAACAGACGCATTAAAAAATGCTCCACATCAATTATTATCAAAGAAATGCAAATTAAAACTACAATGAGGTATCACCTCACATTAGTAAGGATGGCTGCCATCCAAAAGACAAACAACAACAAATGTTGGCAAGGCTCTGGAGAAAGGGGAACCCTCCTACACTGCTGGTGGGAATGTAATTTAGTTCAACCATTGTGGAAAGCATTATGGAGGTACATCAAAATGCTTAAAACAGATTTACCATTTGACCCAGGAATTGCCCTCCTAGGAATTTACCCTAAGAATGCAGCAATCAAGTATGAGAAAGATCAGTGCACCCCTATGTTTATCGCAGCACTATTTACAATAGCCAAGAATTGGAAGCAACCTAAATGTCCATCGATAGATGAATGGATAAAGAAGATGTGGTACATATACACAATGGAATACTACTCAGCCATAAGAAAAGGGCAAATCCTACCATTTGCAGCAACATGGATGGAGCTGGAGGGTATTATGCTCAGTGAAACAAGCCAAGCGGAGAAAGAGAAATACCAAATGATTTCACGTATCTGTGGAATATAAGAACAAAGGAAAACTGAAGGAACAAAACAGCAGCAGAATCACAGAACTCAAGAATGGACTAACAGGTACCAAAGGGGAAGGGACTGGGGAAGATGGGTGGGTACATCTTGATAAGGGGGAGAGAAGTAGGGGGGTATTAAGATTAGCATGCATGGGTGGGTAGGAGAAAAGGGAAGGAAGTACAACACAGAGATTGCAAGTAGTGATTCTACAACATTTTGCTATGCTGATGGACCGTGACCGTAAAGGGGTTTATGGGGGTACATGGTATAGGAGAGAGCCTAGTAAACATAATATTCATCATCTAAGTATAGATTTGTGATACCAAAAAAAAAAAAAAGGCAGTTCCTGTGTGTTAACATCCAACTAGTCCTACACAAGAGTATAAAGGGCATATAAAAGTGTAGGCAAAGGGACTGTTTGTGTTTATACAGAGGATCAAAGCCTAATTGATCTACCCCGAAAATGAACTAAAATATGATATGAAAAAAACTTCCAACATCAGCACTCTCTGGAAGACTCATACCAGAAGATGATCATCAAAACCCCCAAAAAAGATCCACGCAGTGCTACAGCTGTAGATGCACTCATCCCACCAGTTCTTTGATTTGCCATGGGAATGAAGAAGGAAATATCTAAGCTGGCCTGTGCATACAGTAAAACAACAAATTTGACTGGATCTATACTGTTGGAACTCAACCAAGAATTAGAAGTGCAAATTGTAGCGCTCCAAAATCTTACAACTACAGACTATTTACTGTTAAAAGAACATAAGGGATGTGAACATTCCCCAGGAATGGGTTATTTAAATTCTTTGATTTCTCTCTGACTGTTCAAGTTCAGTTGGACAAAATCGACCATATCATAGATAAGTTTTCACAAATGCCTAAGGTGCCGAACTGGATTTCTTGGTTTCACTGGAGATGGCTGGTAATTACAGGTAAGCTTTGGTTATGTAACTATACTCCTATTATGTAAATGTGTGTGCGCAATTTAAGTAGTAGCTTAAAACCTATACATGCTGAAGTTACTCTACAAGAAGATATGTCAAAGAAGTAATCAATCTTCCCATGTTTTCTTCTGCCTGCTACTTCTATTGCTTTTCTTCTTAATTCCTAATTACAACCCTTAAATAAAATTCGTGCCTCATATCAAAGTTACCGAGTATCATAATTCCTCCAAGTGTTAAAGATACCTCAAGACAAATGCTGGGAATAGAAGCCACAGGGCATAAATATGCAAATAAATTAAAAGCTAACCATTTCAAACAATAAGGCTTCTCTCTCACTTACCAAATTTACATTTCCCTGTATGGCTCTAGAAGATGACTGGTTAGCCAGAGATGGGTAAGATTCCTCAAGGGAGGAACAACCTAAGACAGGCACAATTGCATTGTGTCATCAGATGAGAAATTGGGGATCAACAGAGGTGAGGCTTAGAACCACACGCCCCCTGTTCTGAGAGAAATCTTCTGCATACGTGGATGTTTTATTGCCCTTGTCTAGCTTGGATTAACACATAGTCTACAGGCACACACCTGATCATCTACATTTGCTCTCTTACAACACTAAACTATGTTTTCTACCTTTATCTTGTATCTACCTACCACTTCAGCTTTTTATTAAAAATAATAATAGTAAAGGGAGAACTGTGGTACTCACATATAAATCAAGTATAAAAATCAAATGAGTATTCATATTTGAACTGACTGTTTATAGTTCATAATGCATGAGCAAAACCGAAAGTTTCTGTGATGACTGCACTTTTACTGATCACCATGTAACTTATTCACTATGTAAGAATTTGTTCTCCATGGAGGAACTTGTTTGTTATGCCTCAGAAGAATGGAGACTGACGAAAACTAGTCTTAGGGTCGATTAATGATTGTCCATTGATCATTGACTTCCCTATACAGAAATTTATTGTTGTTAAAAACCATTTGATCTATAAATATGAGAGATGCCCTAACAAACAAACAAACAAACAAAAAATGTACAAACTTCCAATTGTAAAATAAATAAGTAACCATGATGTAATGTATAGCATAAGGAATATAGTCAAAATATTGTAACAACTTGGTATGGTGATAGCTGGTACCTAGAATTATCATGGATATAAATGTTAAATCAATATATTGTTCGCCTGAAACTAATGTAATGTAATACTGTGTGTCAAATACCCTTCAATAAAAAATAAATATATTAAAAAAAAAGAAATAGATTTATTAGATAGATGGTAGATATTCATAGATTAAATGAAAAGATTGACAGAGATGACAGAATGATTATATATATATAGATGACAGATGATAGACTAAATAGAATAGAAGATGTAGGGAGGTTATATTAGAAAGATAGATGATAGATAGGTACAGAGTTATGAACTGAATTTTTGGGACCTCACCTCACCATCTTCTGCTCCTCTAACCATCCGCCCCCACAACACACACACACACACTCACACACACACACACACACACACATACATACACTCACACAAGTTCATATTTGAACTGAGACAGGGTTGAAGACCTAACCCCCACTGTCATGGTATTGGGAGGTGGGGCCTTTGGAGGTAATTGGGTTTGGAAGATATCATGGGGGTGTGGGTGGAGCTGCCATTATGCAGTCAGTGCTATTAAGAGGAATTGAAAACAGAGCTTTCTCCCTTGACCCTGTGAGGACACAGCATGGATGTGGCCATATGCAAACCAGAAGAAGGGACCACACCAGGAACTGAACCTGCCTTGGTCTTGGACTTCTGCTTTCAGAATAGGGAGAAATCAGTGTCTATGGATGAAAATCCCACTCAATGACACTCTGGTTATCAGTTTGAGCAGGCTAACATAGACATGTAGGAATACAGAGATGCACTTAGACGACGGATGGAGAGAACCTACGCATAGATATACGTGCTAAGCTGTCTGCATAGGTATTTGTATCCAACCACCTCTGCACTTTGAAGTTTGCACCGTATGGGGGAAACACTAGGAGCACAACCTATTCACGTTTCTTTTTTAATGTGTGGGCTGCAGTTTCCGCAAACTGGGGTTTCCGTTAACTCTCAGCCGTGTGTGCTTGTCTTTACGTGTGCATGTGTGTGTGTACACCACTGCCTCTATCGGTCTACAATCACAGGAGATGCAAAAGTAACAAAGGAACGCAGGTAAGGCAAACATCTTGCAAACTATGACCAGAAAGAGTACAATTATCCACTAGCCTCTGGGGCTATCTTTGCCAAGTGTTTCTATGCAGTTTTAGAAAGATATTGCTGGAAATATTGCTGGGATCATTCTGAACCATCAAGTTAGTTAAGGTAATAAGCCAGGACAGGAGAGCAGCAAAGAGCACAAACGGTGTGTCTCCTACGTATCAGGCCAAGGTGTACAGGCTTTAATTCTACTACACCACTTCATCTCACCATGGCTGACGTTTGATGACCTTATTCAACACCTTCATCTGTGAGTAAAAAGTTACTTCAGAATCACCTCCCTTAACAGAAAATAAATAAGTGCAGAGACATAAACATTCCTAGAATTCCTGCCACCATCACACAACTCTTTATGCTCAGCACCCTTTTAATATGAACGGAAATATAGCTCTAAACGCTACTAATCCATTTTAGATAGAACTCACTCACATCTAAATGCCTAAATGCACTGAAAACTCAACCTCCACCTTGACAGCAGAGGGGAGCAGTTTTCCCACATGCTAGCTGGCCTGCCACCTTAGCAAGCCCATCGGCCGCCGGCACACAAGAGCACCACATGTCGCCGAAAGGCAGTTCCCTTAACCAGTGACTACATGCATGGTCTCTGGAGATGGGCCACCAAGGAGGGCCGCTGAGGTGACATCGGTGCACAGGCAGAAAGACCTACTACAGGGCATGCCCCTGAATCGTACCTCGCAGGCCCGCCAGAGTGTTCGCTGCATGGGTCCTCGGATAGGCCCCACAGCTCACACAGCTGCCACAGCAGGAATGGCCCAGGGGCAGAGCAGCCTGAGGGGCCTGGCCTGCACAGGTTCAAGAGCCCAGCAGCCAACCACTCTATCCAAACCCAGCAGACTCTTACCACCTACGCAGGAGAAGTTCACACACAAGGCCACTCCTCTCGAGACCCAAACACACAGCTAATTCATATAAACAAACACAAGGAATTGAGACTGAGAACGACAAAGAGGAATCAAAGTGCACCTAGTGACAGAACGTTGACAAAAGTGAGAAAACAGATACATAGACAAATGATTGATACATAGATTGGACTGATATACATACATATGGATGATAGATTAATTAGATAGATACACAGATGATAGAAGATAGATGATAGAACATAGATAGATGATAGACAGATACATAGGTATATAGATTACATAGATAGATAAAGAGATACGTAGGTAGGTAGATAGGAAAGCATCATACTAAACATGCTATCTTTCCCTCAAGACTATCTACATGCTCCCTTACAGGAGACTCACTTGAAATCCAAGGACACAAACTACAATCCAAAGGGGCAGGGACAGGTAGCCTACACAAGTGAAACTGAGAAACAAACAAACAAACAAATGGATTCTGTTTGAGTCCCCAGAGACAGTCAATAGAAAATAGCCTTATCTAGCCAACGTGAATTCTTTTTGTTTGGTATCAGCAGTGTCCAGCCATAGATTTAGTGGTACAGCAATGTCCTTCTCATTTTTTCTCACCTCAATAACTGAATTGCTGAATTATATGTGTCTGGGTTTTGAAATCACTGGGTTTTATGATGTTCTTGAATGTAAAGAAGTAATAACCACCTAAAGGGAAGTTTGGACACTCAAACAAACACGTAACTCCACAACACTCTCATTGCTCCCAAATGCTCCTGTTTAGAAAAATGTGTTCCTTTTTATTTGTCCCTCCTCCTATTAGCGGTGATCACGCCAATGTCCCTCAAACATGGTGGTGAATAAAACACCAAGTAGAGTGTTCTGTCTTCAACAGGCCCAGAGGAAGGATACTTGTTGTCTTCAGGGAGCACTTATTCAATGAATGTGGCTAAATACAGTCAGCAAGTGAGAAGGAGGTAAAAGAGGACAGAGGTCAGAGATATGGGAGCAAGTCCCTGCACCACCATTTACTGGTTTTGTAAGCACACGCGGCTGTATCGACCTGAAAGTGTCTCAGTGAACCCAGTGCTCTACCTATGGCCTAGTTACCTTGCAAGGTTTTTGGAAGCATAATGTAGGGAAATGACCTACGCGATGTTGGTAACTGTTCTGTACATAAGGATAGATGGGCAGACAAAAAGATGATTGATTCATAGATAGTTAGATAGATGACAGATGAAAGATGATAGACATGAGAGATAGATGATAGGAAGATAGGTAAATAGATAGATAGATAGATAGATAGATAGATAGATAGATAGATAGATAGATAGATAGACTCATAGATAGATACATAGATAGATACATAGATAGATGATAGATAGATAGAAGGAAAGATAGAAGGATGGTTAGATAGATAGGTAGATAGATAGATAGATAGATAGATAGATAGATAGATAGATAGATAGATAGATAGATAGATACAGATACATATCGATTAACACAAAGCTATTGCTCATAACCAGGAGATCAATGGTGAAAGCAGATAGAGAAACTACAAGCAAAAAGTTAGAATGAAGTCCAGTTTAAATATTGCAGTAAGCAGCCATAAGAAGAAAACAAATCCTACCATTTGCAATGATGTGGTTGGAGCAAGATAGTACTATGCTCAGTGAAATAGGCCAGGCGGAGAAAGACAAGTAGAAAATGATTTCACTCATGTGTGGAGTATAACAACAAAAAAACACTGAAGGTAAAATACAGCAGCAGACTCACAGGACCCAAAAGTGGACTAACAGTTACCAAAGGAAAAATGACTGGGCAGGTTGGGTGGGAAGGGAGGGAAAAGGGCCGGGAGAAAGGAAGGGTTCATTAGGATTAGCATTTATAATGTGTGGGGTGGTGGGAGCACGGGGAATGCTGTACAACTCAGAGAAGACAAGTAGTGTTTCTACAGCATGTTACTACATGCTGATGGACAGCTACTGTAACGGGGTGTGTGGGTGGACATGGTGAAGGGGTCTAATCATACAACTACGCTGATGGACAGCTTCTCTAACGGGGTTTTTTGGGGGACTTGTACTTGGTGATCATAATGTTCTAGCGTGATTGTAGATTAATGTTAACAAAAAATATTTTTTAAGGGCAATAGGTACACAGCTCTCAATTGTCAGAATAAAAGGACAGGCTCTGTGTGCTCTAATCAAAAGACACATGGTTAAAAGACGGGATGGAAACTCAAGACCACCTATGTGCTCCTTTACAGGAGAATCACTTGAGATCCAAGGACGAAGACAAACTACAAATTGAGTTGGTTTGGATAGGTAACCTACACAAGAGAAACTGAAAAAAAAGTAAAGATGTGCTGATGGGTTTAAAGATGGTGGCTCACGTGAGAGGGGAGGCGGAATCCTCCTCCCAAAACCAAAACTACATACTTACATACTATATGGAAATAGAACAACTATACCAAATCCTGGAAGAGCAGCAGGGAACTATGCTGCTGTGGCAGGCTGTCAACTCTAGGAGAAGTGTGATGTACAGTCCTGGAGATGTGCTCTGGGAGCACGAACCTACCGTACACGTGCTATGCTCTGGAGAATCGGTGGAGTTGGAAATCAAAGACAGGTAGAAGACTTCGAGGGACTTGAGATTCCAGCCACTTGTGGGACAACACAGGGATCCACATCCAGCCAATGTGGGACAAAAGAAAGGCGGACAGTCTGAGAGACTTCCTAACAGCGAGAGAACTGCTAAAGGGGCAAAGCTCTCACAGGGCTTGCCACTCAGGAGAAAGGACAGGTGCGCCAACGTGCCCGGGTGCATTCTGGACGGCAGTCAGGGGAGCTTTCAGGAGCTCCGGGCACTCCATCCCCCTGGCTGACCTCGCAGCTCCAAGGCAACTTACCGTGCTGTGACTGGTAGATGGCCTGCCTTCCCACTGGCACCGATCTGAAAAATGGCTGCCCCCACCTACGGCAGCTTCTCCCTGCATGCTCTGCAAACTGGCCCTGGCACTGGAGACGGGCACTGTGGCTGGGAAGCACGAAAGACCTCTTTCCCCAAAGCGGGGATGGGCACCGGCATTGCTCCCCGGGACACCTGCCATCCGCCCAAAGTCTGAGCATCTCCAGAGAGTAACGCTTCTGGGAGCTATAGGGCGCCACCTACAAATATGAAACTTCAAAGGAACCTGGTAAATGGACTCAAATCAATCTTCCTGAAGTAAGTGATCTCAAAATAAACATCAGGAGCATCCTCAGGGAGCTACAGAAAATAAAACCGCAGGGCAGAGAAAACATGGCATCATGAGTAGGACAGTGGGAATCTCCTCCCATAATCACATATATTTTTGAAAATACAACAAATTCAAATAATCCTAAAAGAGAGACCAGAAGACACAGGACAACAGCCAGACTACAACTACACCAACGAGAACCCAGCGCCTGGTGAAAGGGGTAAGATAGAATCCCCAGCCTGGCATGACCTGAGTGACCCTTCCCCAGCTCCCGGCAGGAGAAGAATAGGCAGAGCGGGAGGGAGACGGAGCCCAAGACTGCTGAACAACCAGCCCCAGCCACCTGCACCAGAGCACAGACACAGTGCATGCGCGGGGGGCCCTGGATACTAAGGAAACAGGGCAGCAAGTCCTCTGAGCAGGTGCCGAAGATGATGCCCCTGTGACAAAGAAAAGCGCGGGCTTTTTGAAAGTCTGAAAGGGACAGGGACTTAACAGCTAGAAGGAAACCACACAGGTCACAGACCAGCAGCTGGAAAGTACTGGGAAAACCGGGCACACTAACACCCTGGGCAACAGCTCTGAGACCCCTCATGGAGGTAAACCACCAAGCAGCTACCCCGTCCACTACCAATCCAGGCACTGTGAAAGCAGAGAAGCAGCCTAAGGCAAAACGCCCACAGAAAGGGAAGTTCCTCCACTCCGGCCAGGCAAGACACAAAGACCCAGTCTACACGCAATTACCCAACACAAGCCATGAAGGGTCGCAGTTGTCCCAGTAAAGAAAGGCCAGTAGCATTTGAAAAGTTTGGCCCACCCAGCTGACAGCCAGTAGCACCTGTCCACATGAAAAGACAAAAAAATATGAACCAGACAAGAGTAACCCAGACAGCTTCGGCATCTGCTACATCTTCCCCTGAGAAGGAACCTGGGGAGACAGATTTAGCCAGTCTTCCTAAAAAATAATTAAAACAAAAGTCATAACCATGCTAATGGACTTGCAGAGAAATATGCAAAAACTAAGGAAGGAGAATACAGAAATAAAAAAATCTCTGCAAGGACTTCAAAACAGAATGGACGAGATTCAAGAGACCATTGATGGACTAGAAAACAGAGAACAGGAACGCAGAGAAGCTGGTGCAGAGAGAGATAAAAGGATCTCCAGGAATGAAAGAATTTTAAGAGAGCAGAGTGACCAATCAAAAAGGAATAATATAGGCATTATAGGAATACCAGAAGGAGAGGACAGATAAAGGGATAGAAAGTGTCTTTGAAGAAATAATTGCCGAAAACGTCCCTAAACTAGGGGAAGAAATGGCTTCTCAGACCACAGAGGTACACAGAACTTCCATGACAAGGGATCCAAGGCGGGCAACACCAAGACACATAATAATTAAAATGGCGAAGATCAAAGACAAAGACAAAGAATTAAAGGCATCCAGAGAGGAAAAAAAGGTTACCTACAAAGGAAAACCCATCAGGCTATCATCAGACTTCTCAACAGAAACCCTACAGGATAGAAGAGAATGGCATGATATACTTATTGAAATGAAACAGAAGGGCCTTGAACCAAGACTACTGTATCCAGCACGAATATCATTTAAATATGAAGGAGGGATTAAACAATTCCCAGACAAGCAAATGTTGAGGGAATTTGCCTCCCACAAACCACCTCATCAGGGCATCCTACAGGGTCTGCTCTACATGGGAGCACTCTAAAAAGAGCACAGAAAAAAACACCCAGCATATGAAAAAGGGAGGAGGATGAATAAGAAGGGAGAGAAATAAAGAATCATCAGACCGCTTTTATAATAGCTCCACAAGTCAGTTAAGTCAGACAGTAAGATAGTAAAGAAGCTAACCCTAAACCTTTGGTAACCACAAACTTAAAGCCTGCAATGCAATAAATTCATACCTTTCAATAATCACCCTAAATGTAAATGGACTGAATGCACCAATCAAGAGACACAGAGTAATAGAATGGATAAAAAAGCAAGATCCATCCATATGCTGTTTACAAGAGACTCACCTCAAACCCAAAGACCTGCAAAGACTTAAAGTCAAGGGATGGAAAAAGATATTTCATGCAAACAACAGAGAGAAGAAAGGTGTTGCAATTCTGGTATCAGACAAAACAGACTTCTAAATAAAGAAAGTAACAAAAGACAAAGAAGGACATTACATAATGATAAAGGACTCAGCCCATCAAGAGGACATAACCATTATAAATATATATGGACCCAATACAGGGGCACCAACATACCTGAAACAAATATTAACAGAACTAAAGGAGGAAATAGAATGCAATGCATTCATTCTAGGAGAGTTCAACGCACCACTCACTACAAAGGACAGATCCACCAGACAGAAAATAAGTAGGGACACAGAGGCACTGAACAACACATTAGAACAGATGGACCTAATAGACTTCTACAGAAGACTACATATGAAAACAACAGGATGCACATTCTTCTCAAGTGCACATGGAACATTCTCCAGAATAGACCACATACTACGCCACAAAAAGAGCCACAGTATATTCCAAAAGATTGAAATCTTACCAACCAACTTTTCAGACCACAAAGGCATAGAACGAGAAATAAAGCAAAAAGGCTCACAAACACTTGGATGCTAAACAACACGCTCCTAAATAATCAATGGATGAGTGACCAAATGAAAATGGAGATCCAGCAATATAAGGAAACAAATGAGAACAACAACACTAAGCCACAACTTCTGTGGGACACAGCAAAAGCAGTCTTAAGAGGAAAGTATATAGCAATCCAGGCATATTTAGAAAAGGAAGAACAACCCCAAATGAATGGTCTAATGTCTCAATTATTGAAATAGGAAAAGAAAAACAAATGAGGCGTAAGGTCAGCAGAAGGAGGGACATAATAAAGATCAGAGAAGAAATAAATAAAACTGAGAAGAATAAAACAATAGCAAAAATCAATGAAACCAAGAGATGATTCTTTGAGAAAATAAACAAAATAGATAAGCCTCTAGCCAGACTTATTAAGATGAAAAGAGAGTCAACCAAATCAACAGTATCAGAAACGAGAAAGGAAAAATCATGAGGGAACCCACTGAAATGCAAAGAATTATTAGAGAGTACTATGAAAACCTATATGCTAACAAGCTGGGAAACCAAGGAGAAATGGATAACCTCCAAGAAAAATACAAACTTCCAAGACTGACCCAGAAAGAAACAGAAAATCTAAACAGACCAATTACCAGCAATGAAATTGAAGCAGTAATCAAAATCTACCAAAGAACAAAACCCCGGGCCAGATGGATTTACCTCTGAATTTTACTAGACATACAGGGAAGACATAATACCCATTCTCCTTAAAATTTTCCAAAAAATAGAAGAGGAGGGGATACTCCCAAACTCATTCTATGAAGCTAACATCACCCTTATAGCAAACCAAGGTAAAGAAACCAGCAAAAAAGAAAACTACAGACCAATATTCCTGATGAAAGTAGATGCAAAAATACTCAAAAAAATATTAACAAACGGAATTCAAAAATACATCAAAAGGATCATACACCATGACCAAGTGGAATTCATCCAGTGATGCAAGGATGGTACAACATTCCAAAGTCCATCAACATCATCCAACACATCAATAAAAAGAAAGACAGAAACCACATGATCATCTCCGTAGATGCTGAAAAAGCATTTGACAAAGTTCAACATCCATTCATGATAAAAACTCTCAGCAAAATGGGAATAGACGGCAAGTACCTCAACACAATAAAGGCCATCTATGATAAACCCACAGCCAACATTATATTGAACAGTGAGAAGATGAAAGCATTTCCTCTGAGATCGGGAACTAGACAGGGATGCCCACACTCCCCACTGTTTTTTAACATAGTACTGGAGGTCCTAGTCATGGCAATCAGACAAAACAAAAAAATACAAGGAATCCAGATTGGTAAAGAAGAAGTTAAACTGTTACTATTTGCCAATGACATGACACTGTACATAAAAAACCCTAAAGACTTCAACCAAAAACTACTAGAAATGATATCAGAATACAGCAAATTTGCAGGATACAAAATCAACACACAGAAATCTGTGGCTTTCCTATACACTAACAATGAACCAACAGAAAGAGAAATCAGGAAAACAACTACATTCACAAATGCATCAAAAAAAATAAAACTTAGGAATAAACCTAACCAAAGAAGTGAAAGACTTATACTCTGAAAACTACAAGTCACTCTTAAGAGAAATTAAAGGGGACACTAACAGATAGAAACTCATCCCATGCTCGTGTCTAGGAAGATTTAACATCATCAAAATGGCCATGCTGCCCAATGCAATATACAGATTTGATGCAATCTCTATGAAACTACCAGCAACATTCTTCAATAAACTGGAACAAATAATTCAAAAATTCATATAGAAACACCAAAGACCCCGAATAGCCAAAGCAATCTTGAGAAAGGAGAATAAAGTAGGGGGGATCTCACTCCCCAACTTCAAGCTCTATTATAAAGCCATAGTAATCAAGACAATTTGGTACTGGCACAAGAGCAGAGCCACAGACCAATGGAACAGACTAGAGAATCCAGATATTAACCCAGACATATATGGTCAATTAATATTTGATAAAGGAGCCATGGACATACAATGGCGAAATGACAGTCTCTTCAACAGATGGTGCTGGCAAAACAGGACAGCTACATGTAGGAGAATGAAACTGGACCATTGTCTAACCCCATATACAAAAGTAAATTCAAAATGGATCAAAGACCAGAATGTAAGTCATGAAACCATTAAACTCTTGGAAGAAAACATAGGCAAAAACCTCTTAGACATAAACATGAGTGACCTCTTCCTTAACATATCTTCCCAGGCAAGGTAAACAACAGCAAAAATGAATAAGTTGGACTATATTAAGCTGAATAGCTTCTGTATGGCAAAAGACATCATCAATAGAACAAAAAGGAACCCTATAGTATGGGAGAATATATTTGAAAATGACACATCCGATAAAGGCATGATGTCCAGAATATATAAAGAGCTCACTCGCCTCAACAAACATAAAACAAATAACCCAATTAAAAAATGGGCAGAGGAACTGAACAGACAGTTCTCCGAAAAAGAAACACAGATGTCCAACAGACGCATTAAAAAATGCTCCACATCAATTATTATCAAAGAAATGCAAATTAAAACTACAATGAGGTATCACCTCACATTAGTAAGGATGGCTGCCATCCAAAAGACAAACAACAACAAATGTTGGCAAGGCTCTGGAGAAAGGGGAACCCTCCTTCACTGCTGGTTGGAATGTAATTTAGTTCAACCATTGTGGAAAGCATTATGGAGGTACATCAAAATGCTTAAAACAGATTTACCATTTGACCCAGGAATTGCCCTCCTAGGAATTTACCCTAAGAATGCAGCAATCAAGTATGAGAAAGATCAGTGCACCCCTATGTTTATCGCAGCACTATTTACAATAGCCAAGAATTGGAAGCAACCTAAATGTCCATCGATAGATGAATGGATAAAGAAGATGTGGTACATATACACAATGGAATACTACTCAGCCATAAGAAAAGGGCAAATCCTACCATTTGCAGCAACATGGATGGAGCTGGAGGGTATTATGCTCAGTGAAACAAGCCAAGCGGAGAAAGAGAAATACCAAATGATTTCACGTATCTGTGGAATATAAGAACAAAGGAAAACTGAAGGAACAAAACAGCAGCAGAATCACAGAACTCAAGAATGGACTAACAGGTACCAAAGGGGAAGGGACTGGGGAAGATGGGTGGGTACATCTTGATAAGGGGGAGAGAAGTAGGGGGGTATTAAGATTAGCATGCATGGGTGGGTAGGAGAAAAGGGAAGGAAGTACAACACAGAGATTGCAAGTAGTGATTCTACAACATTTTGCTATGCTGATGGACCGTGACCGTAAAGGGGTTTATGGGGGTTCATGGTATAGGAGAGAGCCTAGTAAACATAATATTCATCATCTAAGTATAGATTTGTGATACCAAAAAAAAAAAAAAGGCAGTTCCTGTGTGTTAACATCCAACTAGTCCTACACAAGAGTATAAAGGGCATATAAAAGTGTAGGCAAAGGGACTGTTTGTGTTTATACAGAGGATCAAAGCCTAATTGATCTACCCCGAAAATGAACTAAAATATGATATGAAAAAACTTCCAACATCAGCACTCTCTGGAAGACTCATACCAGAAGATGATCATCAAAACCCCCAAAAAAGATCCACGCAGTGCTACAGCTGTAGATGCACTCATCCCACCAGTTCTTTGATTTGCCATGGGAATGAAGAAGGAAATATCTAAGCTGGCCTGTGCATACAGTAAAACAACAAATTTGACTGGATCTATACTGTTGGAACTCAACCAAGAATTAGAAGTGCAAATTGTAGCGCTCCAAAATCTTACAACTACAGACTATTTACTGTTAAAAGAACATAAGGGATGTGAACATTCCCCAGGAATGGGTTATTTAAATTCTTTGATTTCTCTCTGACTGTTCAAGTTCAGTTGGACAAAATCGACCATATCATAGATAAGTTTTCACAAATGCCTAAGGTGCCGAACTGGATTTCTTGGTTTCACTGGAGATGGCTGGTAATTACAGGTATGCTTTGGTTATGTAACTATACTCCTATTATGTAAATGTGTGTGCGCAATTTAAGTAGTAGCTTAAAACCTATACATGCTGAAGTTACTCTACAAGAAGATATGTCAAAGAAGTAATCAATCTTCCCATGTTTTCTTCTGCCTGCTACTTCTATTGCTTTTCTTCTTAATTCCTAATTACAACCCTTAAATAAAATTCGTGCCTCATATCAAAGTTACCGAGTATCATAATTCCTCCAAGTGTTAAAGATACCTCAAGACAAATGCTGGGAATAGAAGCCACAGGGCATAAATATGCAAATAAATTAAAAGCTAACCATTTCAAACAATAAGGCTTCTCTCTCACTTACCAAATTTACATTTCCCTGTATGGCTCTAGAAGATGACTGGTTAGCCAGAGATGGGTAAGATTCCTCAAGGGAGGAACAACCTAAGACAGGCACAATTGCATTGTGTCATCAGATGAGAAATTGGGGATCAACAGAGGTGAGGCTTAGAACCACACCCCCCCTGTTCTGAGAGAAATCTTCTGCATACGTGGATGTTTTATTGCCCTTGTCTAGCTTGGATTAACACATAGTCTACAGGCACACACCTGATCATCTACATTTGCTCTCTTACAACACTAAACTATGTTTTCTACCTTTATCTTGTATCTACCTACCACTTCAGCTTTTTATTAAAAATAATAATAGTAAAGGGAGAACTGTGGTACTCACATATAAATCAAGTATAAAAATCAAATGAGTATTCATATTTGAACTGACTGTTTATAGTTCATAATGCATGAGCAAAACCGAAAGTTTCTGTGATGACTGCACTTTTACTGATCACCATGTAACTTATTCACTATGTAAGAATTTGTTCTCCATGGAGGAACTTGTTTGTTATGCCTTAGAAGAATGGAGACTGACGAAAACTAGTCTTAGGGTCGATTAATGATTGTCCATTGATCATTGACTTCCCTATACAGAAATTTATTGTTGTTAAAAACCATTTGATCTATAAATATGAGAGATGCCCTAACAAACAAACAAACAAACCAAAAATGTACAAACTTCCAATTGTAAAATAAATAAGTAACCATGATGTAATGTATAGCATAAGGAATATAGTCAAAATATTGTAACAACTTGGTATGGTGATAGCTGGTACCTAGAATTATCATGGATATAAATGTTAAATCAATATATTGTTCGCCTGAAACTAATGTAATGTAATACTGTGTGTCAAATACCCTTCAATAAAAAATAAATATATTAAAAAAAAAGAAATAGATTTATTAGATAGATGGTAGATATTCATAGATTAAATGAAAAGATTGACAGAGATGACAGAATGATTATATATATATAGATGACAGATGATAGACTAAATAGAATAGAAGATGTAGGGAGGTTATATTAGAAAGATAGATGATAGATAGGTACAGAGTTATGAACTGAATTTTTGGGACCTCACCTCACCATCTTCTGCTCCTCTAACCATCCGCCCCCACAACACACACACACACACTCACACACACACACACACACATACATACACTCACACAAGTTCATATTTGAACTGAGACAGGGTTGAAGACCTAACCCCCACTGTCATGGTATTGGGAGGTGGGGCCTTTGGAGGTAATTGGGTTTGGAAGATATCATGGGGGTGTGGGTGGAGCTGCCATTATGCAGTCAGTGCTATTAAGAGGAATTGAAAACAGAGCTTTCTCCCTTGACCCTGTGAGGACACAGCATGGATGTGGCCATATGCAAACCAGAAGAAGGGACCACACCAGGAACTGAACCTGCCTTGGTCTTGGACTTCTGCTTTCAGAATAGGGAGAAATCAGTGTCTATGGATGAAAATCCCACTCAATGACACTCTGGTTATCAGTTTGAGCAGGCTAACATAGACATGTAGGAATACAGAGATGCACTTAGACGACGGATGGAGAGAACCTACGCATAGATATACGTGCTAAGCTGTCTGCATAGGTATTTGTATCCAACCACCTCTGCACTTTGAAGTTTGCACCGTATGGGGGAAACACTAGGAGCACAACCTATTCACGTTTCTTTTTTAATGTGTGGGCTGCAGTTTCCGCTAACTGGGGTTTCCGTTAACTCTCAGCCGTGTGTGCGTGTCTTTACGTGTGCATGTGTGTGTGTACACCACTGCCTCTATCGGTCTACAATCACAGGAGATGCAAAAGTAACAAAGGAACGCAGGTAAGGCAAACATCTTGCAAACTATGACCAGAAAGAGTACAATTATCCACTAGCCTCTGGGGCTATCTTTGCCAAGTGTTTCTATGCAGTTTTAGAAAGATATTGCTGGAAATATTGCTGGGATCATTCTGAACCATCAAGTTAGTTAAGGTAATAAGCCAGGACAGGAGAGCAGCAAAGAGCACAAACGGTGTGTCTCCTACGTATCAGGCCAAGGTGTACAGGCTTTAATTCTACTACACCACTTCATCTCACCATGGCTGACGTTTGATGACCTTATTCAACACCTTCATCTGTGAGTAAAAAGTTACTTCAGAATCACCTCCCTTAACAGAAAATAAATAAGTGCAGAGACATAAACATTCCTAGAATTCCTGCCACCATCACACAACTCTTTATGCTCAGCACCCTTTTAATATGAACGGAAATATAGCTCTAAATGCTACTAATCCATTTTAGATAGAACTCACTCACATCTAAATGCCTAAATGCACTGAAAACTCAACCTCCACCTTGACAGCAGAGGGGAGCAGTTTTCCCACATGCTAGCTGGCCTGCCACCTTAGCAAGCCCATCGGCCGCCGGCACACAAGAGCACCGCATGTCGCCGAAAGGCAGTTCCCTTAACCAGTGACTACATGCATGGTCTCTGGAGATGGGCCACCAAGGAGGGCCGCTGAGGTGACATCGGTGCACAGGCATAAAGACCTACTACAGGGCATGCCCCTGAATCGGACCCCGCAGGCCTGCCAGAGTGTTCGCTGCATGGGTCCTCGGATAGGCCCCACAGCTCACACAGCTGCCACAGCAGGAATGGCCCAGGGGCAGAGCAGCCTGAGGGGCCTGGCCTGCACAGGTTCAAGAGCCCAGCAGCCAACCACTCTATCCAAACCCAGCAGACTCTTACCACCTACGCAGGAGAAGTTCACACACAAGGCCACTCCTCTCGAGACCCAAACACACAGCTAATTCATATAAACAAACACAAGGAATTGAGACTGAGAACGACAAAGAGGAATCAAAGTGCACCTAGTGACAGAACGTTGACAAAAGTGAGAAAACAGATACATAGACAAATGATTGATACATAGATTGGACTGATATACATACATATGGATGATAGATTAATTAGATAGATACACAGATGATAGAAGATAGATAGAATATAGGTAGATGATAGACAGATACATAGGTATATAGATTACATAGATAGATAAAGAGATACGTAGGTAGGTAGATAGGAAAGCATCATACTAAACATGCTATCTTTCCCTCAAGACTATCTACATGCTCCCTTACAGGAGACTCACTTGAAATCCAAGGACACAAACTACAATCCAAAGGGGCAGGGACAGGTAGCCTACACAAGTGAAACTGAGAAACAAACAAACAAACAAATGGATTCTGTTTGAGTCCCCAGAGACAGTCAATAGAAAATAGCCTTATCTAGCCAACGTGAATTCTTTTTGTTTGGTATCAGCAGTGTCCAGCCATAGATTTAGTGGTACAGCAATGTCCTTCTCATTTTTTCTCACCTCAATAACTGAATTGCTGAATTATATGTGTCTGGGTTTTGAAATCACTGGGTTTTATGATGTTCTTGAATGTAAAGAAGTAATAACCACCTAAAGGGAAGTTTGGACACTCAAACAAACACGTAACTCCACAACACTCTCATTGCTCCCAAATGCTCCTGTTTAGAAAAATGTGTTCCTTTTTATTTGTCCCTCCTCCTATTAGCGGTGATCACGCCAATGTCCCTCAAACATGGTGGTGAATAAAACACCAAGTAGAGTGTTCTGTCTTCAACAGGCCCAGAGGAAGGATACTTGTTGTCTTCAGGGAGCACTTATTCAATGAATGTGGCTAAATACAGTCAGCAAGTGAGAAGGAGGTAAAAGAGGACAGAGGTCAGAGATATGGGAGCAAGTCCCTGCACCACCATTTACTGGTTTTGTAAGCACACGCGGCTGTATCGACCTGAAAGTGTCTCAGTGAACCCAGTGCTCTACCTATGGCCTAGTTACCTTGCAAGGTTTTTGGAAGCATAATGTAGGGAAATGACCAAGGCGATGTTGTTAACTGTTCTGTACATAAGGATAGATGGGCAGACAAAAAGATGATTGATTCATAGATAGTTAGATAGATGACAGATGAAAGATGATAGACATGAGAGATAGATGATAGGAAGATAGGTAAATAGATAGATAGATAGATAGATAGATAGATAGACTCATAGATAGATACATAGATAGATACATAGATAGATGATAGATAGATAGAAGGAAAGATAGAAGGATGGTTAGATAGATAGATAGATAGATAGATAGATAGATAGATAGATAGATAGATAGATAGATAGATAGATAGACGGACAGACGGACAGACAGACACACAGACAGACAGACAGACAGACAGACAGACAGACAGACAGACAGATAGATAGATAGATAGATAGATAGATAGATAGATACAGATACATATCGATTAACACAAAGCTTTTGCTCATAACCAGGAGATCAATGGTGAAAGCAGATAGAGAAACTACAAACAAAAAGTTAGAATGAAGTCCAGTTTAAATATTGCAGTAAGCAGCCATAAGAAGAAAACAAATCCTACCATTTGCAATGATGTGGTTGGAGCAAGATAGTACTATGCTCAGTGAAATAGGCCAGGCGGAGAAAGTCAAGTAGAAAATGATTTCACTCATGTGTGGAGTATAACAACAAAAAAACACTGAAGGTAAAATACAGCAGCAGACTCACAGGACCCAAAAGTGGACTAACAGTTACCAAAGGAAAAATGACTGGGCAGGTTGGGTGGGAAGGGAGGGAAAAGGGCCGGGAGAAAGGAAGGGTTCATTAGGATTAGCATTTATAATGTGTGGGGTGGTGGGAGCACGGGGAATGCTGTACAACTCAGAGAAGACAAGTAGTGTTTCTACAGCATGTTACTACATGCTGATGGACAGCTACTGTAACGGGGTGTGTGGGTGGACATGGTGAAGGGGTCTAATCATACAACTACGCTGATGGACAGCTTCTCTAACGGGGTTTTTTGGGGGACTTGTACTTGGTGATCATAATGTTCTAGCGTGATTGTAGATTAATGTTAACAAAAAATATTTTTTAAGGGCAATAAGTACACAGCTCTCAATTGTCAGAATAAAAGGACAGGCTCTGTGTGCTCTAATCAAAAGACACATGGTTAAAAGACGGGATGGAAACTCAAGACCACCTATGTGCTCCTTTACAGGAGAATCACTTGAGATCCAAGGACGAAGACAAACTACAAATTGAGTTGGTTTGGATAGGTAACCTACACAAGAGAAACTGAAAAAAAAGTAAAGATGTGCTGATGGGTTTAAAGATGGTGGCTCACGTGAGAGGGGAGGCGGAATCCTCCTCCCAAAACCAAAACTACATACTTACATACTATATGGAAATAGAACAACTATACCAAATCCTGGAAGAGCAGCAGGGAACTACGCTGCTGTGGCAGGCTGTCAACTCTAGGAGAAGTGTGATGTACAGTCCTGGAGATGTGCTCTGGGAGCACGAACCTACCGTACACGTGCTATGCTCTGGAGAATCGGTGGAGTTGGAAATCAAAGACAGGTAGAAGACTTCGAGGGACTTGAGATTCCAGCCACTTGTGGGACAACACAGGGATCCACATCCAGCCAATGTGGGACAAAAGAAAGGCGGACAGTCTGAGAGACTTCCTAACAGCAAGAGAACTGCTAAAGGGGCAAAGCTCTCACAGGGCTTGCCACTCAGTAGAAAGGACAGGTGCGCCAAAGTGCCCGGGTGCATTCTGGACGGCAGTCAGGGGAGCTTTCAGGAGCTCCGGGCACTCCATCCCCCTGGCTGACCTCGCAGCTCCAAGGCAACTTACCGTGCTGTGACTGGTAGATGGCCTGCCTTCCCACTGGCACCGATCTGAAAAATGGCTGCCCCCACCTACGGCAGCTTCTCCCTGCATGCTCTGCAAACTGGCCCTGGCACTGGAGACGGGCACTGTGGCTGGGAAGCACGAAAGACCTCTTTCCCCCCAGCGGGGATGGGCACCGGCACTGCTCCCCGGGACACCTGCCATCCGCCCAAGGTCTGAGCATCTCCAGAGAGTAACGCTTCTGGGAGCTATAGGGCGCCACCTACAAATATGAAACTTCAAAGGAACCTGGTAAATGGACTCAAATCAATCTTCCTGAAGTAAGTGATCTCAAAATAAACATCAGGAGCATCCTCAGGGAGCTACAGAAAATAAAACCGCAGGGCAGAGAAAACATGGCAGCATGAGTAGGACAGTGGGAATCTCCTCCCATAATCACATATATTTTTGAAAATACAACAAATTCTAATAATCCTAAAAGAGAGACCAGAAGACACAGGACAACAGCCAGACTACAACTACACCAACGAGAACCCAGCGCCTGGTGAAAGGGGTAAGATAGAATCCCCAGCCAGGCATGACCTGAGTGACCCTTCCCCAGCTCCCGGCAGGAGAAGAATAGGCAGAGCGGGAGGGAGACGGAGCCCAAGACTGCTGAACAACCAGCCCCAGCCACCTGCACCAGAGCACAGACACAGTGCATGCGCGGGGGGCCCTGGATACTAAGGAAACAGGGCAGCAAGTCCTCTGAGCAGGTGCCGAAGATGATGCCCCTGTGACAAAGAAAAGCGCGGGCTTTTTGAAAGTCTGAAAGGGACAGGGACTTAACAGCTAGAAGGAAACCACACAGGTCACAGACCAGCAGCTGGAAAGTACTGGGAAAACCGGGCACACTAACACCCTGGGCAACAGCTCTGAGACCCCTCATGGAGGTAAACCACCAAGCAGCTACCCCGTCCACTACCAATCCAGGCACTGTGAAAGCAGAGAAGCAGCCTAAGGCAAAACGCCCACAGAAAGGGAAGTTCCTCCACTCCGGCCAGGCAAGACACAAAGACCCAGTCTACACGCAATTACCCAACACAAGCCATGAAGGGTCGCAGTTGTCCCAGTAAAGAAAGGCCAGTAGCATTTGAAAAGTTTGGCCCACCCAGCTGACAGCCAGTAGCACCTGTCCACATGAAAAGACAAAAAAATATGAACCAGACAAGAGTAACCCAGACAGCTTCGGCATCTGCTACATCTTCCCCTGAGAAGGAACCTGGGGAGACAGATTTAGCCAGTCTTCCTAAAAAATAATTAAAACAAAAGTCATAACCATGCTAATGGACTTGCAGAGAAATATGCAAAAACTAAGGAAGGAGAATACAGAAATAAAAAAATCTCTGCAAGGACTTCAAAACAGAATGGACGAGATTCAAGAGACCATTGATGGACTAGAAAACAGAGAACAGGAACGCAGAGAAGCTGGTGCAGAGAGAGATAAAAGGATCTCCAGGAATGAAAGAATTTTAAGAGAGCAGAGTGACCAATCAAAAAGGAATAATATAGGCATTATAGGAATACCAGAAGGAGAGGACAGATAAAGGGATAGAAAGTGTCTTTGAAGAAATAATTGCCGAAAACGTCCCTAAACTAGGGGAAGAAATGGCTTCTCAGACCACAGAGGTACACAGAACTTCCATGACAAGGGATCCAAGGCGGGCAACACCAAGACACATAATAATTAAAATGGCGAAGATCAAAGACAAAGACAAAGAATTAAAGGCATCCAGAGAGGAAAAAAAGGTTACCTACAAAGGAAAACCCATCAGGCTATCATCAGACTTCTCAACAGAAACCCTACAGGATAGAAGAGAATGGCATGATATACTTATTGAAATGAAACAGAAGGGCCTTGAACCAAGACTACTGTATCCAGCACGAATATCATTTAAATATGAAGGAGGGATTAAACAATTCCCAGACAAGCAAATGTTGAGGGAATTTGCCTCCCACAAACCACCTCATCAGGGCATCCTACAGGGTCTGCTCTACATGGGAGCACTCTAAAAAGAGCACAGAAAAAAACACCCAGCATATGAAAAAGGGAGGAGGATGAATAAGAAGGGAGAGAAATAAAGAATCATCAGACCGCTTTTATAATAGCTCCACAAGTCAGTTAAGTCAGACAGTAAGATAGTAAAGAAGCTAACCCTAAACCTTTGGTAACCACAAACTTAAAGCCTGCAATGCAATAAATTCATACCTTTCAATAATCACCCTAAATGTAAATGGACTGAATGCACCAATCAAGAGACACAGAGTAATAGAATGGATAAAAAAGCAAGATCCATCCATATGCTGTTTACAAGAGACTCACCTCAAACCCAAAGACCTGCAAAGACTTAAAGTCAAGGGATGGAAAAAGATATTTCATGCAAACAACAGAGAGAAGAAAGGTGTTGCAATTCTGGTATCAGACAAAACAGACTTCTAAATAAAGAAAGTAACAAAAGACAAAGAAGGACATTACATAATGATAAAGGACTCAGCCCATCAAGAGGACATAACCATTATAAATATATATGGACCCAATACAGGGGCACCAACATACCTGAAACAAATATTAACAGAACTAAAGGAGGAAATAGAATGCAATGCATTCATTCTAGGAGAGTTCAACGCACCACTCACTACAAAGGACAGATCCACCAGACAGAAAATAAGTAGGGACACAGAGGCACTGAACAACACATTAGAACAGATGGACCTAATAGACTTCTACAGAAGACTACATATGAAAACAACAGGATGCACATTCTTCTCAAGTGCACATGGAACATTCTCCAGAATAGACCACATACTACGCCACAAAAAGAGCCACAGTATATTCCAAAAGATTGAAATCTTACCAACCAACTTTTCAGACCACAAAGGCATAGAACGAGAAATAAAGCAAAAAGGCTCACAAACACTTGGATGCTAAACAACACGCTCCTAAATAATCAATGGATGAGTGACCAAATGAAAATGGAGATCCAGCAATATAAGGAAACAAATGAGAACAACAACACTAAGCCACAACTTCTGTGGGACACAGCAAAAGCAGTCTTAAGAGGAAAGTATATAGCAATCCAGGCATATTTAGAAAAGGAAGAACAACCCCAAATGAATGGTCTAATGTCTCAATTATTGAAATAGGAAAAGAAAAACAAATGAGGCGTAAGGTCAGCAGAAGGAGGGACATAATAAAGATCAGAGAAGAAATAAATAAAACTGAGAAGAATAAAACAATAGCAAAAATCAATGAAACCAAGAGATGATTCTTTGAGAAAATAAACAAAATAGATAAGCCTCTAGCCAGACTTATTAAGATGAAAAGAGAGTCAACCAAATCAACAGTATCAGAAACGAGAAAGGAAAAATCATGAGGGAACCCACTGAAATGCAAAGAATTATTAGAGAGTACTATGAAAACCTATATGCTAACAAGCTGGGAAACCAAGGAAAAATGGATAACCTCCAAGAAAAATACAAACTTCCAAGACTGACCCAGAAAGAAACAGAAAATCTAAACAGACCAATTACCAGCAATGAAATTGAAGCAGTAATCAAAATCTACCAAAGAACAAAACCCCGGGCCAGATGGATTTACCTCTGAATTTTACTAGACATACAGGGAAGACATAATACCCATTCTCCTTAAAATTTTCCAAAAAATAGAAGAGGAGGGGATACTCCCAAACTCATTCTATGAAGCTAACATCACCCTTATAGCAAACCAAGGTAAAGAAACCAGCAAAAAAGAAAACTACAGACCAATATTCCTGATGAAAGTAGATGCAAAAATACTCAAAAAAATATTAACAAACGGAATTCAAAAATACATCAAAAGGAATTCATCCCAGTGATGCAAGGATGGTACAACATTCGAAAGTCCATCAACATCATCCAACACATCAATAAAAAGAAAGACAGAAACCACATGATCATCTCCGTAGATGCTGAAAAAGCATTTGACAAAGTTCAACATCCATTCATGATAAAAACTCTCAGCAAAATGGGAATAGACGGCAAGTACCTCAACACAATAAAGGCCATCTATGATAAACCCACAGCCAACATTATATTGAACAGTGAGAAGATGAAAGCATTTCCTCTGAGATCGGGAACTAGACAGGGATGCCCACACTCCCCACTGTTTTTTAACATAGTACTGGAGGTCCTAGTCATGGCAATCAGACAAAACAAAAAAATACAAGGAATCCAGATTGGTAAAGAAGAAGTTAAACTGTTACTATTTGCCAATGACATGACACTGTACATAAAAAACCCTAAAGACTTCAACCAAAAACTACTAGAAATGATATCAGAATACAGCAAATTTGCAGGATACAAAATCAACACACAGAAATCTGTGGCTTTCCTATACACTAACAATGAACCAACAGAAAGAGAAATCAGGAAAACAACTACATTCACAAATGCATCAAAAAAAATAAAATACTTAGGAATAAACCTAACCAAAGAAGTGAAAGACTTATACTCTGAAAACTACAAGTCACTCTTAAGAGAAATTAAAGGGGACACTAACAGATAGAAACTCATCCCATGCTCGTGTCTAGGAAGATTTAACATCATCAAAATGGCCATGCTGCCCAATGCAATATACAGATTTGATGCAATCTCTATGAAACTACCAGCAACATTCTTCAATAAACTGGAACAAATAATTCAAAAATTCATATAGAAACACCAAAGACCACGAATAGCCAAAGCAATCTTGAGAAAGGAGAATAAAGTAGGGGGGATCTCACTCCCCAACTTCAAGCTCTATTATAAAGCCATAGTAATCAAGACAATTTGGTACTGGCACAAGAGCAGAGCCACAGACCAATGGAACAGACTAGAGAATCCAGATATTAACCCAGACATATATGGTCAATTAATATTTGATAAAGGAGCCATGGACATACAATGGCGAAATGACAGTCTCTTCAACAGATGGTGCTGGCAAAACAGGACAGCTACATGTAGGAGAATGAAACTGGACCATTGTCTAACCCCATATACAAAAGTAAATTCAAAATGGATCAAAGACCAGAATGTAAGTCATGAAACCATTAAACTCTTGGAAGAAAACATAGGCAAAAACCTCTTAGACATAAACATGAGTGACCTCTTCCTTAACATATCTCCCCAGGCAAGGTAAACAACAGCAAAAATGAATAAGTTGGACTATATTAAGCTGAATAGCTTCTGTATGACAAAAGACATCATCAATAGAACAAAAAGGAACCCTATAGTATGGGAGAATATATTTGAAAATGACACATCCGATAAAGGCATGATGTCCAGAATATATAAAGAGCTCACTCGCCTCAACAAACATAAAACAAATAACCCAATTAAAAAATGGGCAGAGGAACTGAACAGACAGTTCTCCGAAAAAGAAACACAGATGTCCAACAGACGCATTAAAAAATGCTCCACATCAATTATTATCAAAGAAATGCAAATTAAAACTACAATGAGGTATCACCTCACATTAGTAAGGATGGCTGCCATCCAAAAGACAAACAACAACAAATGTTGGCAAGGCTCTGGAGAAAGGGGAACCCTCCTACACTGCTGGTGGGAATGTAATTTAGTTCAACCATTGTGGAAAGCATTATGGAGGTACATCAAAATGCTTAAAACAGATTTACCATTTGACCCAGGAATTGCCCTCCTAGGAATTTACCCTAAGAATGCAGCAATCAAGTATGAGAAAGATCAGTGCACCCCTATGTTTATCGCAGCACTATTTACAATAGCCAAGAATTGGAAGCAACCTAAATGTCCATCGATAGATGAATGGATAAAGAAGATGTGGTACATATACACAATGGAATACTACTCAGCCATAAGAAAAGGGCAAATCCTACCATTTGCAGCAACATGGATGGAGCTGGAGGGTATTATGCTCAGTGAAACAAGCCAAGCGGAGAAAGAGAAATACCAAATGATTTCACGTATCTGTGGAATATAAGAACAAAGGAAAACTGAAGGAACAAAACAGCAGCAGAATCACAGAACTCAAGAATGGACTAACAGGTACCAAAGGGGAAGGGACTGGGGAAGATGGGTGGGTACATCTTGATAAGGGGGAGAGAAGTAGGGGGGTATTAAGATTAGCATGCATGGGTGGGTAGGAGAAAAGGGAAGGAAGTACAACACAGAGATTGCAAGTAGTGATTCTACAACATTTTGCTATGCTGATGGACCGTGACCGTAAAGGGGTTTATGGGGGTACATGGTATAGGAGAGAGCCTAGTAAACATAATATTCATCATCTAAGTATAGATTTGTGATACCAAAAAAAAAAAAAAGGCAGTTCCTGTGTGTTAACATCCAACTAGTCCTACACAAGAGTATAAAGGGCATATAAAAGTGTAGGCAAAGGGACTGTTTGTGTTTATACAGAGGATCAAAGCCTAATTGATCTACCCCGAAAATGAACTAAAATATGATATGAAAAAAACTTCCAACATCAGCACTCTCTGGAAGACTCATACCAGAAGATGATCATCAAAACCCCCAAAAAAGATCCACGCAGTGCTACAGCTGTAGATGCACTCATCCCACCAGTTCTTTGATTTGCCATGGGAATGAAGAAGGAAATATCTAAGCTGGCCTGTGCATACAGTAAAACAACAAATTTGACTGGATCTATACTGTTGGAACTCAACCAAGAATTAGAAGTGCAAATTGTAGCGCTCCAAAATCTTACAACTACAGACTATTTACTGTTAAAAGAACATAAGGGATGTGAACATTCCCCAGGAATGGGTTATTTAAATTCTTTGATTTCTCTCTGACTGTTCAAGTTCAGTTGGACAAAATCGACCATATCATAGATAAGTTTTCACAAATGCCTAAGGTGCCAAACTGGATTTCTCGGTTTCACTGGAGATGGCTGGTAATTACAGGTATGCTTTGGTTATGTAACTATACTCCTATTATGTAAATGTGTGTGCGCAATTTAAGTAGTAGCTTAAAACCTATACATGCTGAAGTTACTCTACAAGAAGATATGTCAAAGAAGTAATCAATCTTCCCATGTTTTCTTCTGCCTGCTACTTCTATTGCTTTTCTTCTTAATTCCTAATTACAACACTTAAATAAAATTCGTGCCTCATATCAAAGTTACCGAGTATCATAATTCCTCCAAGTGTTAAAGATACCTCAAGACAAATGCTGGGAATAGAAGCCACAGGGCATAAATATGCAAATAAATTAAAAGCTAACCATTTCAAACAATAAGGCTTCTCTCTCACTTACCAAATTTACATTTCCCTGTATGGCTCTAGAAGATGACTGGTTAGCCAGAGATGGGTAAGATTCCTCAAGGGAGGAACAACCTAAGACAGGCACAATTGCATTGTGTCATCAGATGAGAAATTGGGGATCAACAGAGGTGAGGCTTAGAACCACACCCCCCCTGTTCTGAGAGAAATCTTCTGCATACGTGGATGTTTTATTGCCCTTGTCTAGCTTGGATTAACACATAGTCTACAGGCACACACCTGATCATCTACATTTGCTCTCTTACAACACTAAACTATGTTTTCTACCTTTATCTTGTATCTACCTACCACTTCAGCTTTTTATTAAAAATAATAACAGTAAAGGGAGAACTGTGGTACTCACATATAAATCAAGTATAAAAATCAAATGAGTATTCATATTTGAACTGACTGTTTATAGTTCATAATGCATGAGCAAAACCGAAAGTTTCTGTGATGACTGCACTTTTACTGATCACCATGTAACTTATTCACTATGTAAGAATTTGTTCTCCATGGAGGAACTTGTTTGTTATGCCTCAGAAGAATGGAGACTGACGAAAACTAGTCTTAGGGTCGATTAATGATTGTCCATTGATCATTGACTTCCCTATACAGAAATTTATTGTTGTTAAAAACCATTTGATCTATAAATATGAGAGATGCCCTAACAAACAAACAAACAAACCAAAAATGTACAAACTTCCAATTGTAAAATAAATAAGTAACCATGATGTAATGTATAGCATAAGGAATATAGTCAAAATATTGTAACAACTTGGTATGGTGATAGCTGGTACCTAGAATTATCATGGATATAAATGTTAAATCAATATATTGTTCGCCTGAAACTAATGTAATGTAATACTGTGTGTCAAATACCCTTCAATAAAAAATAAATATATTAAAAAAAAAGAAATAGATTTATTAGATAGATGGTAGATATTCATAGATTAAATGAAAAGATTGACAGAGATGACAGAATGATTATATATATATAGATGACAGATGATAGACTAAATAGAATAGAAGATGTAGGGAGGTTATATTAGAAAGATAGATGATAGATAGGTACAGAGTTATGAACTGAATTTTTGGGACCTCACCTCACCATCTTCTGCTCCTCTAACCATCCGCCCCCACAACACACACACACACACTCACACACACACACACACACACATACATACACTCACACAAGTTCATATTTGAACTGAGACAGGGTTGAAGACCTAACCCCCACTGTCATGGTATAGGAAGTGGGGCCTTTGGAGGTAATTGGGTTTGGAAGATATCATGGGGGTGTGGGTGGAGCTGCCATTATGCAGTCAGTGCTATTAAGAGGAATTGAAAACAGAGCTTTCTCCCTTGACCCTGTGAGGACACAGCATGGATGTGGCCATATGCAAACCAGAAGAAGGGACCACACCAGGAACTGAACCTGCCTTGGTCTTGGACTTCTGCTTTCAGAATAGGGAGAAATCAGTGTCTATGGATGAAAATCCCACTCAATGACACTCTGGTTATCAGTTTGAGCAGGCTAACATAGACATGTAGGAATACAGAGATGCACTTAGACGACGGATGGAGAGAACCTACGCATAGATATACGTGCTAAGCTGTCTGCATAGGTATTTGTATCCAACCACCTCTGCACTTTGAAGTTTGCACCGTATGGGGGAAACACTAGGAGCACAACCTATTCACGTTTCTTTTTTAATGTGTGGGCTGCAGTTTCCGCAAACTGGGGTTTCCGTTAACTCTCAGCCGTGTGTGCGTGTCTTTACGTGTGCATGTGTGTGTGTACACCACTGCCTCTATCGGTCTACAATCACAGGAGATGCAAAAGTAACAAAGGAACGCAGGTAAGGCAAACATCTTGCAAACTATGACCAGAAAGAGTACAATTATCCACTAGCCTCTGGGGCTATCTTTGCCAAGTGTTTCTATGCAGTTTTAGAAAGATATTGCTGGAAATGTTGCTGGGATCATTCTGAACCATCAAGTTAGTTAAGGTAATAAGCCAGGACAGGAGAGCAGCAAAGAGCACAAACGGTGTGTCTCCTACGTATCAGGCCAAGGTGTACAGGCTTTAATTCTACTACACCACTTCATCTCACCATGGCTGACGTTTGATGACCTTATTCAACACCTTCATCTGTGAGTAAAAAGTTACTTCAGAATCACCTCCCTTAACAGAAAATAAATAAGTGCAGAGACATAAACATTCCTAGAATTCCTGCCACCATCACACAACTCTTTATGCTCAGCACCCTTTTAATATGAACGGAAATATAGCTCTAAATGCTACTAATCCATTTTAGATAGAACTCACTCACATCTAAATGCCTAAATGCACTGAAAACTCATCCTCCACCTTGACAGCAGAGGGGAGCAGTTTTCCCACATGCTAGCTGGCCTGCCACCTTAGCAAGCCCATCGGCCAACGGCACACAAGAGCACCGCATGTCGCCAAAAGGCAGTTCCCTTAACCAGTGACTACATGCATGGTCTCTGGAAATGGGCCACCAAGGAGGGCCGCTGAGTTGACATCGGTGCACAGGCAGAAAGACCTACTACAGGGCATGCCCCTGAATCGGACCCCGCAGGCCTGCCAGAGTGTTCGCTGCATGGGTCCTCGGATAGGCCCCACAGCTCACACAGCTGCCACAGCAGGAATGGCCCAGGGGCAGAGCAGCCTGAGGGGCCTGGCCTGCACAGGTTCAAGAGCCCAGCAGCCAACCACTCTATCCAAACCCAGCAGACTCTTACCACCTACGCAGGAGAAGTTCACACACAAGGCCACTCCTCTCGAGACCCAAACACACAGCTAATTCATATAAACAAACACAAGGAATTGAGACTGAGAACGACAAAGAGGAATCAAAGTGCACCTAGTGACAGAACGTTGACAAAAGTGAGAAAACAGATACATAGACAAATGATTGATACATAGATTGGACTGATATACATACATATGGATGATAGATTAATTAGATAGATACACAGATGATAGAAGATAGATGATAGAACATAGATAGATGATAGACAGATACATAGGTATATAGATTACATAGATAGATAAAGAGATACGTAGGTAGGTAGATAGGAAAGCATCATACTAAACATGCTATCTTTCCCTCAAGACTATCTACATGCTCCCTTACAGGAGACTCACTTGAAATCCAAGGACACAAACTACAATCCAAAGGGGCGGGGACAGGTAGCCTACACAAGTGAAACTGAGAAACAAACAAACAAACAAATGGATTCTGTTTGAGTCCCCAGAGACAGTCAATAGAAAATAGCCTTATCTAGCCAACGTGAATTCTTTTTGTTTGGTATCAGCAGTGTCCAGCCATAGATTTAGTGGTACAGCAATGTCCTTCTCATTTTTTCTCACCTCAATAACTGAATTGCTGAATAATATGTGTCTGGGTTTTGAAATCACTGGGTTTTATGATGTTCTTGAATGTAAAGAAGTAATAACCACCTAAAGGGAAGTTTGGACACTCAAACAAACACGTAACTCCACAACACTCTCATTGCTCCCAAATGCTCCTGTTTAGAAAAATGTGTTCCTTTTTATTTGTCCCTCCTCCTATTAGCGGTGATCACGCCAATGTCCCTCAAACATGGTGGTGAATAAAACACCAAGTAGAGTGTTCTGTCTTCAACAGGCCCAGAGGAAGGATACTTGTTGTCTTCAGGGAGCACTTATTCAATGAATGTGGCTAAATACAGTCAGCAAGTGAGAAGGAGGTAAAAGAGGACAGAGGTCAGAGATATGGGAGCAAGTCCCTGCACCACCATTTACTGGTTTTGTAAGCACACGCGGCTGTATTGACCTGAAAGTGTCTCAGTGAACCCAGTGCTCTACCTATGGCCTAGTTACCTTGCAAGGTTTTTGGAAGCATAATGTAGGGAAATGACCAAGGCGATGTTGTTAACTGTTCTGTACATAAGGATAGATGGGCAGACAAAAAGATGATTGATTCATAGATAGTTAGATAGATGACAGATGAAAGATGATAGACATGACAGATAGATGATAGGAAGATAGGTAGATAGATAGATAGATAGATAGATAGATAGATAGATAGATAGACTCATAGATAGATACATAGATAGATACATAGATAGATGATAGATAGATAAAAGGAAAGATAGAAGGATGGTTAGATAGATAGATAGATAGATAGATAGATAGATAGATAGATAGATAGATAGACAGATAGATAGATAGATAGATAGATAGATAGATAGATAGATAGATAGATAGATAGATAGACGGACAGACGGACAGACAGACAGACAGACAGACAGACAGACAGATAGATAGATAGATAGATAGATAGATAGATAGATAGATAGATAGATAGATATATAGATAGATAGATAGAGATACATATTGATTAACACAAAGCTATTGCTCATAACCAGGAGATCAATGGTGAAAGCAGATAGAGAAACTGCGAACAAAAAGTTAGAATGAAGTCCAGTTTAAAAATTGCAGTAAGCAGCCATAAGAAGAAAACAAATCCTACCATTTGCAATGATGTGATGGAGCAAGATGGTAATATGATCAGTGAAATAGGCCAGGCGGAGAAAGACAAGTAGAAAATGATTTCACTCATGTGTGGAGTATAACAACAAAGAAACACTGAAGGTAAAATACAGCAGCAGACACACAGGACCCAAAAGTGGACTAACAGTTACCAAAGGAAAAATGACTGGGCAGGGTGGGTGGGAAGGGAGGGAAAAGGGCGGGGAGAAAGGAAGGGTTCATTAGGATTAGCATTTATAATGTGTGGGGTGGTGGGAGCACGGGGAATGCTGTACAACTCAGAGAAGACACGTAGTGTTTCTACAGCATGTTACTACATGCTGATGGACAGCTACTGTAACGGGGTGTGTGGGTGGACATGGTGAAGGGGTCTAATCATACAACTATGCTGATGGACAGCTTCTCTAACGGGGTTTTTTGGGGGACTTGTACTTGGTGATCATAATGTTCTAGCGTGATTGTAGATTAATGTAAACAAAAAATATTTTTTAAGGGCAATAAGTACACAGCTCTCAATTGTCAGAATAAAAGGACAGGCTCTGTGTGCTCTAATCAAAAGACACATGGTTAAAAGACGGGATGGAAACTCAAGACCACCGATGTGCTCCTTTACAGGAGAATCACTTGAGATCCAAGGACGAAGACAAACTACAAATTGAGTTGGTTTGGATAGGTAACCTACACAAGAGAAACTGAAAAAAAAGTAAAGATGTGCTGATGGGTTTAAAGATGGTGGCTCACGTGAGAGGGGAGGCGGAATCCTCCTCCCAAAACCAAAACTACATACTTACATACTATATGGAAATAGAACAACTATACCAAATCCTGGAAGAGCAGCAGGGAACAACGCTGCTGTGGCAGGCTGTCAACTCTAGGAGAAGTGTGATGTACAGTCCTGGAGATGTGCTCTGGGAGCACGAACCTACCGTACACGTGCTATGCTCTGGAGAATCGGTGGAGTTGGAAATCAAAGACAGGTAGAAGACTTCGAGGGACTTGAGATTCCAGCCACTTGTGGGACAACACAGGGATCCACATCCAGCCAATGTGGGACAAAAGAAAGGCGGACAGTCTGAGAGACTTCCTAACAGCGAGAGAACTGCTAAAGGGGCAAAGCTCTCACAGGGCTTGCCACTCAGGAGAAAGGACAGGTGCGCCAAAGTGCCCGGGTGCATTCTGGACGGCAGTCAGGGGAGCTTTCAGGAGCTCCGGGCACTCCATCCCCCTGGCTGACCTCGCAGCTCCAAGGCAACTTACCGTGCTGTGACTGGTAGATGGCCTGCCTTCCCACTGGCACCGATCTGAAAAATGGCTGCCCCCACCTACGGCAGCTTCTCCCTGCATGCTCTGCAAACTGGCCCTGGCACTGGAGACGGGCACTGTGGCTGGGAAGCACGAAAGACCTCTTTCCCCCCAGCGGGGATGGGCACCGGCACTGCTCCCCGGGACACCTGCCATCCGCCCAAGGTCTGAGCATCTCCAGAGAGTAACGCTTCTGGGAGCTATAGGGCGCCACCTACAAATATGAAACTTCAAAGGAACCTGGTAAATGGACTCAAATCAATCTTCCTGAAGTAAGTGATCTCAAAATAAACATCAGGAGCATCCTCAGGGAGCTACAGAAAATAAAACCGCAGGGCAGAGAAAACATGGCAGCATGAGTAGGACAGTGGGAATCTCCTCCCATAATCACATATATTTTTGAAAATACAACAAATTCTAATAATCCTAAAAGAGAGACCAGAAGACACAGGACAACAGCCAGACTACAACTACACCAACGAGAACCCAGCGCCTGGTGAAAGGGGTAAGATAGAATCCCCAGCCAGGCATGACCTGAGTGACCCTTCCCCAGCTCCCGGCAGGAGAAGAATAGGCAGAGCGGGAGGGAGACGGAGCCCAAGACTGCTGAACAACCAGCCCCAGCCACCTGCACCAGAGCACAGACACAGTGCATGCGCGGGGGGCCCTGGATACTAAGGAAACAGGGCAGCAAGTCCTCTGAGCAGGTGCCGAAGATGATGCCCCTGTGACAAAGAAAAGCGCGGGCTTTTTGAAAGTCTGAAAGGGACAGGGACTTAACAGCTAGAAGGAAACCACACAGGTCACAGACCAGCAGCTGGAAAGTACTGGGAAAACCGGGCACACTAACACCCTGGGCAACAGCTCTGAGACCCCTCATGGAGGTAAACCACCAAGCAGCTACCCCGTCCACTACCAATCCAGGCACTGTGAAAGCAGAGAAGCAGCCTAAGGCAAAACGCCCACAGAAAGGGAAGTTCCTCCACTCCGGCCAGGCAAGACACAAAGACCCAGTCTACACGCAATTACCCAACACAAGCCATGAAGGGTCGCAGTTGTCCCAGTAAAGAAAGGCCAGTAGCATTTGAAAAGTTTGGCCCACCCAGCTGACAGCCAGTAGCACCTGTCCACATGAAAAGACAAAAAAATATGAACCAGACAAGAGTAACCCAGACAGCTTCGGCATCTGCTACATCTTCCCCTGAGAAGGAACCTGGGGAGACAGATTTAGCCAGTCTTCCTAAAAAATAATTAAAACAAAAGTCATAACCATGCTAATGGACTTGCAGAGAAATATGCAAAAACTAAGGAAGGAGAATACAGAAATAAAAAAATCTCTGCAAGGACTTCAAAACAGAATGGACGAGATTCAAGAGACCATTGATGGACTAGAAAACAGAGAACAGGAACGCAGAGAAGCTGGTGCAGAGAGAGATAAAAGGATCTCCAGGAATGAAAGAATTTTAAGAGAGCAGAGTGACCAATCAAAAAGGAATAATATAGGCATTATAGGAATACCAGAAGGAGAGGACAGATAAAGGGATAGAAAGTGTCTTTGAAGAAATAATTGCCGAAAACGTCCCTAAACTAGGGGAAGAAATGGCTTCTCAGACCACAGAGGTACACAGAACTTCCATGACAAGGGATCCAAGGCGGGCAACACCAAGACACATAATAATTAAAATGGCGAAGATCAAAGACAAAGACAAAGAATTAAAGGCATCCAGAGAGGAAAAAAAGGTTACCTACAAAGGAAAACCCATCAGGCTATCATCAGACTTCTCAACAGAAACCCTACAGGATAGAAGAGAATGGCATGATATACTTATTGAAATGAAACAGAAGGGCCTTGAACCAAGACTACTGTATCCAGCACGAATATCATTTAAATATGAAGGAGGGATTAAACAATTCCCAGACAAGCAAATGTTGAGGGAATTTGCCTCCCACAAACCACCTCATCAGGGCATCCTACAGGGTCTGCTCTACATGGGAGCACTCTAAAAAGAGCACAGAAAAAAACACCCAGCATATGAAAAAGGGAGGAGGATGAATAAGAAGGGAGAGAAATAAAGAATCATCAGACCGCTTTTATAATAGCTCCACAAGTCAGTTAAGTCAGACAGTAAGATAGTAAAGAAGCTAACCCTAAACCTTTGGTAACCACAAACTTAAAGCCTGCAATGCAATAAATTCATACCTTTCAATAATCACCCTAAATGTAAATGGACTGAATGCACCAATCAAGAGACACAGAGTAATAGAATGGATAAAAAAGCAAGATCCATCCATATGCTGTTTACAAGAGACTCACCTCAAACCCAAAGACCTGCAAAGACTTAAAGTCAAGGGATGGAAAAAGATATTTCATGCAAACAACAGAGAGAAGAAAGGTGTTGCAATTCTGGTATCAGACAAAACAGACTTCTAAATAATGAAAGTAACAAAAGACAAAGAAGGACATTACATAATGATAAAGGACTCAGCCCATCAAGAGGACATAACCATTATAAATATATATGGACCCAATACAGGGGCACCAACATACCTGAAACAAATATTAACAGAACTAAAGGAGGAAATAGAATGCAATGCATTCATTCTAGGAGAGTTCAACGCACCACTCACTACAAAGGACAGATCCACCAGACAGAAAATAAGTAGGGACACAGAGGCACTGAACAACACATTAGAACAGATGGACCTAATAGACTTCTACAGAAGACTACATATGAAAACAACAGGATGCACATTCTTCTCAAGTGCACATGGAACATTCTCCAGAATAGACCACATACTACGCCACAAAAAGAGCCACAGTATATTCCAAAAGATTGAAATCTTACCAACCAACTTTTCAGACCACAAAGGCATAGAACGAGAAATAAAGCAAAAAGGCTCACAAACACTTGGATGCTAAACAACACGCTCCTAAATAATCAATGGATGAGTGACCAAATGAAAATGGAGATCCAGCAATATAAGGAAACAAATGAGAACAACAACACTAAGCCACAACTTCTGTGGGACACAGCAAAAGCAGTCTTAAGAGGAAAGTATATAGCAATCCAGGCATATTTAGAAAAGGAAGAACAACCCCAAATGAATGGTCTAATGTCTCAATTATTGAAATAGGAAAAGAAAAACAAATGAGGCGTAAGGTCAGCAGAAGGAGGGACATAATAAAGATCAGAGAAGAAATAAATAAAACTGAGAAGAATAAAACAATAGCAAAAATCAATGAAACCAAGAGATGATTCTTTGAGAAAATAAACAAAATAGATAAGCCTCTAGCCAGACTTATTAAGATGAAAAGAGAGTCAACCAAATCAACAGTATCAGAAACGAGAAAGGAAAAATCATGAGGGAACCCACTGAAATGCAAAGAATTATTAGAGAGTACTATGAAAACCTATATGCTAACAAGCTGGGAAACCAAGGAGAAATGGATAACCTCCAAGAAAAATACAAACTTCCAAGACTGACCCAGAAAGAAACAGAAAATCTAAACAGACCAATTACCAGCAATGAAATTGAAGCAGTAATCAAAATCTACCAAAGAACAAAACCCCGGGCCAGATGGATTTACCTCTGAATTTTACTAGACATACAGGGAAGACATAATACCCATTCTCCTTAAAATTTTCCAAAAAATAGAAGAGGAGGGGATACTCCCAAACTCATTCTATGAAGCTAACATCACCCTTATAGCAAACCAAGGTAAAGAAACCAGCAAAAAAGAAAACTACAGACCAATATTCCTGATGAAAGTAGATGCAAAAATACTCAAAAAAATATTAACAAACGGAATTCAAAAATACATCAAAAGGAATTCATCCCAGTGATGCAAGGATGGTACAACATTCGAAAGTCCATCAACATCATCCAACACATCAATAAAAAGAAAGACAGAAACCACATGATCATCTCCGTAGATGCTGAAAAAGCATTTGACAAAGTTCAACATCCATTCATGATAAAAACTCTCAGCAAAATGGGAATAGACGGCAAGTACCTCAACACAATAAAGGCCATCTATGATAAACCCACAGCCAACATTATATTGAACAGTGAGAAGATGAAAGCATTTCCTCTGAGATCGGGATCTAGACAGGGATGCCCACACTCCCCACTGTTTTTTAACATAGTACTGGAGGTCCTAGTCATGGCAATCAGACAAAACAAAAAAATACAAGGAATCCAGATTGGTAAAGAAGAAGTTAAACTGTTACTATTTGCCAATGACATGACACTGTACATAAAAAACCCTAAAGACTTCAACCAAAAACTACTAGAAATGATATCAGAATACAGCAAGTTTGCAGGATACAAAATCAACACACAGAAATCTGTGGCTTTCCTATACACTAACAATGAACCAACAGAAAGAGAAATCAGGAAAACAACTACATTCACAAATGCATCAAAAAAAATAAAATACTTAGGAATAAACCTAACCAAAGAAGTGAAAGACTTATACTCTGAAAACTACAAGTCACTCTTAAGAGAAATTAAAGGGGACACTAACAGATAGAAACTCATCCCATGCTCGTGTCTAGGAAGATTTAACATCATCAAAATGGCCATGCTGCCCAATGCAATATACAGATTTGATGCAATCTCTATGAAACTACCAGCAACATTCTTCAATAAACTGGAACAAATAATTCAAAAATTCATATAGAAACACCAAAGACCACGAATAGCCAAAGCAATCTTGAGAAAGGAGAATAAAGTAGGGGGGATCTCACTCCCCAACTTCAAGCTCTATTATAAAGCCATAGTAATCAAGACAATTTGGTACTGGCACAAGAGCAGAGCCACAGACCAATGGAACAGACTAGAGAATCCAGATATTAACCCAGACATATATGGTCAATTAATATTTGATAAAGGAGCCATGGACATACAATGGCGAAATGACAGTCTCTTCAACAGATGGTGCTGGCAAAACAGGACAGCTACATGTAGGAGAATGAAACTGGACCATTGTCTAACCCCATATACAAAAGTAAATTCAAAATGGATCAAAGACCAGAATGTAAGTCATGAAACCATTAAACTCTTGGAAGAAAACATAGGCAAAAACCTCTTAGACATAAACATGAGTGACCTCTTCCTTAACATATCTCCCCAGGCAAGGTAAACAACAGCAAAAATGAATAAGTTGGACTATATTAAGCTGAATAGCTTCTGTATGGCAAAAGACATCATCAATAGAACAAAAAGGAACCCTATAGTATGGGAGAATATATTTGAAAATGACACATCCGATAAAGGCATGATGTCCAGAATATATAAAGAGCTCACTCGCCTCAACAAACATAAAACAAATAACCCAATTAAAAAATGGGCAGAGGAACTGAACAGACAGTTCTCCGAAAAAGAAACACAGATGTCCAACAGACGCATTAAAAAATGCTCCACATCAATTATTATCAAAGAAATGCAAATTAAAACTACAATGAGGTATCACCTCACATTAGTAAGGATGGCTGCCATCCAAAAGACAAACAACAACAAATGTTGGCAAGGTTCTGGAGAAAGGGGAACCCTCCTACACTGCTGGTTGGAATGTAATTTAGTTCAACCATTGTGGAAAGCATTATGGAGGTACATCAAAATGCTTAAAACAGATTTACCATTTGACCCAGGAATTGCCCTCCTAGGAATTTACCCTAAGAATGCAGCAATCAAGTATGAGAAAGATCAGTGCACCCCTATGTTTATCGCAGCACTATTTACAATAGCCAAGAATTGGAAGCAACCTAAATGTCCATCGATAGATGAATGGATAAAGAAGATGTGGTACATATACACAATGGAATACTACTCAGCCATAAGAAAAGGGCAAATCCTACCATTTGCAGCAACATGGATGGAGCTGGAGGGTATTATGCTCAGTGAAACAAGCCAAGCGGAGAAAGAGAAATACCAAATGATTTCACGTATCTGTGGAATATAAGAACAAAGGAAAACTGAAGGAACAAAACAGCAGCAGAATCACAGAACTCAAGAATGGACTAACAGGTACCAAAGGGGAAGGGACTGGGGAAGATGGGTGGGTACATCTTGATAAGGGGGAGAGAAGTAGGGGGGTATTAAGATTAGCATGCATGGGTGGGTAGGAGAAAAGGGAAGGAAGTACAACACAGAGATTGCAAGTAGTGATTCTACAACATTTTGCTATGCTGATGGACCGTGACCGTAAAGGGGTTTATGGGGGTACATGGTATAGGAGAGAGCCTAGTAAACATAATATTCATCATCTAAGTATAGATTTGTGATACCAAAAAAAAAAAAAAGGCAGTTCCTGTGTGTTAACATCCAACTAGTCCTACACAAGAGTATAAAGGGCATATAAAAGTGTAGGCAAAGGGACTGTTTGTGTTTATACAGAGGATCAAAGCCTAATTGATCTACCCCGAAAATGAACTAAAATATGATATGAAAAAAACTTCCAACATCAGCACTCTCTGGAAGACTCATACCAGAAGATGATCATCAAAACCCCCAAAAAAGATCCACGCAGTGCTACAGCTGTAGATGCACTCATCCCACCAGTTCTTTGATTTGCCATGGGAATGAAGAAGGAAATATCTAAGCTGGCCTGTGCATATAGTAAAACAACAAATTTGACTGGATCTATACTGTTGGAACTCAACCAAGAATTAGAAGTGCAAATTGTAGCGCTCCAAAATCTTACAACTACAGACTATTTACTGTTAAAAGAACATAAGGGATGTGAACATTCCCCAGGAATGGGTTATTTAAATTCTTTGATTTCTCTCTGACTGTTCAAGTTCAGTTGGACAAAATCGACCATATCATAGATAAGTTTTCACAAATGCCTAAGGTGCCAAACTGGATTTCTTGGTTTCACTGGAGATGGCTGGTAATTACAGGTATGCTTTGGTTATGTAACTATACTCCTATTATGTAAATGTGTGTGCGCAATTTAAGTAGTAGCTTAAAACCTATACATGCTGAAGTTACTCTACAAGAAGATATGTCAAAGAAGTAATCAATCTTCCCATGTTTTCTTCTGCCTGCTACTTCTATTGCTTTTCTTCTTAATTCCTAATTACAACACTTAAATAAAATTCGTGCCTCATATCAAAGTTACCGAGTATCATAATTCCTCCAAGTGTTAAAGATACCTCAAGACAAATGCTGGGAATAGAAGCCACAGGGCATAAATATGCAAATAAATTAAAAGCTAACCATTTCAAACAATAAGGCTTCTCTCTCACTTACCAAATTTACATTTCCCTGTATGGCTCTAGAAGATGACTGGTTAGCCAGAGATGGGTAAGATTCCTCAAGGGAGGAACAACCTAAGACAGGCACAATTGCATTGTGTCATCAGATGAGAAATTGGGGATCAACAGAGGTGAGGCTTAGAACCACACCCCCCCTGTTCTGAGAGAAATCTTCTGCATACGTGGATGTTTTATTGCCCTTGTCTAGCTTGGATTAACACATAGTCTACAGGCACACACCTGATCATCTACATTTGCTCTCTTACAACACTAAACTATGTTTTCTACCTTTATCTTGTATCTACCTACCACTTCAGCTTTTTATTAAAAATAATAACAGTAAAGGGAGAACTGTGGTACTCACATATAAATCAAGTATAAAAATCAAATGAGTATTCATATTTGAACTGACTGTTTATAGTTCATAATGCATGAGCAAAACCGAAAGTTTCTGTGATGACTGCACTTTTACTGATCACCATGTAACTTATTCACTATGTAAGAATTTGTTCTCCATGGAGGAACTTGTTTGTTATGCCTCAGAAGAATGGAGACTGACGAAAACTAGTCTTAGGGTCGATTAATGATTGTCCATTGATCATTGACTTCCCTATACAGAAATTTATTGTTGTTAAAAACCATTTGATCTATAAATATGAGAGATGCCCTAACAAACAAACAAACAAACCAAAAATGTACAAACTTCCAATTGTAAAATAAATAAGTAACCATGATGTAATGTATAGCATAAGGAATATAGTCAAAATATTGTAACAACTTGGTATGGTGATAGCTGGTACCTAGAATTATCATGGATATAAATGTTAAATCAATATATTGTTCGCCTGAAACTAATGTAATGTAATACTGTGTGTCAAATACCCTTCAATAAAAAATAAATATATTAAAAAAAAAGAAATAGATTTATTAGATAGATGGTAGATATTCATAGATTAAATGAAAAGATTGACAGAGATGACAGAATGATTATATATATATAGATGACAGATGATAGACTAAATAGAATAGAAGATGTAGGGAGGTTATATTAGAAAGATAGATGATAGATAGGTACAGAGTTATGAACTGAATTTTTGGGACCTCACCTCACCATCTTCTGCTCCTCTAACCATCCGCCCCCACAACACACACACACACACTCACACACACACACACACACACATACATACACTCACACAAGTTCATATTTGAACTGAGACAGGGTTGAAGACCTAACCCCCACTGTCATGGTATTGGGAGGTGGGGCCTTTGGAGGTAATTGGGTTTGGAAGATATCATGGGGGTGTGGGTGGAGCTGCCATTATGCAGTCAGTGCTATTAAGAGGAATTGAAAACAGAGCTTTCTCCCTTGACCCTGTGAGGACACAGCATGGATGTGGCCATATGCAAACCAGAAGAAGGGACCACACCAGGAACTGAACCTGCCTTGGTCTTGGACTTCTGCTTTCAGAATAGGGAGAAATCAGTGTCTATGGATGAAAATCCCACTCAATGACACTCTGGTTATCAGTTTGAGCAGGCTAACATAGACATGTAGGAATACAGAGATGCACTTAGACGACGGATGGAGAGAACCTACGCATAGATATACGTGCTAAGCTGTCTGCATAGGTATTTGTATCCAACCACCTCTGCACTTTGAAGTTTGCACCGTATGGGGGAAACACTAGGAGCACAACCTATTCACGTTTCTTTTTTAATGTGTGGGCTGCAGTTTCCGCAAACTGGGGTTTCCGTTAACTCTCAGCCGTGTGTGCGTGTCTTTACGTGTGCATGTGTGTGTGTACACCACTGCCTCTATCGGTCTACAATCACAGGAGATGCAAAAGTAACAAAGGAACGCAGGTAAGGCAAACATCTTGCAAACTATGACCAGAAAGAGTACAATTATCCACTAGCCTCTGGGGCTATCTTTGCCAAGTGTTTCTATGCAGTTTTAGAAAGATATTGCTGGAAATGTTGCTGGGATCATTCTGAACCATCAAGTTAGTTAAGGTAATAAGCCAGGACAGGAGAGCAGCAAAGAGCACAAACGGTGTGTCTCCTACGTATCAGGCCAAGGTGTACAGGCTTTAATTCTACTACACCACTTCATCTCACCATGGCTGACGTTTGATGACCTTATTCAACACCTTCATCTGTGAGTAAAAAGTTACTTCAGAATCACCTCCCTTAACAGAAAATAAATAAGTGCAGAGACATAAACATTCCTAGAATTCCTGCCACCATCACACAACTCTTTATGCTCAGCACCCTTTTAATATGAACGGAAATATAGCTCTAAATGCTACTAATCCATTTTAGATAGAACTCACTCACATCTAAATGCCTAAATGCACTGAAAACTCAACCTCCACCTTGACAGCAGAGGGGAGCAGTTTTCCCACATGCTAGCTGGCCTGCCACCTCAGCAAGCCCATCGGCCAACGGCACACAAGAGCACCGCATGTCGCCAAAAGGCAGTTCCCTTAACCAGTGACTACATGCATGGTCTCTGGAAATGGGCCACCAAGGAGGGCCGCTGAGTTGACATCGGTGCACAGGCAGAAAGACCTACTACAGGGCATGCCCCTGAATCGGACCCCGCAGGCCTGCCAGAGTGTTCGCTGCATGGGTCCTCGGATAGGCCCCACAGCTCACACAGCTGCCACAGCAGGAATGGCCCAGGGGCAGAGCAGCCTGAGGGGCCTGGCCTGCACAGGTTCAAGAGCCCAGCAGCCAACCACTCTATCCAAACCCAGCAGACTCTTACCACCTACGCAGGAGAAGTTCACACACAAGGCCACTCCTCTCGAGACCCAAACACACAGCTAATTCATATAAACAAACACAAGGAATTGAGACTGAGAACGACAAGGAGGAATCAAAGTGCACCTAGTGACAGAACGTTGACAAAAGTGAGAAAACAGATACATAGACAAATGATTGATACATAGATTGGACTGATATACATACATATGGATGATAGATTAATTAGATAGATACACAGATGATAGAAGATAGATGATAGAACATAGATAGATGATAGACAGATACATAGGTATATAGATTACATAGATAGATAAAGAGATACGTAGGTAGGTAGATAGGAAAGCATCATACTAAACATGCTATCTTTCCCTCAAGACTATCTACATGCTCCCTTACAGGAGACTCACTTGAAATCCAAGGACACAAACTACAATCCAAAGGGGCGGGGACAGGTAGCCTACACAAGTGAAACTGAGAAACAAACAAACAAACAAATGGATTCTGTTTGAGTCCCCAGAGACAGTCAATAGAAAATAGCCTTATCTAGCCAACGTGAATTCTTTTTGTTTGGTATCAGCAGTGTCCAGCCATAGATTTAGTGGTACAGCAATGTCCTTCTCATTTTTTCTCACCTCAATAACTGAATTGCTGAATAATATGTGTCTGGGTTTTGAAATCACTGGGTTTTATGATGTTCTTGAATGTAAAGAAGTAATAACCACCTAAAGGGAAGTTTGGACACTCAAACAAACACGTAACTCCACAACACTCTCATTGCTCCCAAATGCTCCTGTTTAGAAAAATGTGTTCCTTTTTATTTGTCCCTCCTCCTATTAGCGGTGATCACGCCAATGTCCCTCAAACATGGTGGTGAATAAAACACCAAGTAGAGTGTTCTGTCTTCAACAGGCCCAGAGGAAGGATACTTGTTGTCTTCAGGGAGCACTTATTCAATGAATGTGGCTAAATACAGTCAGCAAGTGAGAAGGAGGTAAAAGAGGACAGAGGTCAGAGATATGGGAGCAAGTCCCTGCACCACCATTTACTGGTTTTGTAAGCACACGCGGCTGTATCGACCTGAAAGTGTCTCAGTGAACCCAGTGCTCTACCTATGGCCTAGTTACCTTGCAAGGTTTTTGGAAGCATAATGTAGGGAAATGACCAAGGCGATGTTGTTAACTGTTCTGTACATAAGGATAGATGGGCAGACAAAAAGATGATTGATTCATAGATAGTTAGATAGATGACAGATGAAAGATGATAGACATGACAGATAGATGATAGGAAGATAGGTAGATAGATAGATAGATAGATAGATAGATAGATAGATAGATAGATAGATAGACTCATAGATAGATACATAGATAGATACATAGATAGATGATAGATAGATAAAAGGAAAGATAGAAGGATGGTTAGATAGATAGATAGATAGATAGATAGATAGATAGATAGATAGATAGACAGATAGATAGATAGATAGATAGATAGATAGATAGACGGTCAGACGGACAGACAGACAGACAGACAGACAGACAGACAGATAGATAGATAGATAGATAGATAGATAGATAGATAGATATATAGATAGATAGATAGAGATACATATTGATTAACACAAAGCTATTGCTCATAACCAGGAGATCAATGGTGAAAGCAGATAGAGAAACTGCGAACAAAAAGTTAGAATGAAGTCCAGTTTAAAAATTGCAGTAAGCAGCCATAAGAAGAAAACAAATCCTACCATTTGCAATGATGTGATGGAGCAAGATGGTAATATGATCAGTGAAATAGGCCAGGCGGAGAAAGACAAGTAGAAAATGATTTCACTCATGTGTGGAGTATAACAACAAAGAAACACTGAAGGTAAAATACAGCAGCAGACACACAGGACCCAAAAGTGGACTAACAGTTACCAAAGGAAAAATGACTGGGCAGGGTGGGTGGGAAGGGAGGGAAAAGGGCGGGGAGAAAGGAAGGGTTCATTAGGATTAGCATTTATAATGTGTGGGGTGGTGGGAGCACGGGGAATGCTGTACAACTCAGAGAAGACACGTAGTGTTTCTACAGCATGTTACTACATGCTGATGGACAGCTACTGTAACGGGGTGTGTGGGTGGACATGGTGAAGGGGTCTAATCATACAACTATGCTGATGGACAGCTTCTCTAACGGGGTTTTTTGGGGGACTTGTACTTGGTGATCATAATGTTCTAGCGTGATTGTAGATTAATGTAAACAAAAAATATTTTTTAAGGGCAATAAGTACACAGCTCTCAATTGTCAGAATAAAAGGACAGGCTCTGTGTGCTCTAATCAAAAGACACATGGTTAAAAGACGGGATGGAAACTCAAGACCACCGATGTGCTCCTTTACAGGAGAATCACTTGAGATCCAAGGACGAAGACAAACTACAAATTGAGTTGGTTTGGATAGGTAACCTACACAAGAGAAACTGAAAAAAAAGTAAAGATGTGCTGATGGGTTTAAAGATGGTGGCTCACGTGAGAGGGGAGGCGGAATCCTCCTCCCAAAACCAAAACTACATACTTACATACTATATGGAAATAGAACAACTATACCAAATCCTGGAAGAGCAGCAGGGAACAACGCTGCTGTGGCAGGCTGTCAACTCTAGGAGAAGTGTGATGTACAGTCCTGGAGATGTGCTCTGGGAGCACGAACCTACCGTACACGTGCTATGCTCTGGAGAATCGGTGGAGTTGGAAATCAAAGACAGGTAGAAGACTTCGAGGGACTTGAGATTCCAGCCACTTGTGGGACAACACAGGGATCCACATCCAGCCAATGTGGGACAAAAGAAAGGCGGACAGTCTGAGAGACTTCCTAACAGCGAGAGAACTGCTAAAGGGGCAAAGCTCTCACAGGGCTTGCCACTCAGGAGAAAGGACAGGTGCGCCAAAGTGCCCGGGTGCATTCTGGACGGCAGTCAGGGGAGCTTTCAGGAGCTCCGGGCACTCCATCCCCCTGGCTGACCTCGCAGCTCCAAGGCAACTTACCGTGCTGTGACTGGTAGATGGCCTGCCTTCCCACTGGCACCGATCTGAAAAATGGCTGCCCCCACCTACGGCAGCTTCTCCCTGCATGCTCTGCAAACTGGCCCTGGCACTGGAGACGGGCACTGTGGCTGGGAAGCACGAAAGACCTCTTTCCCCCCAGCGGGGATGGGCACCGGCACTGCTCCCCGGGACACCTGCCATCCGCCCAAGGTCTGAGCATCTCCAGAGAGTAACGCTTCTGGGAGCTATAGGGCGCCACCTACAAATATGAAACTTCAAAGGAACCTGGTAAATGGACTCAAATCAATCTTCCTGAAGTAAGTGATCTCAAAATAAACATCAGGAGCATCCTCAGGGAGCTACAGAAAATAAAACCGCAGGGCAGAGAAAACATGGCAGCATGAGTAGGACAGTGGGGATCTCCTCCCATAATCACATATATTTTTGAAAATACAACAAATTCAAATAATCCTAAAAGAGAGACCAGAAGACACAGGACAACAGCCAGACTACAACTACACCAACGAGAACCCAGCGCCTGGTGAAAGGGGTAAGATAGAATCCCCAGCCAGGCATGACCTGAGTGACCCTTCCCCAGCTCCCGGCAGGAGAAGAATAGGCAGAGCGGGAGGGAGACGGAGCCCAAGACTGCTGAACAACCAGCCCCAGCCACCTGCACCAGAGCACAGACACAGTGCATGCGCGGGGGGCCCTGGATACTAAGGAAACAGGGCAGCAAGTCCTCTGAGCAGGTGCCGAAGATGATGCCCCTGTGACAAAGAAAAGCGCGGGCTTTTTGAAAGTCTGAAAGGGACAGGGACTTAACAGCTAGAAGGAAACCACACAGGTCACAGACCAGCAGCTGGAAAGTACTGGGAAAACCGGGCACACTAACACCCTGGGCAACAGCTCTGAGACCCCTCATGGAGGTAAACCACCAAGCAGCTACCCCGTCCACTACCAATCCAGGCACTGTGAAAGCAGAGAAGCAGCCTAAGGCAAAACGCCCACAGAAAGGGAAGTTCCTCCACTCCGGCCAGGCAAGACACAAAGACCCAGTCTACACGCAATTACCCAACACAAGCCATGAAGGGTCGCAGTTGTCCCAGTAAAGAAAGGCCAGTAGCATTTGAAAAGTTTGGCCCACCCAGCTGACAGCCAGTAGCACCTGTCCACATGAAAAGACAAAAAAATATGAACCAGACAAGAGTAACCCAGACAGCTTCGGCATCTGCTACATCTTCCCCTGAGAAGGAACCTGGGGAGACAGATTTAGCCAGTCTTCCTAAAAAATAATTAAAACAAAAGTCATAACCATGCTAATGGACTTGCAGAGAAATATGCAAAAACTAAGGAAGGAGAATACAGAAATAAAAAAATCTCTGCAAGGACTTCAAAACAGAATGGACGAGATTCAAGAGACCATTGATGGACTAGAAAACAGAGAACAGGAACGCAGAGAAGCTGGTGCAGAGAGAGATAAAAGGATCTCCAGGAATGAAAGAATTTTAAGAGAGCAGAGTGACCAATCAAAAAGGAATAATATAGGCATTATAGGAATACCAGAAGGAGAGGACAGATAAAGGGATAGAAAGTGTCTTTGAAGAAATAATTGCCGAAAACGTCCCTAAACTAGGGGAAGAAATGGCTTCTCAGACCACAGAGGTACACAGAACTTCCATGACAAGGGATCCAAGGCGGGCAACACCAAGACACATAATAATTAAAATGGCGAAGATCAAAGACAAAGACAAAGAATTAAAGGCATCCAGAGAGGAAAAAAAGGTTACCTACAAAGGAAAACCCATCAGGCTATCATCAGACTTCTCAACAGAAACCCTACAGGATAGAAGAGAATGGCATGATATACTTATTGAAATGAAACAGAAGGGCCTTGAACCAAGACTACTGTATCCAGCACGAATATCATTTAAATATGAAGGAGGGATTAAACAATTCCCAGACAAGCAAATGTTGAGGGAATTTGCCTCCCACAAACCACCTCATCAGGGCATCCTACAGGGTCTGCTCTACATGGGAGCACTCTAAAAAGAGCACAGAAAAAAACACCCAGCATATGAAAAAGGGAGGAGGATGAATAAGAAGGGAGAGAAATAAAGAATCATCAGACCGCTTTTATAATAGCTCCACAAGTCAGTTAAGTCAGACAGTAAGATAGTAAAGAAGCTAACCCTAAACCTTTGGTAACCACAAACTTAAAGCCTGCAATGCAATAAATTCATACCTTTCAATAATCACCCTAAATGTAAATGGACTGAATGCACCAATCAAGAGACACAGAGTAATAGAATGGATAAAAAAGCAAGATCCATCCATATGCTGTTTACAAGAGACTCACCTCAAACCCAAAGACCTGCAAAGACTTAAAGTCAAGGGATGGAAAAAGATATTTCATGCAAACAACAGAGAGAAGAAAGGTGTTGCAATTCTGGTATCAGACAAAACAGACTTCTAAATAATGAAAGTAACAAAAGACAAAGAAGGACATTACATAATGATAAAGGACTCAGCCCATCAAGAGGACATAACCATTATAAATATATATGGACCCAATACAGGGGCACCAACATACCTGAAACAAATATTAACAGAACTAAAGGAGGAAATAGAATGCAATGCATTCATTCTAGGAGAGTTCAACGCACCACTCACTACAAAGGACAGATCCACCAGACAGAAAATAAGTAGGGACACAGAGGCACTGAACAACACATTAGAACAGATGGACCTAATAGACTTCTACAGAAGACTACATATGAAAACAACAGGATGCACATTCTTCTCAAGTGCACATGGAACATTCTCCAGAATAGACCACATACTACGCCACAAAAAGAGCCACAGTATATTCCAAAAGATTGAAATCTTACCAACCAACTTTTCAGACCACAAAGGCATAGAACGAGAAATAAAGCAAAAAGGCTCACAAACACTTGGATGCTAAACAACACGCTCCTAAATAATCAATGGATGAGTGACCAAATGAAAATGGAGATCCAGCAATATAAGGAAACAAATGAGAACAACAACACTAAGCCACAACTTCTGTGGGACACAGCAAAAGCAGTCTTAAGAGGAAAGTATATAGCAATCCAGGCATATTTAGAAAAGGAAGAACAACCCCAAATGAATGGTCTAATGTCTCAATTATTGAAATAGGAAAAGAAAAACAAATGAGGCGTAAGGTCAGCAGAAGGAGGGACATAATAAAGATCAGAGAAGAAATAAATAAAACTGAGAAGAATAAAACAATAGCAAAAATCAATGAAACCAAGAGATGATTCTTTGAGAAAATAAACAAAATAGATAAGCCTCTAGCCAGACTTATTAAGATGAAAAGAGAGTCAACCAAATCAACAGTATCAGAAACGAGAAAGGAAAAATCATGAGGGAACCCACTGAAATGCAAAGAATTATTAGAGAGTACTATGAAAACCTATATGCTAACAAGCTGGGAAACCAAGGAGAAATGGATAACCTCCAAGAAAAATACAAACTTCCAAGACTGACCCAGAAAGAAACAGAAAATCTAAACAGACCAATTACCAGCAATGAAATTGAAGCAGTAATCAAAATCTACCAAAGAACAAAACCCCGGGCCAGATGGATTTACCTCTGAATTTTACTAGACATACAGGGAAGACATAATACCCATTCTCCTTAAAATTTTCCAAAAAATAGAAGAGGAGGGGATGCTCCCAAACTCATTCTATGAAGCTAACATCACCCTTATAGCAAACCAAGGTAAAGAAACCAGCAAAAAAGAAAACTACAGACCAATATTCCTGATGAAAGTAGATGCAAAAATACTCAAAAAAATATTAACAAACGGAATTCAAAAATACATCAAAAGGAATTCATCCCAGTGATGCAAGGATGGTACAACATTCGAAAGTCCATCAACATCATCCAACACATCAATAAAAAGAAAGACAGAAACCACATGATCATCTCCGTAGATGCTGAAAAAGCATTTGACAAAGTTCAACATCCATTCATGATAAAAACTCTCAGCAAAATGGGAATAGACGGCAAGTACCTCAACACAATAAAGGCCATCTATGATAAACCCACAGCCAACATTATATTGAACAGTGAGAAGATGAAAGCATTTCCTCTGAGATCGGGATCTAGACAGGGATGCCCACACTCCCCACTGTTTTTTAACATAGTACTGGAGGTCCTAGTCATGGCAATCAGACAAAACAAAAAAATACAAGGAATCCAGATTGGTAAAGAAGAAGTTAAACTGTTATTATTTGCCAATGACATGACACTGTACATAAAAAACCCTAAAGACTTCAACCAAAAACTACTAGAAATGATATCAGAATACAGCAAATTTGCAGGATACAAAATCAACACACAGAAATCTGTGGCTTTCCTATACACTAACAATGAACCAACAGAAAGAGAAATCAGGAAAACAACTACATTCACAAATGCATCAAAAAAAATAAAATACTTAGGAATAAACCTAACCAAAGAAGTGAAAGACTTATACTCTGAAAACTACAAGTCACTCTTAAGAGAAATTAAAGGGGACACTAACAGATAGAAACTCATCCCATGCTCGTGTCTAGGAAGATTTAACATCATCAAAATGGCCATGCTGCCCAATGCAATATACAGATTTGATGCAATCTCTATGAAACTACCAGCAACATTCTTCAATAAACTGGAACAAATAATTCAAAAATTCATATAGAAACACCAAAGACCACGAATAGCCAAAGCAATCTTGAGAAAGGAGAATAAAGTAGGGGGGATCTCACTCCCCAACTTCAAGCTCTATTATAAAGCCATAGTAATCAAGACAATTTGGTACTGGCACAAGAGCAGAGCCACAGACCAATGGAACAGACTAGAGAATCCAGATATTAACCCAGACATATATGGTCAATTAATATTTGATAAAGGAGCCATGGACATACAATGGCGAAATGACAGTCTCTTCAACAGATGGTGCTGGCAAAACAGGACAGCTACATGTAGGAGAATGAAACTGGACCATTGTCTAACCCCATATACAAAAGTAAATTCAAAATGGATCAAAGACCAGAATGTAAGTCATGAAACCATTAAACTCTTGGAAGAAAACATAGGCAAAAACCTCTTAGACATAAACATGAGTGACCTCTTCCTTAACATATCTCCCCAGGCAAGGTAAACAACAGCAAAAATGAATAAGTTGGACTATATTAAGCTGAATAGCTTCTGTATGGCAAAAGACATCATCAATAGAACAAAAAGGAACCCTATAGTATGGGAGAATATATTTGAAAATGACACATCCGATAAAGGCATGATGTCCAGAATATATAAAGAGCTCACTCGCCTCAACAAACATAAAACAAATAACCCAATTAAAAAATGGGCAGAGGAACTGAACAGACAGTTCTCCGAAAAAGAAACACAGATGTCCAACAGACGCATTAAAAAATGCTCCACATCAATTATTATCAAAGAAATGCAAATTAAAACTACAATGAGGTATCACCTCACATTAGTAAGGATGGCTGCCATCCAAAAGACAAACAACAACAAATGTTGGCAAGGCTCTGGAGAAAGGGGAACCCTCCTACACTGCTGGTTGGAATGTAATTTAGTTCAACCATTGTGGAAAGCATTATGGAGGTACATCAAAATGCTTAAAACAGATTTACCATTTGACCCAGGAATTGCCCTCCTAGGAATTTACCCTAAGAATGCAGCAATCAAGTATGAGAAAGATCAGTGCACCCCTATGTTTATCGCAGCACTATTTACAATAGCCAAGAATTGGAAGCAACCTAAATGTCCATCGATAGATGAATGGATAAAGAAGATGTGGTACATATACACAATGGAATACTACTCAGCCATAAGAAAAGGGCAAATCCTACCATTTGCAGCAACATGGATGGAGCTGGAGGGTATTATGCTCAGTGAAACAAGCCAAGCGGAGAAAGAGAAATACCAAATGATTTCACGTATCTGTGGAATATAAGAACAAAGGAAAACTGAAGGAACAAAACAGCAGCAGAATCACAGAACTCAAGAATGGACTAACAGGTACCAAAGGGGAAGGGACTGGGGAAGATGGGTGGGTACATCTTGATAAGGGGGAGAGAAGTAGGGGGGTATTAAGATTAGCATGCATGGGTGGGTAGGAGAAAAGGGAAGGAAGTACAACACAGAGATTGCAAGTAGTGATTCTACAACATTTTGCTATGCTGATGGACCGTGACCGTAAAGGGGTTTATGGGGGTACATGGTATAGGAGAGAGCCTAGTAAACATAATATTCATCATCTAAGTATAGATTTGTGATACCAAAAAAAAAAAAAAGGCAGTTCCTGTGTGTTAACATCCAACTAGTCCTACACAAGAGTATAAAGGGCATATAAAAGTGTAGGCAAAGGGACTGTTTGTGTTTATACAGAGGATCAAAGCCTAATTGATCTACCCCGAAAATGAACTAAAATATGATATGAAAAAAACTTCCAACATCAGCACTCTCTGGAAGACTCATACCAGAAGATGATCATCAAAACCCCCAAAAAAGATCCACGCAGTGCTACAGCTGTAGATGCACTCATCCCACCAGTTCTTTGATTTGCCATGGGAATGAAGAAGGAAATATCTAAGCTGGCCTGTGCATACAGTAAAACAACAAATTTGACTGGATCTATACTGTTGGAACTCAACCAAGAATTAGAAGTGCAAATTGTAGCGCTCCAAAATCTTACAACTACAGACTATTTACTGTTAAAAGAACATAAGGGATGTGAACATTCCCCAGGAATGGGTTATTTAAATTCTTTGATTTCTCTCTGACTGTTCAAGTTCAGTTGGACAAAATCGACCATATCATAGATAAGTTTTCACAAATGCCTAAGGTGCCAAACTGGATTTCTTGGTTTCACTGGAGATGGCTGGTAATTACAGGTATGCTTTGGTTATGTAACTATACTCCTATTATGTAAATGTGTGTGCGCAATTTAAGTAGTAGCTTAAAACCTATACATGCTGAAGTTACTCTACAAGAAGATATGTCAAAGAAGTAATCAATCTTCCCATGTTTTCTTCTGCCTGCTACTTCTATTGCTTTTCTTCTTAATTCCTAATTACAACCCTTAAATAAAATTCGTGCCTCATATCAAAGTTACCGAGTATCATAATTCCTCCAAGTGTTAAAGATACCTCAAGACAAATGCTGGGAATAGAAGCCACAGGGCATAAATATGCAAATAAATTAAAAGCTAACCATTTCAAACAATAAGGCTTCTCTCTCACTTACCAAATTTACATTTCCCTGTATGGCTCTAGAAGATGACTGGTTAGCCAGAGATGGGTAAGATTCCTCAAGGGAGGAACAACCTAAGACAGGCACAATTGCATTGTGTCATCAGATGAGAAATTGGGGATCAACAGAGGTGAGGCTTAGAACCACACCCCCCCTGTTCTGAGAGAAATCTTCTGCATACGTGGATGTTTTATTGCCCTTGTCTAGCTTGGATTAACACATAGTCTACAGGCACACACCTGATCATCTACATTTGCTCTCTTACAACACTAAACTATGTTTTCTACCTTTATCTTGTATCTACCTACCACTTCAGCTTTTTATTAAAAATAATAACAGTAAAGGGAGAACTGTGGTACTCACATATAAATCAAGTATAAAAATCAAATGAGTATTCATATTTGAACTGACTGTTTATAGTTCATAATGCATGAGCAAAACCGAAAGTTTCTGTGATGACTGCACTTTTACTGATCACCATGTAACTTATTCACTATGTAAGAATTTGTTCTCCATGGAGGAACTTGTTTGTTATGCCTCAGAAGAATGGAGACTGACGAAAACTAGTCTTAGGGTCGATTAATGATTGTCCATTGATCATTGACTTCCCTATACAGAAATTTATTGTTGTTAAAAACCATTTGATCTATAAATATGAGAGATGCCCTAACAAACAAACAAACAAACCAAAAATGTACAAACTTCCAATTGTAAAATTAATAAGTAACCATGATGTAATGTATAGCATAAGGAATATAGTCAAAATATTGTAACAACTTGGTATGGTGATAGCTGGTACCTAGAATTATCATGGATATAAATGTTAAATCAATATATTGTTCGCCTGAAACTAATGTAATGTAATACTGTGTGTCAAATACCCTTCAATAAAAAATAAATATATTAAAAAAAAGAAATAGATTTATTAGATAGATGGTAGATATTCATAGATTAAATGAAAAGATTGACAGAGATGACAGAATGATTATATATATATAGATGACAGATGATAGACTAAATAGAATAGAAGATGTAGGGAGGTTATATTAGAAAGATAGATGATAGATAGGTACAGAGTTATGAACTGAATTTTTGGGACCTCACCTCACCATCTTCTGCTCCTCTAACCATCCGCCCCCACAACACACACACACACACTCACACACACACACACACACACATACATACACTCACACAAGTTCATATTTGAACTGAGACAGGGTTGAAGACCTAACCCCCACTGTCATGGTATTGGGAGGTGGGGCCTTTGGAGGTAATTGGGTTTGGAAGATATCATGGGGGTGTGGGTGGAGCTGCCATTATGCAGTCAGTGCTATTAAGAGGAATTGAAAACAGAGCTTTCTCCCTTGACCCTGTGAGGACACAGCATGGATGTGGCCATATGCAAACCAGAAGAAGGGACCACACCAGGAACTGAACCTGCCTTGGTCTTGGACTTCTGCTTTCAGAATAGGGAGAAATCAGTGTCTATGGATGAAAATCCCACTCAATGACACTCTGGTTATCAGTTTGAGCAGGCTAACATAGACATGTAGGAATACAGAGATGCACTTAGACGACGGATGGAGAGAACCTACGCATAGATATACGTGCTAAGCTGTCTGCATAGGTATTTGTATCCAACCACCTCTGCACTTTGAAGTTTGCACCGTATGGGGGAAACACTAGGAGCACAACCTATTCACGTTTCTTTTTTAATGTGTGGGCTGCAGTTTCCGCAAACTGGGGTTTCCGTTAACTCTCAGCCGTGTGTGCGTGTCTTTACGTGTGCATGTGTGTGTGTACACCACTGCCTCTATCGGTCTACAATCACAGGAGATGCAAAAGTAACAAAGGAACGCAGGTAAGGCAAACATCTTGCAAACTATGACCAGAAAGAGTACAATTATCCACTAGCCTCTGGGGCTATCTTTGCCAAGTGTTTCTATGCAGTTTTAGAAAGATATTGCTGGAAATGTTGCTGGGATCATTCTGAACCATCAAGTTAGTTAAGGTAATAAGCCAGGACAGGAGAGCAGCAAAGAGCACAAACGGTGTGTCTCCTACGTATCAGGCCAAGGTGTACAGGCTTTAATTCTACTACACCACTTCATCTCACCATGGCTGACGTTTGATGACCTTATTCAACACCTTCATCTGTGAGTAAAAAGTTACTTCAGAATCACCTCCCTTAACAGAAAATAAATAAGTGCAGAGACATAAACATTCCTAGAATTCCTGCCACCATCACACAACTCTTTATGCTCAGCACCCTTTTAATATGAACGGAAATATAGCTCTAAATGCTACTAATCCATTTTAGATAGAACTCACTCACATCTAAATGCCTAAATGCACTGAAAACTCAACCTCCACCTTGACAGCAGAGGGGAGCAGTTTTCCCACATGCTAGCTGGCCTGCCACCTTAGCAAGCCCATCGGCCGCCGGCACACAAGAGCACCGCATGTCGCCGAAAGGCAGTTCCCTTAACCAGTGACTACATGCATGGTCTCTGGAGATGGGCCACCAAGGAGGGCCGCTGAGGTGACATCGGTGCACAGGCATAAAGACCTACTACAGGGCATGCCCCTGAATCGGACCCCGCAGGCCTGCCAGAGTGTTCGCTGCATGGGTCCTCGGATAGGCCCCACAGCTCACACAGCTGCCACAGCAGGAATGGCCCAGGGGCAGAGCAGCCTGAGGGGCCTGGCCTGCACAGGTTCAAGAGCCCAGCAGCCAACCACTCTATCCAAACCCAGCAGACTCTTACCACCTACGCAGGAGAAGTTCCCACACAAGGCCACTCCTCTCGAGACCCAAACACACAGCTAATTCATATAAACAAACACAAGGAATTGAGACTGAGAACGACAAAGAGGAATCAAAGTGCACCTAGTGACAGAACGTTGACAAAAGTGAGAAAACAGATACATAGACAAATGATTGATACATAGATTGGACTGATATACATACATATGGATGATAGATTAATTAGATAGATACACAGATTATAGAAGATAGATGATAGAACATAGATAGATGATAGACAGATACATAGGTATATAGATTACACAGATAGATAAAGAGATACGTAGGTAGGTAGATAGGAAAGCAACATACTAAACATGCTATCTTTCCCTCAAGACTATCTACATGCTCCCTTACAGGAGACTCACTTGAAATCCAAGGACACAAACTACAATCCAAAGGGGCGGGGACAGGTAGCCTACACAAGTGAAACTGAGAAACAAACAAACAAACAAATGGATTCTGTTTGAGTCCCCAGAGACAGTCAATAGAAAATAGCCTTATCTAGCCAACGTGAATTCTTTTTGTTTGGTATCAGCAGTGTCCAGCCATAGATTTAGTGGTACAGCAATGTCCTTCTCATTTTTTCTCACCTCAATAACTGAATTGCTGAATAATATGTGTCTGGGTTTTGAAATCACTGGGTTTTATGATGTTCTTGAATGTAAAGAAGTAATAACCACCTAAAGGGAAGTTTGGACACTCAAACAAACACGTAACTCCACAACACTCTCATTGCTCCCAAATGCTCCTGTTTAGAAAAATGTGTTCCTTTTTATTTGTCCCTCCTCCTATTAGCGGTGATCACGCCAATGTCCCTCAAACATGGTGGTGAATAAAACACCAAGTAGAGTGTTCTGTCTTCAACAGGCCCAGAGGAAGGATACTTGTTGTCTTCAGGGAGCACTTATTCAATGAATGTGGCTAAATACAGTCAGCAAGTGAGAAGGAGGTAAAAGAGGACAGAGGTCAGAGATATGGGAGCAAGTCCCTGCACCACCATTTACTGGTTTTGTAAGCACACGCGGCTGTATCGACCTGAAAGTGTCTCAGTGAACCCAGTGCTCTACCTATGGCCTAGTTACCTTGCAAGGTTTTTGGAAGCATAATGTAGGGAAATGACCAAGGCGATGTTGTTAACTGTTCTGTACATAAGGATAGATGGGCAGACAAAAAGATGATTGATTCATAGATAGTTAGATAGATGACAGATGAAAGATGATAGACATGACAGATAGATGATAGGAAGATAGGTAGATAGATAGATAGATAGATAGATAGATAGATAGATAGATAGATAGATAGATAGACTCATAGATAGATACATAGATAGATACATAGATAGATGATAGATAGATAAAAGGAAAGATAGAAGGATGGTTAGATAGATAGATAGATAGATAGATAGATAGATAGATAGATAGATAGATAGACAGATAGATAGATAGATAGATAGATAGATAGATAGATAGATAGATAGATAGATAGATAGATAGACGGACAGACGGACAGACAGACAGACAGACAGACAGACAGACAGACAGATAGATAGATAGATAGATAGATAGATAGATAGATAGATAGATAGATAGAGATACATATTGATTAACACAAAGCTATTGCTCATAACCAGGAGATCAATGGTGAAAGCAGATAGAGAAACTGCGAACAAAAAGTTAGAATGAAGTCCAGTTTAAAAATTGCAGTAAGCAGCCATAAGAAGAAAACAAATCCTACCATTTGCAATGATGTGATGGAGCAAGATGGTAATATGATCAGTGAAATAGGCCAGGCGGAGAAAGACAAGTAGAAAATGATTTCACTCATGTGTGGAGTATAACAACAAAGAAACACTGAAGGTAAAATACAGCAGCAGACACACAGGACCCAAAAGTGGACTAACAGTTACCAAAGGAAAAATGACTGGGCAGGGTGGGTGGGAAGGGAGGGAAAAGGGCGGGGAGAAAGGAAGGGTTCATTAGGATTAGCATTTATAATGTGTGGGGTGGTGGGAGCACGGGGAATGCTGTACAACTCAGAGAAGACACGTAGTGTTTCTACAGCATGTTACTACATGCTGATGGACAGCTACTGTAACGGGGTGTGTGGGTGGACATGGTGAAGGGGTCTAATCATACAACTATGCTGATGGACAGCTTCTCTAACGGGGTTTTTTGGGGGACTTGTACTTGGTGATCATAATGTTCTAGCGTGATTGTAGATTAATGTAAACAAAAAATATTTTTTAAGGGCAATAAGTACACAGCTCTCAATTGTCAGAATAAAAGGACAGGCTCTGTGTGCTCTAATCAAAAGACACATGGTTAAAAGACGGGATGGAAACTCAAGACCACCGATGTGCTCCTTTACAGGAGAATCACTTGAGATCCAAGGACGAAGACAAACTACAAATTGAGTTGGTTTGGATAGGTAACCTACACAAGAGAAACTGAAAAAAAAGTAAAGATGTGCTGATGGGTTTAAAGATGGTGGCTCACGTGAGAGGGGAGGCGGAATCCTCCTCCCAAAACCAAAACTACATACTTACATACTATATGGAAATAGAACAACTATACCAAATCCTGGAAGAGCAGCAGGGAACAACGCTGCTGTGGCAGGCTGTCAACTCTAGGAGAAGTGTGATGTACAGTCCTGGAGATGTGCTCTGGGAGCACGAACCTACCGTACACGTGCTATGCTCTGGAGAATCGGTGGAGTTGGAAATCAAAGACAGGTAGAAGACTTCGAGGGACTTGAGATTCCAGCCACTTGTGGGACAACACAGGGATCCACATCCAGCCAATGTGGGACAAAAGAAAGGCGGACAGTCTGAGAGACTTCCTAACAGCGAGAGAACTGCTAAAGGGGCAAAGCTCTCACAGGGCTTGCCACTCAGGAGAAAGGACAGGTGCGCCAAAGTGCCCGGGTGCATTCTGGACGGCAGTCAGGGGAGCTTTCAGGAGCTCCGGGCACTCCATCCCCCTGGCTGACCTCGCAGCTCCAAGGCAACTTACCGTGCTGTGACTGGTAGATGGCCTGCCTTCCCACTGGCACCGATCTGAAAAATGGCTGCCCCCACCTACGGCAGCTTCTCCCTGCATGCTCTGCAAACTGGCCCTGGCACTGGAGACGGGCACTGTGGCTGGGAAGCACGAAAGACCTCTTTCCCCCCAGCGGGGATGGGCACCGGCACTGCTCCCCGGGACACCTGCCATCCGCCCAAGGTCTGAGCATCTCCAGAGAGTAACGCTTCTGGGAGCTATAGGGCGCCACCTACAAATATGAAACTTCAAAGGAACCTGGTAAATGGACTCAAATCAATCTTCCTGAAGTAAGTGATCTCAAAATAAACATCAGGAGCATCCTCAGGGAGCTACAGAAAATAAAACCGCAGGGCAGAGAAAACATGGCAGCATGAGTAGGACAGTGGGAATCTCCTCCCATAATCACATATATTTTTGAAAATACAACAAATTCAAATAATCCTAAAAGAGAGACCAGAAGACACAGGACAACAGCCAGACTACAACTACACCAACGAGAACCCAGCGCCTGGTGAAAGGGGTAAGATAGAATCCCCAGCCAGGCATGACCTGAGTGACCCTTCCCCAGCTCCCGGCAGGAGAAGAATAGGCAGAGCGGGAGGGAGACGGAGCCCAAGACTGCTGAACAACCAGCCCCAGCCACCTGCACCAGAGCACAGACACAGTGCATGCGCGGGGTCCCTGGATACTAAGGAAACAGGGCAGCAAGTCCTCTGAGCAGGTGCCGAAGATGATGCCCCTGTGACAAAGAAAAGCGCGGGCTTTTTGAAAGTCTGAAAGGGACAGGGACTTAACAGCTAGAAGGAAACCACACAGGTCACAGACCAGCAGCTGGAAAGTACTGGGAAAACCGGGCACACTAACACCCTGGGCAACAGCTCTGAGACCCCTCATGGAGGTAAACCACCAAGCAGCTACCCCGTCCACTACCAATCCAGGCACTGTGAAAGCAGAGAAGCAGCCTAAGGCAAAACGCCCACAGAAAGGGAAGTTCCTCCACTCCGGCCAGGCAAGACACAAAGACCCAGTCTACACGCAATTACCCAACACAAGCCATGAAGGGTCGCAGTTGTCCCAGTAAAGAAAGGCCAGTAGCATTTGAAAAGTTTGGCCCACCCAGCTGACAGCCAGTAGCACCTGTCCACATGAAAAGACAAAAAAATATGAACCAGACAAGAGTAACCCAGACAGCTTCGGCATCTGCTACATCTTCCCCTGAGAAGGAACCTGGGGAGACAGATTTAGCCAGTCTTCCTAAAAAATAATTAAAACAAAAGTCATAACCATGCTAATGGACTTGCAGAGAAATATGCAAAAACTAAGGAAGGAGAATACAGAAATAAAAAAATCTCTGCAAGGACTTCAAAACAGAATGGACGAGATTCAAGAGACCATTGATGGACTAGAAAACAGAGAACAGGAACGCAGAGAAGCTGGTGCAGAGAGAGATAAAAGGATCTCCAGGAATGAAAGAATTTTAAGAGAGCAGAGTGACCAATCAAAAAGGAATAATATAGGCATTATAGGAATACCAGAAGGAGAGGACAGATAAAGGGATAGAAAGTGTCTTTGAAGAAATAATTGCCGAAAACGTCCCTAAACTAGGGGAAGAAATGGCTTCTCAGACCACAGAGGTACACAGAACTTCCATGACAAGGGATCCAAGGCGGGCAACACCAAGACACATAATAATTAAAATGGCGAAGATCAAAGACAAAGACAAAGAATTAAAGGCATCCAGAGAGGAAAAAAAGGTTACCTACAAAGGAAAACCCATCAGGCTATCATCAGACTTCTCAACAGAAACCCTACAGGATAGAAGAGAATGGCATGATATACTTATTGAAATGAAACAGAAGGGCCTTGAACCAAGACTACTGTATCCAGCACGAATATCATTTAAATATGAAGGAGGGATTAAACAATTCCCAGACAAGCAAATGTTGAGGGAATTTGCCTCCCACAAACCACCTCATCAGGGCATCCTACAGGGTCTGCTCTACATGGGAGCACTCTAAAAAGAGCACAGAAAAAAACACCCAGCATATGAAAAAGGGAGGAGGATGAATAAGAAGGGAGAGAAATAAAGAATCATCAGACCGCTTTTATAATAGCTCCACAAGTCAGTTAAGTCAGACAGTAAGATAGTAAAGAAGCTAACCCTAAACCTTTGGTAACCACAAACTTAAAGCCTGCAATGCAATAAATTCATACCTTTCAATAATCACCCTAAATGTAAATGGACTGAATGCACCAATCAAGAGACACAGAGTAATAGAATGGATAAAAAAGCAAGATCCATCCATATGCTGTTTACAAGAGACTCACCTCAAACCCAAAGACCTGCAAAGACTTAAAGTCAAGGGATGGAAAAAGATATTTCATGCAAACAACAGAGAGAAGAAAGGTGTTGCAATTCTGGTATCAGACAAAACAGACTTCTAAATAATGAAAGTAACAAAAGACAAAGAAGGACATTACATAATGATAAAGGACTCAGCCCATCAAGAGGACATAACCATTATAAATATATATGGACCCAATACAGGGGCACCAACATACCTGAAACAAATATTAACAGAACTAAAGGAGGAAATAGAATGCAATGCATTCATTCTAGGAGAGTTCAACGCACCACTCACTACAAAGGACAGATCCACCAGACAGAAAATAAGTAGGGACACAGAGGCACTGAACAACACATTAGAACAGATGGACCTAATAGACTTCTACAGAAGACTACATATGAAAACAACAGGATGCACATTCTTCTCAAGTGCACATGGAACATTCTCCAGAATAGACCACATACTACGCCACAAAAAGAGCCACAGTATATTCCAAAAGATTGAAATCTTACCAACCAACTTTTCAGACCACAAAGGCATAGAACGAGAAATAAAGCAAAAAGGCTCACAAACACTTGGATGCTAAACAACACGCTCCTAAATAATCAATGGATGAGTGACCAAATGAAAATGGAGATCCAGCAATATAAGGAAACAAATGAGAACAACAACACTAAGCCACAACTTCTGTGGGACACAGCAAAAGCAGTCTTAAGAGGAAAGTATATAGCAATCCAGGCATATTTAGAAAAGGAAGAACAACCCCAAATGAATGGTCTAATGTCTCAATTATTGAAATAGGAAAAGAAAAACAAATGAGGCGTAAGGTCAGCAGAAGGAGGGACATAATAAAGATCAGAGAAGAAATAAATAAAACTGAGAAGAATAAAACAATAGCAAAAATCAATGAAACCAAGAGATGATTCTTTGAGAAAATAAACAAAATAGATAAGCCTCTAGCCAGACTTATTAAGATGAAAAGAGAGTCAACCAAATCAACAGTATCAGAAACGAGAAAGGAAAAATCATGAGGGAACCCACTGAAATGCAAAGAATTATTAGAGAGTACTATGAAAACCTATATGCTAACAAGCTGGGAAACCAAGGAGAAATGGATAACCTCCAAGAAAAATACAAACTTCCAAGACTGACCCAGAAAGAAACAGAAAATCTAAACAGACCAATTACCAGCAATGAAATTGAAGCAGTAATCAAAATCTACCAAAGAACAAAACCCCGGGCCAGATGGATTTACCTCTGAATTTTACTAGACATACAGGGAAGACATAATACCCATTCTCCTTAAAATTTTCCAAAAAATAGAAGAGGAGGGGATGCTCCCAAACTCATTCTATGAAGCTAACATCACCCTTATAGCAAACCAAGGTAAAGAAACCAGCAAAAAAGAAAACTACAGACCAATATTCCTGATGAAAGTAGATGCAAAAATACTCAAAAAAATATTAACAAACGGAATTCAAAAATACATCAAAAGGAATTCATCCCAGTGATGCAAGGATGGTACAACATTCGAAAGTCCATCAACATCATCCAACACATCAATAAAAAGAAAGACAGAAACCACATGATCATCTCCGTAGATGCTGAAAAAGCATTTGACAAAGTTCAACATCCATTCATGATAAAAACTCTCAGCAAAATGGGAATAGACGGCAAGTACCTCAACACAATAAAGGCCATCTATGATAAACCCACAGCCAACATTATATTGAACAGTGAGAAGATGAAAGCATTTCCTCTGAGATCGGGATCTAGACAGGGATGCCCACACTCCCCACTGTTTTTTAACATAGTACTGGAGGTCCTAGTCATGGCAATCAGACAAAACAAAAAAATACAAGGAATCCAGATTGGTAAAGAAGAAGTTAAACTGTTATTATTTGCCAATGACATGACACTGTACATAAAAAACCCTAAAGACTTCAACCAAAAACTACTAGAAATGATATCAGAATACAGCAAATTTGCAGGATACAAAATCAACACACAGAAATCTGTGGCTTTCCTATACACTAACAATGAACCAACAGAAAGAGAAATCAGGAAAACAACTACATTCACAAATGCATCAAAAAAAATAAAATACTTAGGAATAAACCTAACCAAAGAAGTGAAAGACTTATACTCTGAAAACTACAAGTCACTCTTAAGAGAAATTAAAGGGGACACTAACAGATAGAAACTCATCCCATGCTCGTGTCTAGGAAGATTTAACATCATCAAAATGGCCATGCTGCCCAATGCAATATACAGATTTGATGCAATCTCTATGAAACTACCAGCAACATTCTTCAATAAACTGGAACAAATAATTCAAAAATTCATATAGAAACACCAAAGACCACGAATAGCCAAAGCAATCTTGAGAAAGGAGAATAAAGTAGGGGGGATCTCACTCCCCAACTTCAAGCTCTATTATAAAGCCATAGTAATCAAGACAATTTGGTACTGGCACAAGAGCAGAGCCACAGACCAATGGAACAGACTAGAGAATCCAGATATTAACCCAGACATATATGGTCAATTAATATTTGATAAAGGAGCCATGGACATACAATGGCGAAATGACAGTCTCTTCAACAGATGGTGCTGGCAAAACAGGACAGCTACATGTAGGAGAATGAAACTGGACCATTGTCTAACCCCATATACAAAAGTAAATTCAAAATGGATCAAAGACCAGAATGTAAGTCATGAAACCATTAAACTCTTGGAAGAAAACATAGGCAAAAACCTCTTAGACATAAACATGAGTGACCTCTTCCTTAACATATCTCCCCAGGCAAGGTAAACAACAGCAAAAATGAATAAGTTGGACTATATTAAGCTGAATAGCTTCTGTATGGCAAAAGACATCATCAATAGAACAAAAAGGAACCCTATAGTATGGGAGAATATATTTGAAAATGACACATCCGATAAAGGCATGATGTCCAGAATATATAAAGAGCTCACTCGCCTCAACAAACATAAAACAAATAACCCAATTAAAAAATGGGCAGAGGAACTGAACAGACAGTTCTCCGAAAAAGAAACACAGATGTCCAACAGACGCATTAAAAAATGCTCCACATCAATTATTATCAAAGAAATGCAAATTAAAACTACAATGAGGTATCACCTCACATTAGTAAGGATGGCTGCCATCCAAAAGACAAACAACAACAAATGTTGGCAAGGCTCTGGAGAAAGGGGAACCCTCCTACACTGCTGGTTGGAATGTAATTTAGTTCAACCATTGTGGAAAGCATTATGGAGGTACATCAAAATGCTTAAAACAGATTTACCATTTGACCCAGGAATTGCCCTCCTAGGAATTTACCCTAAGAATGCAGCAATCAAGTATGAGAAAGATCAGTGCACCCCTATGTTTATCGCAGCACTATTTACAATAGCCAAGAATTGGAAGCAACCTAAATGTCCATCGATAGATGAATGGATAAAGAAGATGTGGTACATATACACAATGGAATACTACTCAGCCATAAGAAAAGGGCAAATCCTACCATTTGCAGCAACATGGATGGAGCTGGAGGGTATTATGCTCAGTGAAACAAGCCAAGCGGAGAAAGAGAAATACCAAATGATTTCACGTATCTGTGGAATATAAGAACAAAGGAAAACTGAAGGAACAAAACAGCAGCAGAATCACAGAACTCAAGAATGGACTAACAGGTACCAAAGGGGAAGGGACTGGGGAAGATGGGTGGGTACATCTTGATAAGGGGGAGAGAAGTAGGGGGGTATTAAGATTAGCATGCATGGGTGGGTAGGAGAAAAGGGAAGGAAGTACAACACAGAGATTGCAAGTAGTGATTCTACAACATTTTGCTATGCTGATGGACCGTGACCGTAAAGGGGTTTATGGGGGTACATGGTATAGGAGAGAGCCTAGTAAACATAATATTCATCATCTAAGTATAGATTTGTGATACCAAAAAAAAAAAAAAGGCAGTTCCTGTGTGTTAACATCCAACTAGTCCTACACAAGAGTATAAAGGGCATATAAAAGTGTAGGCAAAGGGACTGTTTGTGTTTATACAGAGGATCAAAGCCTAATTGATCTACCCCGAAAATGAACTAAAATATGATATGAAAAAAACTTCCAACATCAGCACTCTCTGGAAGACTCATACCAGAAGATGATCATCAAAACCCCCAAAAAAGATCCACGCAGTGCTACAGCTGTAGATGCACTCATCCCACCAGTTCTTTGATTTGCCATGGGAATGAAGAAGGAAATATCTAAGCTGGCCTGTGCATACAGTAAAACAACAAATTTGACTGGATCTATACTGTTGGAACTCAACCAAGAATTAGAAGTGCAAATTGTAGCGCTCCAAAATCTTACAACTACAGACTATTTACTGTTAAAAGAACATAAGGGATGTGAACATTCCCCAGGAATGGGTTATTTAAATTCTTTGATTTCTCTCTGACTGTTCAAGTTCAGTTGGACAAAATCGACCACATCATAGATAAGTTTTCACAAATGCCTAAGGTGCCGAACTGGATTTCTTGGTTTCACTGGAGATGGCTGGTAATTACAGGTATGCTTTGGTTATGTAACTATACTCCTATTATGTAAATGTGTGTGCGCAATTTAAGTAGTAGCTTAAAACCTATACATGCTGAAGTTATTCTACAAGAAGATATGTCAAAGAAGTAATCAATCTTCCCATGTTTTCTTCTGCCTGCTACTTCTATTGCTTTTCTTCTTAATTCCTAATTACAACCCTTAAATAAAATTCGTGCCTCATATCAAAGTTACCGAGTATCATAATTCCTCCAAGTGTTAAAGATACCTCAAGACAAATGCTGGGAATAGAAGCCACAGGGCATAAATATGCAAATAAATTAAAAGCTAACCATTTCAAACAATAAGGCTTCTCTCTCACTTACCAAATTTACATTTCCCTGTATGGCTCTAGAAGATGACTGGTTAGCCAGAGATGGGTAAGATTCCTCAAGGGAGGAACAACCTAAGACAGGCACAATTGCATTGTGTCATCAGATGAGAAATTGGGGATCAACAGAGGTGAGGCTTAGAACCACACCCCCCCTGTTCTGAGAGAAATCTTCTGCATACGTGGATGTTTTATTGCCCTTGTCTAGCTTGGATTAACACATAGTCTACAGGCACACACCTGATCATCTACATTTGCTCTCTTACAACACTAAACTATGTTTTCTACCTTTATCTTGTATCTACCTACCACTTCAGCTTTTTATTAAAAATAATAACAGTAAAGGGAGAACTGTGGTACTCACATATAAATCAAGTATAAAAATCAAATGAGTATTCATATTTGAACTGACTGTTTATAGTTCATAATGCATGAGCAAAACCGAAAGTTTCTGTGATGACTGCACTTTTACTGATCACCATGTAACTTATTCACTATGTAAGAATTTGTTCTCCATGGAGGAACTTGTTTGTTATGCCTCAGAAGAATGGAGACTGACGAAAACTAGTCTTAGGGTCGATTAATGATTGTCCATTGATCATTGACTTCCCTATACAGAAATTTATTGTTGTTAAAAACCATTTGATCTATAAATATGAGAGATGCCCTAACAAACAAACAAACAAACCAAAAATGTACAAACTTCCAATTGTAAAATTAATAAGTAACCATGATGTAATGTATAGCATAAGGAATATAGTCAAAATATTGTAACAACTTGGTATGGTGATAGCTGGTACCTAGAATTATCATGGATATAAATGTTAAATCAATATATTGTTCGCCTGAAACTAATGTAATGTAATACTGTGTGTCAAATACCCTTCAATAAAAAATAAATATATTAAAAAAAAAGAAATAGATTTATTAGATAGATGGTAGATATTCATAGATTAAATGAAAAGATTGACAGAGATGACAGAATGATTATATATATATAGATGACAGATGATAGACTAAATAGAATAGAAGATGTAGGGAGGTTATATTAGAAAGATAGATGATAGATAGGTACAGAGTTATGAACTGAATTTTTGGGACCTCACCTCACCATCTTCTGCTCCTCTAACCATCCGCCCCCACAACACACACACACACACTCACACACACACACACACACACATACATACACTCACACAAGTTCATATTTGAACTGAGACAGGGTTGAAGACCTAACCCCCACTGTCATGGTATTGGGAGGTGGGGCCTTTGGAGGTAATTGGGTTTGGAAGATATCATGGGGGTGTGGGTGGAGCTGCCATTATGCAGTCAGTGCTATTAAGAGGAATTGAAAACAGAGCTTTCTCCCTTGACCCTGTGAGGACACAGCATGGATGTGGCCATATGCAAACCAGAAGAAGGGACCACACCAGGAACTGAACCTGCCTTGGTCTTGGACTTCTGCTTTCAGAATAGGGAGAAATCAGTGTCTATGGATGAAAATCCCACTCAATGACACTCTGGTTATCAGTTTGAGCAGGCTAACATAGACATGTAGGAATACAGAGATGCACTTAGACGACGGATGGAGAGAACCTACGCATAGATATACGTGCTAAGCTGTCTGCATAGGTATTTGTATCCAACCACCTCTGCACTTTGAAGTTTGCACCGTATGGGGGAAACACTAGGAGCACAACCTATTCACGTTTCTTTTTTAATGTGTGGGCTGCAGTTTCCGCAAACTGGGGTTTCCGTTAACTCTCAGCCGTGTGTGCGTGTCTTTACGTGTGCATGTGTGTGTGTACACCACTGCCTCTATCGGTCTACAATCACAGGAGATGCAAAAGTAACAAAGGAACGCAGGTAAGGCAAACATCTTGCAAACTATGACCAGAAAGAGTACAATTATCCACTAGCCTCTGGGGCTATCTTTGCCAAGTGTTTCTATGCAGTTTTAGAAAGATATTGCTGGAAATGTTGCTGGGATCATTCTGAACCATCAAGTTAGTTAAGGTAATAAGCCAGGACAGGAGAGCAGCAAAGAGCACAAACGGTGTGTCTCCTACGTATCAGGCCAAGGTGTACAGGCTTTAATTCTACTACACCACTTCATCTCACCATGGCTGACGTTTGATGACCTTATTCAACACCTTCATCTGTGAGTAAAAAGTTACTTCAGAATCACCTCCCTTAACAGAAAATAAATAAGTGCAGAGACATAAACATTCCTAGAATTCCTGCCACCATCACACAACTCTTTATGCTCAGCACCCTTTTAATATGAACGGAAATATAGCTCTAAATGCTACTAATCCATTTTAGATAGAACTCACTCACATCTAAATGCCTAAATGCACTGAAAACTCAACCTCCACCTTGACAGCAGAGGGGAGCAGTTTTCCCACATGCTAGCTGGCCTGCCACCTTAGCAAGCCCATCGGCCGCCGGCACACAAGAGCACCGCATGTCGCCGAAAGGCAGTTCCCTTAACCAGTGACTACATGCATGGTCTCTGGAGATGGGCCACCAAGGAGGGCCGCTGAGGTGACATCGGTGCACAGGCATAAAGACCTACTACAGGGCATGCCCCTGAATCGGACCCCGCAGGCCTGCCAGAGTGTTCGCTGCATGGGTCCTCGGATAGGCCCCACAGCTCACACAGCTGCCACAGCAGGAATGGCCCAGGGGCAGAGCAGCCTGAGGGGCCTGGCCTGCACAGGTTCAAGAGCCCAGCAGCCAACCACTCTATCCAAACCCAGCAGACTCTTACCACCTACGCAGGAGAAGTTCCCACACAAGGCCACTCCTCTCGAGACCCAAACACACAGCTAATTCATATAAACAAACACAAGGAATTGAGACTGAGAACGACAAAGAGGAATCAAAGTGCACCTAGTGACAGAACGTTGACAAAAGTGAGAAAACAGATACATAGACAAATGATTGATACATAGATTGGACTGATATACATACATATGGATGATAGATTAATTAGATAGATACACAGATTATAGAAGATAGATGATAGAACATAGATAGATGATAGACAGATACATAGGTATATAGATTACACAGATAGATAAAGAGATACGTAGGTAGGTAGATAGGAAAGCAACATACTAAACATGCTATCTTTCCCTCAAGACTATCTACATGCTCCCTTACAGGAGACTCACTTGAAATCCAAGGACACAAACTACAATCCAAAGGGGCGGGGACAGGTAGCCTACACAAGTGAAACTGAGAAACAAACAAACAAACAAATGGATTCTGTTTGAGTCCCCAGAGACAGTCAATAGAAAATAGCCTTATCTAGCCAACGTGAATTCTTTTTGTTTGGTATCAGCAGTGTCCAGCCATAGATTTAGTGGTACAGCAATGTCCTTCTCATTTTTTCTCACCTCAATAACTGAATTGCTGAATAATATGTGTCTGGGTTTTGAAATCACTGGGTTTTATGATGTTCTTGAATGTAAAGAAGTAATAACCACCTAAAGGGAAGTTTGGACACTCAAACAAACACGTAACTCCACAACACTCTCATTGCTCCCAAATGCTCCTGTTTAGAAAAATGTGTTCCTTTTTATTTGTCCCTCCTCCTATTAGCGGTGATCACGCCAATGTCCCTCAAACATGGTGGTGAATAAAACACCAAGTAGAGTGTTCTGTCTTCAACAGGCCCAGAGGAAGGATACTTGTTGTCTTCAGGGAGCACTTATTCAATGAATGTGGCTAAATACAGTCAGCAAGTGAGAAGGAGGTAAAAGAGGACAGAGGTCAGAGATATGGGAGCAAGTCCCTGCACCACCATTTACTGGTTTTGTAAGCACATGCGGCTGTATCGACCTGAAAGTGTCTCAGTGAACCCAGTGCTCTACCTATGGCCTAGTTACCTTGCAAGGTTTTTGGAAGCATAATGTAGGGAAATGACCAAGGCGATGTTGTTAACTGTTCTGTACATAAGGATAGATGGGCAGACAAAAAGATGATTGATTCATAGATAGTTAGATAGATGACAGATGAAAGATGATAGACATGACAGATAGATGATAGGAAGATAGGTAGATAGATAGATAGATAGATAGATAGATAGATAGATAGATAGACTCATAGATAGATACATAGATAGATACATAGATAGATGATAGATAGATAAAAGGAAAGATAGAAGGATGGTTAGATAGATAGATAGATAGACAGATAGATAGATAGATAGATAGATAGATAGATAGATAGATAGATAGATAGATAGATAGACGGACAGACGGACAGACAGACAGACAGACAGACAGACAGACAGACAGACAGACAGACAGACAGACAGATAGATAGATAGATAGATAGATAGATAGATAGATAGATAGATAGATAGATAGAGATACATATTGATTAACACAAAGCTATTGCTCATAACCAGGAGATCAATGGTGAAAGCAGATAGAGAAACTGCGAACAAAAAGTTAGAATGAAGTCCAGTTTAAAAATTGCAGTAAGCAGCCATAAGAAGAAAACAAATCCTACCATTTGCAATGATGTGATGGAGCAAGATGGTAATATGATCAGTGAAATAGGCCAGGCGGAGAAAGACAAGTAGAAAATGATTTCACTCATGTGTGGAGTATAACAACAAAGAAACACTGAAGGTAAAATACAGCAGCAGACACACAGGACCCAAAAGTGGACTAACAGTTACCAAAGGAAAAATGACTGGGCAGGGTGGGTGGGAAGGGAGGGAAAAGGGCGGGGAGAAAGGAAGGGTTCATTAGGATTAGCATTTATAATGTGTGGGGTGGTGGGAGCACGGGGAATGCTGTACAACTCAGAGAAGACACGTAGTGTTTCTACAGCATGTTACTACATGCTGATGGACAGCTACTGTAACGGGGTGTGTGGGTGGACATGGTGAAGGGGTCTAATCATACAACTATGCTGATGGACAGCTTCTCTAACGGGGTTTTTTGGGGGACTTGTACTTGGTGATCATAATGTTCTAGCGTGATTGTAGATTAATGTAAACAAAAAATATTTTTTAAGGGCAATAAGTACACAGCTCTCAATTGTCAGAATAAAAGGACAGGCTCTGTGTGCTCTAATCAAAAGACACATGGTTAAAAGACGGGATGGAAACTCAAGACCACCGATGTGCTCCTTTACAGGAGAATCACTTGAGATCCAAGGACGAAGACAAACTACAAATTGAGTTGGTTTGGATAGGTAACCTACACAAGAGAAACTGAAAAAAAAGTAAAGATGTGCTGATGGGTTTAAAGATGGTGGCTCACGTGAGAGGGGAGGCGGAATCCTCCTCCCAAAACCAAAACTACATACTTACATACTATATGGAAATAGAACAACTATACCAAATCCTGGAAGAGCAGCAGGGAACAACGCTGCTGTGGCAGGCTGTCAACTCTAGGAGAAGTGTGATGTACAGTCCTGGAGATGTGCTCTGGGAGCACGAACCTACCGTACACGTGCTATGCTCTGGAGAATCGGTGGAGTTGGAAATCAAAGACAGGTAGAAGACTTCGAGGGACTTGAGATTCCAGCCACTTGTGGGACAACACAGGGATCCACATCCAGCCAATGTGGGACAAAAGAAAGGCGGACAGTCTGAGAGACTTCCTAACAGCGAGAGAACTGCTAAAGGGGCAAAGCTCTCACAGGGCTTGCCACTCAGGAGAAAGGACAGGTGCGCCAAAGTGCCCGGGTGCATTCTGGACGGCAGTCAGGGGAGCTTTCAGGAGCTCCGGGCACTCCATCCCCCTGGCTGACCTCGCAGCTCCAAGGCAACTTACCGTGCTGTGACTGGTAGATGGCCTGCCTTCCCACTGGCACCGATCTGAAAAATGGCTGCCCCCACCTACGGCAGCTTCTCCCTGCATGCTCTGCAAACTGGCCCTGGCACTGGAGACGGGCACTGTGGCTGGGAAGCACGAAAGACCTCTTTCCCCCCAGCGGGGATGGGCACCGGCACTGCTCCCCGGGACACCTGCCATCCGCCCAAGGTCTGAGCATCTCCAGAGAGTAACGCTTCTGGGAGCTATAGGGCGCCACCTACAAATATGAAACTTCAAAGGAACCTGGTAAATGGACTCAAATCAATCTTCCTGAAGTAAGTGATCTCAAAATAAACAGCAGGAGCATCCTCAGGGAGCTACAGAAAATAAAACCGCAGGGCAGAGAAAACATGGCAGCATGAGTAGGACAGTGGGGATCTCCTCCCATAATCACATATATTTTTGAAAATACAACAAATTCAAATAATCCTAAAAGAGAGACCAGAAGACACAGGACAACAGCCAGACTACAACTACACCAACGAGAACCCAGCGCCTGGTGAAAGGGGTAAGATAGAATCCCCAGCCAGGCATGACCTGAGTGACCCTTCCCCAGCTCCCGGCAGGAGAAGAATAGGCAGAGCGGGAGGGAGACGGAGCCCAAGACTGCTGAACAACCAGCCCCAGCCACCTGCACCAGAGCACAGACACAGTGCATGCGCGGGGGGCCCTGGATACTAAGGAAACAGGGCAGCAAGTCCTCTGAGCAGGTGCCGAAGATGATGCCCCTGTGACAAAGAAAAGCGCGGGCTATTTGAAAGTCTGAAAGGGACAGGGACTTAACAGCTAGAAGGAAACCACACAGGTCACAGACCAGCAGCTGGAGAGTACTGGGAAAAATGGGCACACTAACACCCTGGGCAACAGCTCTGAGACCCCTCATGGAGGTAAACCACCAAGCAGCTACCCCGTCCACTACCAATCCAGGCACTGTGAAAGCAGAGAAGCAGCCTAAGGCAAAACGCCCACAGAAAGGGAAGTTCCTCCACTCCGGCCAGGCAAGACACAAAAACCCAGTCTACACGCAATTACCCAACACAAGCCATGAAGGGTCGCAGTTGTCCCAGTAAAGAAAGGCCAGTAGCATTTGAAAATTTTGGCCCACCCAGCTGACAGCCAGTAGCACCTGTCCACATGAAAAGGCAAAAAAATATGAACCAGACAAGAGTAACCCGGACAGCTTCGGCATCTGCTACATCTTCCCCTGAGAAGGAACCTGGGGAGACAGATTTAGCCAGTCTACCTAAAAAATAATTAAAACAAAAGTCATAACCATGCTAATGGACTTGCAGAGAAATATGTAAAAACTAAGGAAGGAGAATACAGAAATAAAAAAATCTCTGCAAGGACTTCAAAACAGAATGGACGAGATTCAAGAGACCATTGATGGACTAGAAAACAGAGAACAGGAACGCAGAGAAGCTGGTGCAGAGAGAGATAAAAGGATCTCCAGGAATGAAAGAATTTTAAGAGAGCAGAGTGACCAATCAAAAAGGAATAATATAGGCATTATAGGAATACCAGAAGGAGAGGACAGATAAAGGGATAGAAAGTGTCTTTGAAGAAATAATTGCCGAAAACGTCCCTAAACTAGGGGAAGAAATGGCTTCTCAGACCACAGAGGTACACAGAACTTCCATGACAAGGGACTCAAGGCGGGCAACACCAAGACACATAATAATTAAAATGGCGAAGATCAAAGACAAAGACAAAGAATTAAAGGCATCCAGAGAGGAAAAAAAGGTTACCTACAAAGGAAAACCCATCAGGCTATCATCAGACTTCTCAACAGAAACCCTACAGGATAGAAGAGAATGGCATGATATACTTAATGAAATGAAACAGAAGGGCCTTGAACCAAGACTACTGTATCCAGCACGAATATCATTTAAATATGAAGGAGGGATTAAACAATTCCCAGACAAGCAAATGTTGAGGGAATTTGCCTCCCACAAACCACCTCATCAGGGCATCCTACAGGGTCTGCTCTACATGGGAACACTCTAAAAAGAGCACAGAAAAAAACACCCAACATATGAAAAAGGGAGGAGGATGAATAAGAAGGGAGAGAAATAAAGAATCATCAGACCGCTTTTATAATAGCTCCACAAGTCAGTTAAGTCAGACAGTAAGATAGTAAAGAAGCTAACCCTAAACCTTTGGTAACCACAAACTTAAAGCCTGCAATGCAATAAATTCATACCTTTCAATAATCACCCTAAATGTAAATGGACTGAATGCACCAATCAAGAGACACAGAGTAATAGAACGGATAAAAAAGCAAGATCCATCCATATGCTGCTTACAAGAGACTCACCTCAAACCCAAAGACCTGCACAGACTTAAAGTCAAGGGATGGAAAAAGATATGTCATGCAAACAACAGAGAGAAGAAAGGTGTTGCAATTCTGGTATCAGACAAAACAGACTTCTAAATAAAGAAAGTAACAAAAGACAAAGAAGGACATTACATAATGATAAAGGACTCAGCCCATCAAGAGGACATAACCATTATAAATATATATGGACCCAATACAGGGGCACCAACATACCTGAAACAAATATTAACAGAACTAAAGGAGGAAATAGAATGCAATGCATTCATTCTAGGAGAGTTCAACGCACCACTCACTACAAAGGACAGATCCACCAGACAGAAAATAAGTAAGGACACAGAGGCACTGAACAACACATTAGAACAGATGGACCTAATAGACTTCTACAGAAGACTACATATGAAAACAACAGGATGCACATTCTTCTCAAGTGCACATGGAACATTCTCCAGAATAGACCACATACTACGCCACAAAAAGAGCCACAGTATATTCCAAAAGATTGAAATCTTACCAACCAACTTTTCAGACCACAAAGGCATTGAACGAGAAATAAAGCAAAAAGGCTCAAAAACACATGGATGCTAAACAACACGCTCCTAAATAATCAATGGATGAGTGACCAAATGAAAATGGAGATCCAGCAATATAAGGAAACTAATGAGAACAACAACACTAAGCCACAACTTCTGTGGGACACAGCAAAAGCAGTCTTAAGAGGAAAGTATATAGCAATCCAGGCATATTTAGAAAAGGAAGAACAACCCCAAATGAATGGTCTAATGTCTCAATTATTGAAATAGGAAAAGAAAAACAAATGAGGCGTAAGGTCAGCAGAAGGAGGGACATAATAAAGATCAGAGAAGAAATAAATAAAACTGAGAAGAATAAAACAATAGCAAAAATCAATGAAACCAAGAGATGATTCTTTGAGAAAATAAACAAAATAGATAAGCCTCTAGCCAGACTTATTAAGATGAAAAGAGAGTCAACCAAATCAACAGTATCAGAAACGAGAAAGGAAAAATCATGAGGGAACCCACTGAAATGCAAAGAATTATTAGAGAGTACTATGAAAACCTATATGCTAACAAGCTGGGAAACCAAGGAGAAATGGATAACCTCCAAGAAAAATACAAACTTCCAAGACTGACCCAGAAAGAAACAGAAAATCTAAACAGACCAATTACCAGCAATGAAATTGAAGCAGTAATCAAAATCTACCAAAGAACAAAACCCCGGGCCAGATGGATTTACCTCTGAATTTTACTAGACATACAGGGAAGACATAATACCCATTCTCCTTAAAATTTTCCAAAAAATAGAAGAGGAGGGGATACTCCCAAACTCATTCTATGAAGCTAACATCACCCTTATAGCAAACCAAGGTAAAGAAACCAGCAAAAAAGAAAACTACAGACCAATATTCCTGATGAAAGTAGATGCAAAAATACTCAAAAAAATATTAACAAACGGAATTCAAAAATACATCAAAAGGATCATACACCATGACCAAGTGGAATTCATCCCAGTGATGCAAGGATGGAACAACATTCGAAAGTCCATCAACATCATCCAACACATCAATAAAAAGAAAGACAGAAACCACATGATCATCTCCGTAGATGCTGAAAAAGCATTTGACAAAGTTCAACATCCATTCATGATAAAAACTCTCAGCAAAATGGGAATAGACGGCAAGTACCTCAACACAATAAAGGCCATCTATGATAAACCCACAGCCAACATTATATTGAACAGTGAGAAGATGAAAGCATTTCCTCTGAGATCGGGAACTAGACAGGGATGCCCACACTCCCCACTGTTTTTTAACATAGTACTGGAGGTCCTAGTCATGGCAATCAGACAAAACAAAAAAATACAAGGAATCCAGATTGGTAAAGAAGAAGTTAAACTGTTACTATTTGCCAATGACATGACACTGTACATAAAAAACCCTAAAGACTTCAACCAAAAACTACTAGAAATGATATCAGAATACAGCAAACTTGCAGGATACAAAATCAACACACAGAAATCTGTGGCTTTCCTATACACTAACAATGAACCAACAGAAAGAGAAATCAGGAAAACAACTACATTCACAAATGCATCAAAAAAATAAAATACTTAGGAATAAACCTAACCAAAGAAGTGAAAGACTTATACTCTGAAAACTACAAGTCACTCTTAAGAGAAATTAAAGGGGACACTAACAGATAGAAACTCATCCCATGCTCGTGTCTAGGAAGATTTAACATCATCAAAATGGCCATGCTGCCCAATGCAATATACAGATTTGATGCAATCTCTATGAAACTACCAGCAACATTCTTCAATAAACTGGAACAAATAATTCAAAAATTCATATAGAAACACCAAAGACCCCGAATAGCCAAAGCAATCTTGAGAAAGGAGAATAAAGTAGGGGGGATCTCACTCCCCAACTTCAAGCTCTATTATAAAGCCATAGTAATCAAGACAATTTGGTACTGGCACAAGAGCAGAGCCACAGACCAATGGAACAGACTAGAGAATCCAGATATTAACCCAGACATATATGGTCAATTAATATTTGATAAAGGAGCCATGGACATACAATGGCGAAATGACAGTCTCTTCAACAGATGGTGCTGGCAAAACAGGACAGCTACATGTAGGAGAATGAAACTGGACCATTGTCTAACCCCATATACAAAAGTAAATTCAAAATGGATCAAAGACCAGAATGTAAGTCATGAAACCATTAAACTCTTGGAAGAAAACATAGGCAAAAACCTCTTAGACATAAACATGAGTGACCTCTTCCTTAACATATCTCCCCAGGCAAGGTAAACAACAGCAAAAATGAATAAGTTGGACTATATTAAGCTGAATAGCTTCTGTATGGCAAAAGACATCATCAATAGAACAAAAAGGAACCCTATAGTATGGGAGAATATATTTGAAAATGACACATCCGATAAAGGCATGATGTCCAGAATATATAAAGAGCTCACTCGCCTCAACAAACATAAAACAAATAACCCAATTAAAAAATGGGCAGAGGAACTGAACAGACAGTTCTCCGAAAAAGAAACACAGATGTCCAACAGACGCATTAAAAAATGCTCCACATCAATTATTATCAAAGAAATGCAAATTAAAACTACAATGAGGTATCACCTCACATTAGTAAGGATGGCTGCCATCCAAAAGACAAACAACAACAAATGTTGGCAAGGCTCTGGAGAAAGGGGAACCCTCCTACACTGCTGGTGGGAATGTAATTTAGTTCAACCATTGTGGAAAGCATTATGGAGGTACATCAAAATGCTTAAAACAGATTTACCATTAGACCCAGGAATTGCCCTCCTAGGAATTTACCCTAAGAATGCAGCAATCAAGTATGAGAAAGATCAGTGCACCCCTATGTTAATCGCAGCACTATTTACAATAGCCAAGAATTGGAAGCAACCTAAATGTCCATCGATAGATGAATGGATAAAGAAGATGTGGTACATATACACAATGGAATACTACTCAGCCATAAGAAAAGAGCAAATCCTAAAATTTGCAGCAACATGGATGGAGCTGGAGGGTATTATGCTCAGTGAAACAAGCCAAGCGGAGAAAGAGAAATACCAAATGATTTCACGTATCTGTGGAATATAAGAACAAAGGAAAACTGAAGGAACAAAACAGCAGCAGAATCACAGAACTCAAGAATGGACTAACAGGTACCAAAGGGGAAGGGACTGGGGAAGATGGGTGGGTACATCTTGATAAGGGGGAGAGAAGTAGGGGGGTATTAAGATTAGCATGCATGGGTGGGTAGGAGAAAAGGGAGGGATGTACAACACAGAGAATGCAAGTAGTGATTCTACAACATTTTGCTATGCTGATGGACCGTGACTGTAAAGGGGTTTATGGGTTTACATGGTATAGGAGAGAGCCTAGTAAACATAATATTCTTCATCTAAGTATAGATTTGTGATACCAAAAAAAAAAAAAAAAGGCGGTTCCTGTGTGTTAACATCCAACTAGTCCTACACAAGAGTATAAAGGGCATATAAAAGTGTAGGCAAAGGGACTGTTTGTGTTTATACAGAGGATCAAAGCCTAATTGATCTACCCCGAAAATGAACTAAAATATGATATGAAAAAAACTTCCAACATCAGCACTCTCTGGAAGACTCATACCAGAAGATGATCATCAAAACCCCCAAAAAAGATCCACGCAGTGCTACAGCTGTAGATGCACTCATTCCACCAGTTCTTTGATTTGCCATGGGAATGAAGAAGGAAATATCTAAGCTGGCCTGTGCATACAGTAAAACAACAAATTTGACTGGATCTATACTGTTGGAACTCAACCAAGAATTAGAAGTGCAAATTGTAGCGCTCCAAAATCTTACAACTACAGACTATTTACTGTTAAAAGAACATAAGGGATGTGAACATTCCCCAGGAATGGGTTATTTAAATTCTTTGATTTCTCTCTGACTGTTCAAGTTCAGTTGGACAAAATCGACCATATCATAGATAAGTTTTCACAAATGCCTAAGGTGCCGAACTGGATTTCTTGGTTTCACTGGAGATGTCTGGTAATTACAGGTATGCTTTGGTTATGTAACTATACTCCTATTATGTAAATGTGTGTGCGCAATTTAAGTAGTAGCTTAAAACCTATACATGCTGAAGTTACTCTACAAGAAGATATGTCAAAGAAGTAATCAATCTTCCCATGTTTTCTTCTGCCTGCTACTTCTATTGCTTTTCTTCTTAATTCCTAATTACAACCCTTAAATAAAATTCGTGCCTCATATCAAAGTTACCGAGTATCATAATTCCTCCAAGTGTTAAAGATACCTCAAGACAAATGCTGGGAATAGAAGCTACAGGGCATAAATATGCAAATAAATTAAAAGCTAACCATTTCAAACAATAAGGCTTCTCTCTCACTTACCAAATTTACATTTCCCTGTATGGCTCTAGAAGACGACTGGTTAGCCAGAGATGGGTAAGATTCCTCAAGGGAGGAACAACCTAAGACAGGCACAATTGCATTGTGTCATCAGATGAGAAATTGGGGATCAACAGAGGTGAGGCTTAGAACCACCCCCCCCCCTGTTCTGAGAGAAATCTTCTGCATACTTGGATGTTTTATTGCCCTTGTCTAGCTTGGATTAACACATAGTCTACAGGCACACACCTGATCATCTACATTTGCTCTCTTACTACACTAAACTATGTTTTCTACCTTTATCTTGTATCTACCTACCACTTCAGATTTTTATTAAAAATAATAATAGTAAAGGGAGAACTGTGGTACTCACATATAAATCAAGTATAAAAATCAAATGAGTATTCATATTTGAACTGACTGTTTATAGTTCATAATGCATGAGCAAAACCGAAAGTTTCTGTGATGACTGCACTTTTACTGATCACCATGTAACTTATTCACTATGTAAGAATTTGTTCTCCATGGAGGAACTTGTTTGTTATGCCTCAGAAGAATGGAGACTGACGAAAACTATTCTTAGAGTCGATTAATGATTGTCCATTGATCATTGACTTCCCTATACAGAAATTTATTGTTGTTAAAAACCATTTGATCTATAAATATGAGAGATGCCCTAACAAACAAACAAACAAACAAAAAATGTACAAACTTCCAATTGTAAAATAAATAAGTAACCATGATGTAATGTATAGCATAAGGAATATAGTCAAAATATTGTAACAACTTGGTATGGTGACAGCTGGTACCTAGAATTATCATGGATATAAATGTTAAATCAATATATTGTTCGCCTGAAACTAATGTAATGTAATACTGTTTGTCAAATACACTTCAATAAAAAATAAATATATTAAAAAAAAGATATAGATTTATTAGATAGATGGTAGATATTCATAGATTAAATGAAAAGATTGACAGAGATGACAGAATGATTATATATATATAGATGACAGATGATAGACTAAATAGAATAGAAGATGTAGGGAGGTTATATTAGAAAGATAGATGATAGATAGGTACAGAGTTATGAACTGAATTTTTGGGACCTCACCTCACCATCTTCTGCTCCTCTAACCATCCGCCCCCACAACACACACACACACACTCACACACACACACACACACACACATACATACACTCACACAAGTTCATATTTGAACTGAGACAGGGTTGAAGACCTAACCCCCACTGTCATGGTATTGGGAGGTGGGGCCTTTGGAGGTAATTGGGTTTGGAAGATATCATGGGGGTGTGGGTGGAGCTGCCATTATGCAGTCAGTGCTATTAAGAGGAATTGAAAACAGAGCTTTCTCCCTTGACCCTGTGAGGACACAGCATGGATGTGGCCATATGCAAACCAGAAGAAGGGACCACACCAGGAACTGAACCTGCCTTGGTCTTGGACTTCTGCTTTCAGAATAGGGAGAAATCAGTGTCTATGGATGAAAATCCCACTCAATGACACTCTGGTTATCAGTTTGAGCAGGCTAACATAGACATGTAGGAATACAGAGATGCACTTAGACGACGGATGGAGAGAACCTACGCATAGATATACGTGCTAAGCTGTCTGCATAGGTATTTGTATCCAACCACCTCTGCACTTTGAAGTTTGCACCGTATGGGGGAAACACTAGGAGCACAACCTATGCACGTTTCTTTTTTAATGTGTGGCCTGCAGTTTCCCCAAAATGGGGTCTCCGTTAACTCTCAGCCGTGTGTGCGTGTCTTTACGTGTGCATGTGTGTGTGTACACCACTGCCTCTATCGGTCTACAATCACAGGAGATGCAAAAGTAACAAAGGAACGCAGGTAAGGCAAACATCTTGCAAACTATGACCAGAAAGAGTACAATTATACACTAGCCTCTGGGGCTATCTTTGCCAAGTGTTTCTATGCAGTTTTAGAAAGATATTGCTGGAAATGTTGCTGGGACCATTCTGAACCATCAAGTTAGTTAAGGTAATAAGCCAGGACAGGAGAGCAGCAAAGAGCACAAACGGTGTGTCTCCTACGTGTCAGGCCAAGGTGTACAGGCTTTAATTCTACTACACCACTTCATCTCACCATGGCTGACGTTTGATGACCTTATTCAACACCTTCATCTGTGAGTAAAAAGTTACTTCAGAATCACCTCCCTTAACAGAAAATAAATAAGTGCAGACACATAAACATTCCTAGAATTCCTGCCACCATCACACAACTCTTTATGCTCAGCACACTTTTAATATGAACGGAAATATAGCTCTAAACGCTACTAATCCATTTTAGATAGACCTCACTCACATCTAAATGCCTAAATGCACTGAAACTCAACCTCCACCTTGACAGCAGAGGGGAGCAGTTTTCCCACATGCTAGCTGGCCTGCCACCTTAGCAAGCCCATCGGCCGCCGGCACACAAGAGCACCGCATGTCGCCGAAAGGCAGTTCCCTTAACCAGTGACTACATGCATGGTCTCTGGAGATGGGCCACCAAGGAGGGCCGCTGAGGTGACATCGGTGCACAGGCATAAAGACCTACTACAGGGCATGCCCCTGAATCGGACCCCGCAGGCCCGCCAGAGTGTTCGCTGCATGGGTCCTCGGATAGGCCCCACAGCTCACACAGCTGCCACAGCAGGAATGGCCCAGGGGCAGAGCAGCCTGAGGGGCCTGGCCTGCACAGGTTCAAGAGCCCAGCAGCCAACCACTCTATCCAAACCCAGCAGACTCTTACCACCTACGCAGGAGAAGTTCACACACAAGGCCACTCCTCTCGAGACCCAAACACACAGCTAATTCATATAAACAAACACAAGGAATTGAGACTGAGAACGACAAAGAGGAATCAAAGTGCACCTAGTGACAGAACGTTGACAAAAGTGAGAAAACAGATACATAGACAAATGATTGATACATAGATTGGACTGATATACATACATATGGATGATAGATTAATTAGATAGATACACAGATGATAGAAGATAGATGATAGAATATAGGTAGATGATAGACAGATACATAGGTATATAGATTACATAGATAGATAAAGAGATACGTAGGTAGGTAGATAGGAAAGCATCATACTAAACATGCTATCTTTCCCTCAAGACTATCTACATGCTCCCTTACAGGAGACTCACTTGAAATCCAAGGACACAAACTACAATCCAAAGGGGCGGGGACAGGTAGCCTACACAAGTGAAACTGAGAAACAAACAAACAAACAAATGGATTCTGTTTGAGTCCCCAGAGACAGTCAATAGAAAATAGCCTTATCTAGCCAACGTGAATTCTTTTTGTTTGGTATCAGCAGTGTCCAGCCATAGATTTAGTGGTACAGCAATGTCCTTCTCATTTTTTCTCACCTCAATAACTGAATTGCTGAATAATATGTGTCTGGGTTTTGAAATCACTGGGTTTTATGATGTTCTTGAATGTAAAGAAGTAATAACCACCTAAAGGGAAGTTTGGACACTCAAACAAACACGTAACTCCACAACACTCATTGCTCCCAAATGCTCCTGTTTAGAAAAATGTGTTCCTTTTTACTTGTCCCTCCTCCTATTAGCGGTGATCACGCCAATGTCCCTCAAACATGGTGGTGAATAAAACACCAAGTAGAGTGTTCTGTCTTCAACAGGCCCAGAGGAAGGATACTTGTTGTCTTCAGGGAGCACTTATTCAATGAATGTGGCTAAATACAGTCAGCAAGTGAGAAGGAGGTAAAAGAGGACAGAGGTCAGACATATGGGAGCAAGTCCCTGCACCACCATTTACTGGTTTTGTAAGCACACGCGGCTGTATCGACCTGAATGTGTCTCAGTGAACCCAGTGCTCTTCCTATGGCCTAGTTACCTTGCAAGGTTTTTGGAAGCATAATGTAGGGAAATGACCTAGGCGATGTTGTTAACTGTTCTGTACATAAGGATAGATGGGCAGACAAAAAGATGATTGATTCATAGATAGTTAGATAGATGACAGATGAAAGATGATAGACATGACAGATAGATGATAGGAAGATAGGTAGATAGATAGATAGATAGATAGATAGATAGATAGATAGATAGATATAGACTCATAGATAGATATATAGATAGATACATAGATTGATGATAGATAGAAGTAAAGATAGAAGGATGGATAGATAGATAGATAGATAGATAGATAGATAGATAGATAGATAGATAGAGGACAGACGGACAGACAGACAGACAGACAGATAGAGAGATAGACGGACGGACGGACGGACGGACAGACAGACAGACAGGCAGGCAGGCAGACAGACAGACAGACAGTCAGACAGACAGACAGACAGACAGACAGACAGACAGATAGATAGATAGATAGATAGATAGATAGATAGATACAGATACATATCGATTAACACAAAGCTATTGCTCATAACCAGGAGATCAATGGTGAAAGCAGATAGAGAAACTGCGAACAAAAAGTTAGAATGAAGTCCAGTTTAAAAATTACAGTAAGCAGCCATAAGAAGAAAACAAATCCTACCATTTGCAATGATGTGCATGGAGCAAGATGGTACTATGCTCAGTGAAATAGGCCAGGTGGAGAAAGACAAGTAGAAAATGATTTCACTCATGTGTGGAGTATAACAACAAAGAAACACTGAAGGTAAAATACAGCAGCAGACTCACAGAACCCAAAAGTGGACTAACAGTTACCAAAGGAAAAGTGACTGGGCAGGGTGGGTGGGAAGGGAGGGAAAAGGGCGGGGAGAAAGGAAGGGTTCATTAGGATTAGCATTGATAATATGTGGGGTGGTGGGAGCACGGGGAATGCTGTACAACACAGAGAAGACAAGTAGTGTTTCTACAGCATGTTACTACATGCTGATGGGCAGCTACTGTAACGGGGTGTGTGGGTAGACATGGTGAAGGGGTCTAATCATACAACTACGCTGATGGACAGCTTCTCTAACGGGGTATTTTGGGGGACTTGTACTTGGTGATCATAATGTTCTAGCGTGATTGTAGATTAATGTTAACAAAAAATATTTTTTAAGGGCAATAAGTACACAGCTCTCAATTGTCAGAATAAAAGGACAGGCTCTGTGTGCTCTAATCAAAAGACACATGGTTAAAAGACGGGATGGAAACTCAAGACCACCTATGTGCTCCTTTACAGGAGAATCTCTTGAGATCCAAGGACGAATACAAACTACAAATTGAGTTGGTTTGGATAGGTAACCTACACAAGAGAAACTGAAAAAAAAAGTAAAGATGTGCTGATGGGTTTAAAGATGGTGGCTCACGTGAGAGGGGAGGCGGAATCCTCCTCCCAAAACCAAAACTACATACTTACATACTATATGGAAATAGAACAAGTATACCAAATCCTGGAAGAGCAGCAGGGAACAACGCTGCTGTGGCAGGCTGTCAACTCAAGGAGAAGTGTGATATACAGTCCTGGAGATGTGCTCTGGGAGCACGAACCTACCGTACACGTGCTATGCTCTGGAGAATCGGTGGAGTTGGAAATCAAAGACAGGTAGAAGACTTCGAGGGACTTGAGATTCCAGCCACTTGTGGGACAACACAGGGATCCACATCCAGCCAATGTGGGACAAAAGAAAGGCGGACAGTCTGAGAGACTTCCTAACAGCGAGAGAACTGCTAAAGGGGCAAAGCTCTCACAGGGCTTGCCACTCAGGAGAAAGGACAGGTGCGCCAAAGTGCCCGGGTGCATTCTGGACGGCAGTCAGGGGAGCTTTCAGGAGCTCCGGGCACTCCATCCCCCTGGCTGACCTCGCAGCTCCAAGGCAACTTACCGTGCTGTGACTGGTAGACGGCCTGCCTTCCCACTGGCACCGATCTGAAAAATGGCTGCCCCCACCTACGGCAGCTTCTCCCTGCATGCTCTGCAAACTGGCCCTGGCACTGGAGACGGGCACTGTGGCTGGGAAGCACGAAAGACCTCTTTCCCCCCAGCGGGGATGGGCACCGGCACTGCTCCCCGGGACACCTGCCATCCGCCCAAGGTCTGAGCATCTCCAGAGAGTAACGCTTCTGGGAGCTATAGGGCGCCACCTACAAATATGAAACTTCAAAGGAACCTGGTAAATGGACTCAAATCAATCTTCCTGAAGTAAGTGATCTCAAAATAAACATCAGGAGCATCCTCAGGGAGCTACAGAAAATAAAACCGCAGGGCAGAGAAAACATGGCAGCATGAGTAGGACAGTGGGAATCTCCTCCCATAATCACATATATTTTTGAAAATACAACAAATTCAAATAATCCTAAAAGAGAGACCAGAAGACACAGGACAACAGCCAGACTACAACTACACCAACGAGAACCCAGCGCCTGGTGAAAGGGGTAAGATAGAATCCCCAGGCAGGCATGAACTGAGTGTCCCCTCCCCAGCTCCCGGCAGGAGAAGAATAGGCAGAGCGGGAGGGAGACGGAGCCCAAGACTGCTGAACAACCAGCCCCAGTCACCTGCACCAGAGCACAGACACAGTGCATGCGCGGGGGGCCCAGGATACTAAGGAAACAGGGCAGCAAGTCCTCTGAGCAGGTGCCGAAGATGATGCCCCTGTGACAAAGAAAAGCGCGGGCTTTTTGAAAGTCTGAAAGGGACAGGGACTTAACAGCTAGAAGGAAACCACACAGGTCACAGACCAGCAGCTGGAAAGTACTGGGAAAACCGGGCACACTAACACCCTGGGCAACAGCTCTGAGACCCCTCATGGATGTAAACCACCAAGCAGCTACCCCGTCCACTACCAATCCAGGCACTGTGAAAGCAGAGAAGCAGCCTAAGGCAAAACGCCCACAGAAAGGGAAGTTACTCCACTCCGGCCAGGCAAGACACAAAGACCCAGTCTACACGCAATTACCCAACACAAGCCATGAAGGGTCGCAGTTGTCCCAGTAAAGAAAGGCCAGTAGCATTTGAAAAGTTTGGCCCACCCAGCTGACAGCCAGTAGCACCTGTCCACATGAAAAGGCAAAAAAATATGAACCAGACAAGAGTAACCCAGACAGCTTCGGCATCTGCTACATCTTCCCCTGAGAAGGAACCTGGGGAGACAGATTTAGCCAGTCTTCCTAAAAAATAATTAAAACAAAAGTCATAACCATGCTAATGGACTTGCAGAGAAATATGCAAAAACTAAGGAAGGAGAATACAGAAATAAAAAAATCTCTGCAAGGACTTCAAAACAGAATGGACGAGATTCAAGAGACCATTGATGGACTAGAAAACAGAGAACAGGAACGCAGAGAAGCTGGTGCAGAGAGAGATAAAAGGATCTCCAGGAATGAAAGAATTTTAAGAGAGCAGAGTGACCAATCAAAAAGGAATAATATAGGCATTATAGGAATACCAGAAGGAGAGGACAGATAAAGGGATAGAAAGTGTCTTTGAAGAAATAATTGCCGAAAACGTCCCTAAACTAGGGGAAGAAATGGCTTCTCAGACCACAGAGGTACACAGAACTTCCATGACAAGGGATCCAAGGCGGGCAACACCAAGACACATAATAATTAAAATGGCGAAGATCAAAGACAAAGACAAAGAATTAAAGGCATCCAGAGAGGAAAAAAAGGTTACCTACAAAGGAAAACCCATCAGGCTATCATCAGGCTTCTCAACAGAAACCCTACAGGTTAGAAGAGAATGGCATGATATACTTAATGAAATGAAACAGAAGGGCCTTGAACCAAGACTACTGAATCCAGCACGAATATCATTTAAATATGAAGGAGGGATTAAACAATTCCCAGACAAGCAAAAGTTGAGGGAATTTGCCTCCCACAAACCACCTCATCAGGGCATCCTACAGGGTCTGCTCTACATGGGAGCACTCTTAAAAAGAGCACAGAAAAAAACACCCAACATATGAAAAAGGGAGGAGGATGAATAAGAAGGGAGAGAAATAAAGAATAATCAGACCGCTTTTATAATAGCTCCACAAGTCAGTTAAGTCAGACAGTAAGATAGTAAAGAAGCTAACCCTAAACCTTTGGTAACCACAAACTTAAAGCCTGCAATGCAATAAATTCATACCTTTCAATAATCACCCTAAATGTAAATGGACTGAATGCACCAATCAAGAGACACAGAGTAATAGAATGGATAAAAAAGCAAGATCCATCCATATGCTGCTTACAAGAGACTCACCTCAAACCCAAAGACCTGCACAGACTTAAAGTCAAGGGATGGAAAAAGATATGTCATGCAAACAACAGAGAGAAGAAAGGTGTTGCAATTCTGGTATCAGACAAAACAGACTTCTAAATAAAGAAAGTAACAAAAGACAAAGAAGGACATTACATAATGATAAAGGACTCAGCCCATCAAGAGGACATAACCATTATAAATATATATGGACCCAATACAGGGGCACCAACATACCTGAAACAAATATTAACAGAACTAAAGGAGGAAATAGAATGCAATGCATTCATTCTAGGAGAGTTCAACGCACCACTCACTACAAAGGACAGATCCACCAGACAGAAAATAAGTAAGGACACAGAGGCACTGAACAACACATTAGAACAGATGGACCTAATAGACTTCTACAGAAGACTACATATGAAAACAACAGGATGCACATTCTTCTCAAGTGCACATGGAACATTCTCCAGAATAGACCACATACTACGCCACAAAAAGAGCCACAGTATATTCCAAAAGATTGAAATCTTACCAACCAACTTTTCAGACCACAAAGGCATAGAACGAGAAATAAAGCAAAAAGGCTCACAAACACTTGGATGCTAAACAACACGCTCCTAAATAATCAATGGATGAGTGACCAAATGAAAATGGAGATCCAGCAATATAAGGAAACAAATGAGAACAACAACACTAAGCCACAACTTCTGTGGGACACAGCAAAAGCAGTCTTAAGAGGAAAGTATATAGCAATCCAGGCATATTTAGAAAAGGAAGAACAACCCCAAATGAATGGTCTAATGTCTCAATTATTGAAATAGGAAAAGAAAAACAAATGAGGCGTAAGGTCAGCAGAAGGAGGGACATAATAAAGATCAGAGAAGAAATAAAACTGAGAAGAATAAAACAATAGCAAAAATCAATGAAACCAAGAGATGATTCTTTGAGAAAATAAACAAAATAGATAAGCCTCTAGCCAGACTTATTAAGATGAAAAGAGAGTCAACCAAATCAACAGTATCAGAAACGAGAAAGGAAAAATCATGAGGGAACCCACTGAAATGCAAAGAATTATTAGAGAGTACTATGAAAACCTATATGCTAACAAGCTGGGAAACCAAGGAGAAATGGATAACCTCCAAGAAAAATACAAACTTCCAAGACTGACCCAGAAAGAAACAGAAAATCTAAACAGACCAATTACCAGCAATGAAATTGAAGCAGTAATCAAAATCTACCAAAGAACAAAACCCCGGGCCAGATGGATTTACCTCTGAATTTTACTAGACATACAGGGAAGACATAATACCCATTCTCCTTAAAATTTTCCAAAAAATAGAAGAGGAGGGGATACTCCCAAACTCATTCTATGAAGCTAACATCACCCTTATAGCAAACCAAGGTAAAGAAACCAGCAAAAAAGAAAACTACAGACCAATATTCCTGATGAAAGTAGATGCAAAAATACTCAAAAAAATATTAACAAACGGAATTCAAAAATACATCAAAAGGAATTCATCCCAGTGATGCAAGGATGGTACAACATTCGAAAGTCCATCAACATCATCCAACACATCAATAAAAAGAAAGACAGAAACCACATGATCATCTCCGTAGATGCTGAAAAAGCATTTGACAAAGTTCAACATCCATTCATGATAAAAACTCTCAGCAAAATGGGAATAGACGGCAAGTACCTCAACACAATAAAGGCCATCTATGATAAACCCACAGCCAACATTATATTGAACAGTGAGAAGATGAAAGCATTTCCTCTGAGATCGGGATCTAGACAGGGATGCCCACACTCCCCACTGTTTTTTAACATAGTACTGGAGGTCCTAGTCATGGCAATCAGACAAAACAAAAAAATACAAGGAATCCAGATTGGTAAAGAAGAAGTTAAACTGTTACTATTTGAAAATGACATGACACTGTACATAAAAAACCCTAAAGACTTCAACCAAAAACTACTAGAAATGATATCAGAATACAGCAAATTTGCAGGATACAAAATCAACACACAGAAATCTGTGGCTTTCCTATACACTAACAATGAACCAACAGAAAGAGAAATCAGGAAAACAACTACATTCACAATTGCATCAAAAAAAAATAAAACACCTCGGACTAAACCTAACCAAAGAAGTGGAAGACATATACTCTGAAGAATACAAGTCAGTCTTAAGAGAAATTAAAGGGGACACTAACAAATGGAAACTCACCACATGCTCGAGGCTAGGAAGAATTAATATCATCAAAATGGCCATCCTTCCCAAAGCAATATACAGATTTAATGCAATCCCTATGAAACTACCAGCAACATTCTTCAATGAACTGGAACAAATAATTCAAAAATTCATATGGAAACACCAAAGACCCAGAATAGTCAAAGCAATCCTGAGAAAGAAGAATAAAGTAGGGGGGTTCTCACTCCCCAACTACAAGCTCTATTATAAAGCCATAGTAATCAAGAAAATTTGGTACTGTCACAAGAACAGAGCCACAGACCAGTGGAACAGACTAAAGACTCCAGACATTAACCCAAATATATATGGTCAATTAATATTTGATAAAGAAGCCATGGACTTACAATAGTGAAATGACAGTCTCTTCAACAGATGGTGCTGGCAAAACAGGACAGCTACATGTAGGAGAATGAAACTGGACCATTGTCTATCCCCATATACAAAAGTAAACTCAAAATGGATCAAAGACCAGAATGTAAGTCATGAAACCATTAAACTCTTGGAAGAAAACATAGGCAAAAACCTCTTAGACATAAACATGTGTGACCTCTTCTTCAACATATATCCCTGCGTAAGGAAAGAACAGCAAAAATGAACAAGTGGTACTATATTAAGCTGAAAACTTCTGAACGGCAAAAGACATCATCAGTAGAACATAAAGGAACCCTACAGTATTGGAGAATATATTTGAAAATGACACATGCAGTAAAGGCTTGATGTAAAGAATATATAAAGCGCTCACATGCCTCAACAAACAAACAAAAAAATAACCCAATTAAAAAATGGGCAGAGGAACCGAACAGACGGTTCTCAAAAAGAAATACAGATGGCCAACAGACACATGGAAAGATGCTCCACATCACTAATTATCAGAGAAATGCAAATTAAAACTACAGTGAGGTATCACCTCACACCAGTAAGGATGGCTGCCATCCAAAATACAAACAACAACAAACGTTGGCAAGGCTGTGGAGAAAGGGGAACCCTTCTACACTGCTGGAGGGAATGTAAATTAGTTCAACCATTGTGGAAAGCATTATGGAGGTACATCAAAATGCTCAAAACAGGCATACCATTTGACACAGGGATTGCACTCCAAGGAATTTAAACTAAGAATGCAGCAATAAAGTATGAGAAAGACCAATGCACCCCTATGTTTATCGCAGCACTGTTTACAATAGCCAATAATTGGAAGCAACCTAAATGTCCATCGATAGATGAATGGATAAAGAAGATGTGGTACATATATACAATGGAATACTACTCAGCCATAAGAAAATGGCAAATCCTACCATTGAGAGCAACATGGATGGAGCTGCACGGTATTACGCTCAGTGAAACAAGCCAAGCAGAGAAAGAGAAATACCAACTGATTTCACTCATCTGTGGAGTATAATAACAAAGGAAAAACTGAAGGAACAAAACAGCAGCATAATCACAGAACTCAAGAATGGTCTAACAAGTACCAATGGGAAAGGGACTGGGGAGGATGGGTTTGTAGGGAGGATAAGGGGGGGAGAAAAAGGGGGTATTAAGATTAGCATCCATAGGGTGGTGGGAGAAAGGGGAGGACTGTACAACACAGAGAAGGCAAGTTGTGATTCTATAACATTTTGCTATGCTGATGGACAGTGACTATAAAGGGGAATATAGGGGGGACCTGGTATTGGGGTAAGCGATAGTAAACAAAGTGTTCGTCATGTAAGTGTAGATTAGTGATACCAAAAAAAAAAGAAAAAAAGGCAGTTCCTGTGTGGTAACATCCAATGAGTTCTACAAAAGTGTATAAAGGGAATATAAAAGTGTAGTCAAGAGGTCTGTTTGTGTTTATAAAGAGGATCAAGGCCTAATTGGTCTAACCTGAAAATGAACTAAGATACTATATGAAAAAGAACTTCCAACATCAGCACTCTCTTGAAGACTCATACCAGAAGATGATCATCAAAAAACCCAAATAAAGATCATCGCGATGCTACAGCTGTAGATGCCCTCATCCCACCAGTTCCTGGATTTGCCATGGGAATGAAGAAGGAGATATCTAAGCTGGCCTGTGCATACAGTAAAACAACAAATTTGACTGGATCTATACTGTTGGAACTCAACCAAGAATTAGAAGTGCAAATTGTAGTACTCCAAAATCTTACGACGACAGACTATTTACTGTTAAAAGAACATAAGGGATGTGAACATTCCCCAGGAATGGGTTGTTTTAATTTGTCTGATTTCTCTCAGACTGTTCAAGTTCAGTTGGACAATATCCGCCATATCACAGATAAGTTTTCCCAAATGCCTAAGGTGACTAACTGGTTTTCTTAGTTTCACTGGAGGTGGCTTGTAATTACAGGTATGCTTTGGTTATGTAACTATCCTCCTATTATGTTAATGTGTGTGCACAATTTAAGAAACAGCTTAAAACCTATACATGCTGAAGTTACTCTACAAGAAGATATGTCAAGGAAATAATCAATCTTCCCAGGTTTTCTTCCGCCTGCTACTTCTATAGCTTTTCTTCTTCCTTCCTAATTACAACCCTTAAATAGAATTCATGCCTCATATCAAAGTTACCTAGTATCATAATTCTTCCAAGTCTTAAAGATACCTCAAGACAAATGCTGGGCTTAGAAGCTACAGGGCATAAATATGCAAAGAAATAAGAAGCTAACCATTTCAAACAATAAGGCTTCTCTCTCACTTACCAACTTTACATTTCCCTGTATGGCTCCAGAAGGTGACTGGTTAGCCAGAGCCGGGTAAGATTCCTCAAGGGAGGAACAACCTTAGACAGGCACAGTCGCAGGGGGTCATCAGGTGACAAATTGGAGATCAACAGAGGTGAGGCTTAGAACCTCACCCCCCTGTTCTGAGAGAAATCTTCTCCATACGTGGATGTTTTATTGCCCTTGTCTAGCTTTGATTAACACATAGTCTTCAGGCACACACCTGTTCATCTACATTTGCTCTCTTACAACACTAAACTATGTTTTCTACCTTAATCTTGTATGTACCTACCACTTCAGCATTTTATTACAAATAATAATAATAAAGAGAGAAATGTGGTATTCACATATAAATCAAGTGTAAATATCAAATGAGTATTCATATATGAACTGACTGTTTATAGATCATAATGCATGAGCACAACCGAAAGTTTCTGTGATGACTGCCCTTGTACTGTTCACCATGTAACTTATTCACTATGTAAGAATTTGTTCTCCATGTAAGAACTTGTTTGTTATGCCTCAGAAGATTGGAGACTGAAGAAAATTAGGCTTGGGGTGGATTAATGATTGTGCATTGAGCATTGATTACCCTACACAGAATTTTACTGTTGTTAACAACCATTTGATCTATAAATAAGAGAGATGCCCTCACAAACAAACCAAAGAAAATGTACACACTTGCAATTTTAAAATAAATAAGTAACCGGGATGTAATATATAGCATAAGGAATAGAGTCAAAATTTTGTAAGAACTTGGTATGGTGATAGCTGGTACCTAGAATTATCATGGATATATATGTTAAATCACTATGTTGTACACCTGAAACTAATGTAATGTAATACTGTTTGTCAACTACCCTTCAATAAAAAGTAAATATCTACAAAAAAAAAGAAATAGATGTATTAGATAGATGATAGATATTCATAGATAAGACGAATAGATTGACAGAGATGACAGATAAATAAGATATATATAGATGACAGATGATAGACTAGATAGAATAGATGATATAGGGAGGTTAGATTAGACAGACAGATGATAGATAGATACAGTTATGAACTGAATTTTTTTAGCCCTCACCTCACCATCTTCCACTCCTCTAAACCCCCGCCGCCACCACACACACACACACACACACACACAGACACATACACACACACAAGTTCATATTTGAATTGAGACAGGGTTGAAGCCCTAACCCCCACTGTCATAGTATTGGGAGGTGGGGCCTTTGGAGGTAAATGGGTTTTGAAGATATCATGAAGGTGTGGGTGGAGCTGCCATTATGCAATCAGTGCTATTAAGAGGAACAGAGGGCAGAGCTTTCTCCCTTGACCCTGTGAGAACACAGCAGGGATGCGGACATATGCAAGTAGGAAGAAGGGACATCACCAGGAACTGAACTGCCTTGGTCTAGGACTTCTGCTTCCAGAATAGCAAGAAATCAGTATCTATGGATGAAACATCCACTCAATGACACTCTGGTTATCAGCTTGAGTAGACAAACATAGATATGTAGGTAAACAGAGATGCACTTAGACGATGGATGGAGAGAGAATATGCATAGATTTATGTGCTTAGCTGTCTGCACAGGTATCTGTGTCCAACCACCTCCGCACTTTGAAGTCTGCTCCGTATGGGGGGAACACCAGGAGCACAACTTATGCACGTTTCTTTTTTGAAGTTTCGGCTGCAGTTTCCACTAACTGGGGTCTCCGTTAACTCTCAGCCGTGTGTGTGTGTCTGTGCGTGTGCGTGTGTGTGTGTGTACACCACTTCACCTATTGGACTACAATCACAGGAGATGCAAAAGAAACAAAGGAATGCAGGATAGGGCAAACATCTTGCAAACACTGACCAGAAAGAATAAAATTTTCCACTAGCCTCTGGGGATATCTTTGCCAAGTGTTTCTATGCAATTTTAGAAAGATATTTCTGGAAATATTGCTGGGACCACTCTGAACCATCAAGTTAGTTATGGTAATAAGCCAGGATAGGAGAGCAGCAAAGAGCGCCTTTGGTGTGTCCCCTATGTATCAGGACAACGTGTAAAGGCTTTAATTCTACTACACCACTTCATCACACCATGGATGACGTGGGATGAACTTATGCAACACCTTCATCTGTGAGTAAACAGTTACTTCAGAATCACATCCCTTAACAGAAAATAAATACGTGTGGGGACATAAACATTCCTAGAATTCCTGCCACCATCACCCAACTCTTTATGCTCAGTGCCCTTTAAATATGAACGGAAACATAGCTCTCAACGCTACTATTCCATTACAAATAGACCTCACTCACATCTAAATGCCTAAATGCATGGAAATTCAACCTCCACCTTGACAGCAGTGGGGAGCAGTTTCCCCACAAGCTAGCTGGCATGCCACCTCAGCAAGCCCATGGGCCACTTTCCCACAAGAGCCACGCGTGTCACCAAAAGGCAGTTTCCTTAACCAATGACTACACGCATGCTCTTTGGAGATGGGCCAACAAGGAGGGCCGCCGAGGTGACATCGGTGCACAGGCAAAAAGACATACTACTGGGCATGCACCTACCTCGGACCCCGAAGGCCAGCCATGGTGCTCCCTGCGTGGTGCCTTGCATATGCCCGCAGCTCACGCCACCACCACAACAGGAATGGTCCACGGGCAGAGAATCCGGAGGGCCCTGGCCCGCACAAGTTCAAGAGCCCAGCCGGCCAACCACACCATCCACACCCAGCAGACTAGTGCCACCTACACAGAAGTTCCCACCCAAGGCCACTCCTCTCAAGACCCAAACACAGCTAACTCACATAAACAAACACATGGAATTGAGACTGAGAAGGACACAGAGGAAGCAAAGTGCACCTAGTGACAGAACGTTGACAAAAGTGAGAAAACAGATACATAGACAGATGATTGATACATAGATTGAACAGATATACATACATATGGATGATAGATAAATTAGATAGATACACAGATGATAGTAGATAGATGATAGATCATAGATAGATAAACGACAGTCAGATAGACAGGTAGATAGATTACACAGATAGATAAAGAGATAAGTAGGTAGGAAGATAGGAAAGCATCATGCTAAACAAAGCTATCTTTCACTCAAGACAATCTATGTGCTCCCTTACAGGAGACTCACTTGAGATCCAAGGACACAGAAAACTACAAGCTGAAGAGGCAGGTTCAGGTATCCTACACAAGTGAAACAGAGAAACAAACAAACAAATGGATTCTGTTTGAGTCCCCTGGGACAGTCAGTAAAAAATAGCTCTACCTAGCCACGGTGAATTCTTTTCGTTTGGTTTCAGCAGTGCCCAGCCATAGATTTAGTGGTACAGCAACGTCCTTCTCATTTTTTCTCACCTCAGCAACTGAAATGCTATAATAATATGCGTCTGGGCTTTTGAAATCAGTGCATTTTATGATGTTCACGAATGTAAAGAAGTAATAACCACCTAAAGAGGGAAGTTTGGACACCCAAATAAACACGTCATTCCACAACACACTCTTTGTTCCCAACTACTCCTGTGGAGAAATAGGTGTTCCTTTTTATTTGTTCCTCCTCCTATCAGCATTGATCACGCCGATGTCCCTCAAACATGGTGGTGAGCAAAGCTCCAAATATACTTTTCGGTCTACAACAGGCCCAGAGGAAGGATACTTGTGGTCTTCAGGGAGGCCTTAGGCAATGAAGGAGGCTAAATACATTCAGCAAGTGAGAAGGAGGTAAAAGAGGACAGAGGACAGAGATACGGGTTCATGTCCCTGCACCACCATTTACTTTTTTTATAAGCACACGCTGCTGACTCGACCTGTAAGTGTCTCAGAGATATCAGTGCTCTAACTACGCCTAGTAACCTTGCAATATTTTTGGAACTATAATGTTGGGAAGAGACGTTGGCCATGTTGTCAACTGTTCTGTACATAAGGATAGATATGTAGACAAAAAGATGATTGACTCATAGATAGATAGAGAGATGATAGATGATAGATGATAGATAGACAGATACATAGATAGATAGATAGATAGATGATAGGAAAATAGATAGTTATATAGATAGAAAGATAGAAGGATATAAAGATATATATATATAGATACATAGATGGACAGATAGACAGACAGATAGACAGATAAAAATACCTACGATTAACAAAAAACTATTGCTCATAACCAGGAGATCAATGGTGAAAGCACATAGCGAAACTACAAACAAAAGGAAGAATGAAATCTAGTTTAAAAAGTGCAGTAAGCAGCCATAAGAAGAAAACAAATCCTTCCATTTGCTATGACGTGGATGGAGCTAGACTGTAGTATGCTCAGTGAAATAGGCCAGGCAGAGAAACACAAGTACCAAATAATTTCACTCTTGTGTGGAGTATAACAACAAAGAAAAACTGAAGGAAAAAATCATCAGTAGACTCACTGAACCGGAGAGTGGACTAACAGTTACTAAAGGGAGAGGGACTTTGTAGGGTGGGTGGGAAGGGAGGGATAAGGGCGGAGAGAAAGTTAGGGGACATAAGGTTTAGCATGCATAATGTGTGGGTTCTGTGGGTCATGGGCATGGCTGTACAACACAGAGAAGACAAGTAGAGATTTTACAGCATCTTACTACACGCTGATGGAGAGCAACTGTAATGGGTTGTGTGGGGGGGGACATGGAGAAGGAGTCTACAGCATCCAACTTCGCTGATGGACAGCGACTGTAAGAGGTTTTAGGTGTGTACTTGGTGAAGAGGGGAGCCTAGTAAACATAATGTTCTTCACGTTATTGTAGATTAATGATAACAAAAAAAAGTTTTTAAGTGCAGTAACGGCACAGATCTGAATCATCAGAATAAAAGGACAGGCTTTGAATGCTCCAATCAAAAGACACAGGGTTAGAAGAAGGGATGAAAACTCAAGACCACCTATGTGCTCCCTTACAGCAGACTCACTTGAGATCCAAGGACACAGACAAACTTCATGCCGAATGGGTGGGTATAGGTACCCTACACAAGTGAAAGTGAAAAAGAAACAATCAAACAAATGGATTCTGTTTGAGTCCCCAGAGACAGTCAGTAGGAAATAGCCCTATCTGGCCACCATGAATTATATTTATTTGGTTTCAGCAGTGCGCAGCCATGATTTAGTGGTGCAGCAACGTCCTTCTCATTTCTTCTCACTTCAACAACTGAATTACTGTAATAGTGTGCGTCTGGGTCTTTGAAATCAGTGGTTTTTATGATGTTCACGAATGTAAAAAAGTAATAACCAGTTAAAAAGGGAAGTTTGGACACTCAAATAAACACGTCACTCCACAACACACTCTATGCTCCCCACTGCACCTGTCTAGAAATTGGTGTTCCTTTTTATTTGTCCCTCCCTCCTATCAGTGGTGATCATGCCGATGTCCCTCAAACATCTTTGTGAGCAAAGCACCAAGTTTACTTTCTGTAGACAACAGGCCCAGAGGAACAATACTTGTGGTCTTCAGGGAGCACTTAGTCAATGAATGTGGCTAAATACAGTCAGCATGTGAGAAGAAGATAAAAGAGGATAGAGACACAAGTTCAAGTCCCTGCACCACTATTTCCTAGTTTTGTAGGTACAAGTGGTTGACTTGACCTGCAAGATTCTCCGTGAACCCAGTGCTCTCCAAACGGCCTAGTTACCATGTAAGATTTGGGAAGCATAATGTAGGGAAGTGACATAGGCTGTGTTGTTAACTGCCCTGTACACAAGGTCAGACGGGCATATAAATAGATGATTGATTGATTGATAGACAGATAGATAGATAGATAGATGATAGATAGATAGATAAATAGATAGATAGATATATAAACAGACAGATAGATAGATATAGGTACATATCAATTGACACAAAGCTGTTGCTCATAACCAACAGAGCAATGGTGAAAGCACATAGCGAAACTACAGACAAAAGAGAAGACAGATATCTAGTTTAAAAAGTGCAGTAAGCAGCCTTAAGAATAAAACAAATCCTACCATTTGCAACAAAGTGGATGGAGCTAGACGGTATTATGCTCAGTGAAATAGGCAAGGCAGAGAAAGACAAGTAGTAAATGATGTCACTCATGTGTGGAGTATAACAACAAAGAAAAGCTCAAGGAAAAAAACAGCAGCAGACACACAGAACCTGAGAGTGGACTAACTGTTACCAAAGGGAAAGGGACTGGGCAGGGTGCGTGGGAAGGGAGGGATAAGGGCGGGGAGAAAGGGAATGGGCATTAGGATAAGCATATATAATGTGTGGCGTGGGGGGAGCATGGGGAGGGCTGTACAACACTGAGAAGACAAGTAGTGATTGTATAGCATCTTACTACACGTTGACAGACAGCAACCCTAATGGTGTGTGTGGGGGGACAAGGTGAAGGGGTCTACAGCATCCAACTATGCTGATGGACAGCGATTGTAACGGGGTTTTCGGGGGAATTTGGTGTACTTGGTGATCATAATGTTCTTCACGTGATTGTAGATTAATGATAACAAAAAAAATTTTTTAAGTGCAATAAGTACACAGCTCTCAATTGTCAGTATAAAGGGACACGATCTGAGTGCTCCAATCAAAAGACACATGGTTAAAAGAATGGATGAAAACTCAAGACCACCTAAGTGCTCCCTTACAGGAGACTCACTTGGGATCCAAGGAAGAAGACAAACTACAAATTGAGGTGGTGGGGACAGGTGCCCTAGACAAGTGAAACTGACAAAAAAAAAAAAGATATGCTGAAGGGTTTGAAGATGGCGGATCACGTGAGAGGGGAGGCGGAATCCTCCTCCCAAAACCAAAACCATATACATACGTACTATATGGAAATAGAACAACTACACCAAATCCTGGAAGAGCAGCAGGGAAGAACGCTGCTTTGGCAGGCTGTCACCTCAAGGAGAAGTGTGACGTACAGTCCTGGAGAAGTGCTCTGGGAGCATGAACCTACCGTAAATGTACTGTGCTCTGGAGGATCGGTGGGGATGGAAAGAAAAGACAGGCGGAAGACTTCGAGAGACTTGAGATTCGGGATAGAAAGAAAAGACAGGCGGAAGACTTCGAGAGACTTGAGATTCCAGCCACATGTGGGAAAACACAGGGATCCACAACTGGCGGCTGTGGGACAAAAAAATGGCAGAAAGTCTGAGAGACTTCCTAACAGAGAGAGAACTGCTAAAGGGGCATGGCTTCCACAGGGCTTGCCGCTCAGGAGAAAGGACAGGTGCGCCAAACTGAACAGGTGCACTCTGCCCGGCAGGTGGGGAGCTTTTCAGGAATTCCGGGCGCTCCATCCCCCCGGCTGGCCTCGCAACTTCGAGGCCCCTTACCGTGATGTGACTGGTACACGGACTACATCACAACCAGCACAAGCCTGCAAAACGGCCGCCCCCACCTACGGTAGCTTCTCCCTGTGTGCTCTGCAAACTGGCCCTGGCAGTGGAGACAGGCACTGCGACCGGGAAGCAGGAAAGACCTCTTTACTCCCGGCAGGGGTGCGCACTGGCACCGCTCCCCTGGGACCCCTGCCATCCCCCCAAGGGCTGAGCATCCCCAGAGAGTAACGCTTCTGGGAGCTAAATGGCGCCACCTACAAATATGAACCTTCAAAGGAACCTCGTAACTGGACTCGAATCAATCGTACTGTGAATGAGGTCTCAAAATAAACATCAGGAGCATGCTCAGGGAGCTACAGAAAATAAAACCTTCACTGTCTCTGGAGTGCTATTCTCTCTCTCTGTCTCTCTGTCCCTGTCTCTCTCTCTCTCTCTCTATCCCTCCCAGGAGCGCTGCTGAGGCCATGTTCTGAGAGGGGTGCTGCGACAACTGAGCAGGAACAGCACAGCTCTCGGGTCCACCCAGCCTATGTCAGGACAGTCCCACATGGGCTCTGACTGAACTGCATATGGGGGACGCCGCTCGTCTAACACCGCAGGAAAGACAACAGTGCCGCATGCAAGCCTACCCATCAATGGCTAGAGGCTACGTGGCTCCACCGATACCAGGTGACGTCAAAACCCCTGTCTTCATCTCCTTGGCAATCTTTTTTACCTAAGACCCTTGAAAGCAGTACATGGTAAGATACAACCTACCAGTCTAAACACCACCTCACCTCTCAGTTTTACGCTAGATGTTCCTGCATCACAGCTTCTCCTCATCGTTCCAGTTTTCTCGGCTCTTTGGTGATCTGGAAAAAAGGAATAATTAGTCAGATTTGGAGTGAAGTGGTATGGGGTTTAGTAAGATTCTGTTTAACCACAATCAGTAGAACCAAAAGACACCCTTTAGTATGGGAGAATATATTCACTGATGCAGTATTTGATAAGGCGTTTCCATTAAAAACATATATCAAGAGCTCACGAACCTCAACACACAAAAAGCAAATGAATTCAATTACAAAATGGGCATAGGATCTGAACAGACACTTCTCCACAGAAGCAATTTCAGGTTTCCGACAGGCACATGAAAAGACGCTCCACATAGCTAACCATCAGAGAAATGCACATTAAAACCACAATGGGGTATCACCTCACACCAGTTAGGATGGCCACCACCCAAAAGACAGACAACAGATGTCGGCAAGGGTGTGGAGAAAGGGGAACCCTCCTACAGTGCTGGTGGGAATGTCAGTCAGCTCAACCATTGTGGAAAGCAGTATGGAGGTACCCCACGTAAACATAGAACAGAAATACCATTTGACCCAGGAATACTTCTCCTAGGAATTTACCCTGAGAGTGCAAGAGCCCAGTTTGAAAGGGACAGATGCACCCCTATATTGATCACAGCACTCTTTACAATACCCAAGAAATGGAAACAACCTTAGTGTCCATCAGGAGGTGAGTGGATAAAGAAGATTTCGTATATACACACTATATAATATCATTCAGCCACATGATGAAAAGAAATCCTCCCACCATTTCCAACAACACGGACAGAGCTAGAGGGTGTTATGCTCAGTGAAATAAGCCAGCTGGTGAAAGACAAGTATCCAAGGATTTCACTCCTATGTGAGGTATGAGAACAAAGCAAATTAGAAATTAAAAACAGCAGCAGACTCACCGAACCCAAGAATGGTCTAACAGTTACCAAAGGGAAAGGGACTGGGAGGACGGGTGTGAACGGAGGGATAAGGGGGTAAAGGGGGCATTACGATCCGCACACATAATGTAGGGCATGGGGGGCCACGGGGATTGCAGTATAACACACAGAAACAGGTAGTGAATCTATAGCATCTTACTATATTGATGGACAGCGACTGTAATGGGGGTGTGGATAGCAGACTTGATAATGGGTTGGAAGGGGGAGGAGGGGGAGTCTAGCAACCATAATGTTGTCATGTAATTGTACATTACTGACACCAAAAAGTAAATAAATAAAAGTGATTCTGTTTGAGTGCCCAGAGAGACAGTAGAAATTAGCCATTCCCGCCACCTTGGATTCTTTCTGTTCGGTTTTGGCAGGGCCCCAGTCATAGATTCTTTGGTATCGCGAAACCTTCTCATTTTTTCTCGCCTCAACAACTGAATTGATGTAATAATATGCATCTGGGCTTTTGAAATCAGTGGATTTTATGATGTTTACGAATGTAAAGAAGCAAAAACCAGATACTGAGGGAAGTTTGGATGCTCAAACGAACACGTCACTCCACAACACACTATTTGCTACCAACTGCTCCCGTCTAGAACTCGGTGTTCCTTTTTACCTGTCCCTCCTCCTATCAGTGGTGACACCGATGTCCCTCAAACATGGTGGTGAGCAAAGCACCAAATTTACTCTTCTGTCTACAACAGGACTGTGGTACAGGGTCCTCTCAGAGGAAAAGCAGTAGCAGCGGGAGAAAACCCAAAGACATAGACATAGAAGACCGTACAGTAAAATGAAAACTGACACAAGGGACTTCTGAGACCTGTACTTATTTCCTTCAAAGACACGAAAGAAGCCGCCCCCCATACAACAAAACTGCACCACTACAGAGAAAGCACAGGCAGAGAACAAGAAGAGATCTGGAATCTTACCCCCACTGGGCCAGGGAGAGGAGTCATCACAGCAACAGCAGCATCAGCTGGGGCTTGCCCCACACTCTCTGTGCTCATCGCCATTAAAGATAAGTTCGTGGGCTTGGCTCGCTGTGGCTCTCCCTAAGCACCCGGAGGCATACACAGCGGGGACTGAGGGGTCGTCAGTGGCATCTCACCCACATTTATGTTCGCACGGTTTGGAACATAATGAACGGTTGGCAGACGAGCGAGCAGCACAAGGTATCACTGAACGGGAAGCTGAGCTCTGAAGCCGAGTCCAGTCATTCACTGTCACCACTGTTCAACAGATCCCGTGACATGAAGATTGATGTGCACGAGCTGACACACTCACATTTCATAAGAGAGGTCCTCACCAAGTACAGAGAAGGGAGAGGAGGGCACGCCTAAGTGAGAATGCACGGTAGCCTAGAAGAGGAGGTGACTAGAGAGGTGGGTCTTCAACGATCCTTGTTCTTCTGCTGGGGTGAAATGTCTTAAAAACCAGAAGCAAGAGGTGGGAACCCCCAGAGGAAATAATTCAGAGACAAAAAGGCACAAGACAGGATCTTTTCAAGGAGCAGGGAGCTTGGCTCATAGGGATGGAGATGTAGACAAAGTGAAGGTCAGACCGTGAGTTGGGGCTGGAGAATTTCACATTTTATTCTGTAACAATGTCAGTGCTTCCACAGTGAAGCAGTGAACAAGCAGGGCCTAGGTGCACCAGGAAAGACCTGAGAAACCAGAAGCAGGGTTACTGACACGGGACATGAGCTCCACAGGTTATAACATAAAGGATGAAGATTCAGGATCGGGAATGGACAGGCTGCTGAGAGGAGGCGAGGTTGCCCCGCAAGCATCCAACTTGGCTGATGGGCAAGAATGGTGACACCATTGAGAGCAAGAGTCTAAAGGAGAAGCATTTTAAAAATAAAAAGTTTTTCCCAGTTTACTGTGTTGTATTATTCACGTACAAGACACAGGCCCCCAAACCTAGATCAGAGAGAAAATCTGGGCGGCTGGTCCCAGTCAGAATGCGGGATGTGGCTATGCTAAGACCCGGTCGCCTGGCTGGCCATGGCCGAGAAGGCATGCCTGGCTCCAGGAGTCCCAGAGAAGCTGGGAAGGCCCGGGAAAGGGCGGGCCGTTCCCCGGACAGCATGTGGGTGCCTCTGTGCCTGGCTGTGTGCAGGCCCTGGCCTCCGGGATCATGGGGGGTGCAGGGGTGGCAAGGCAGTTGATGCACACCGCGCCCCGGATGCTGAGCCCATGCATAGCCGGCACCCAGACGGGCTAAGCTGTGACAGACGAGGGCACTGCAGCCTTCGACGGACCCATGGTGGTCTCGTTGGTCTGAACATCTGCACGACCCTCAGTGGGCAGTCCCGTGGGCTAGGGATACTACGGTGGTTGGCCTTGGGGTCTCACCGTGGCCTTGGACTAGGGTCTCCTCTGGGTGGGGCTGGTGTGCTTAAGCCAATGGGGACGTGGTGTTCCGGCTCCTGGGTGATGTCACAGTGGCCCAGGCCACTTTGTGATGCGTCCCCTGGCTGATATACATACAAGGCTCACCATAGCTGTTCAGCTCAGTGTGTGCTAGGCCTGAGAAAGAGTTAGTGGCAAAGGAGACCCTCTCCACAGCTTCACACAATTTCCTCGGATCCTTTGGCACACGCCATAACCAATTTTTCCGTGTGCACAGTTTCATCCTTACTAAGTTTCGTACCGCACAATGCCCACCGACTCCCCAGCACCACCTTCTTCACCCGCTGGTCCTTCCCCTCCCCGGGTCGCTGCCCCCTACCCCTCCTGCCAGGGAGCACCCTGCACCTGCCCGCTGCCCTGGTCACAGGCTCTTCCACCGGGATCCTGTGCCTTTAGCAGCTGGCATTTCCCAATTTTCACAGCAGAGTTCCCACTTCCACGGGGAGCAGTCCTGGGCCTCTGGACCATCCTAGTCTCTCAGCAGATGCTGGAGAGAGACCACCTAGACGAGCACCTCCTCTTCAGGGCACACGGGCACCACTACCAGCCCGCCTCGTGGTGTACTGCCTCTGCAAAACCGCCATAAAGAGTCAGCCAACAGACAAGGCCTTGGGCAGCACAAGCACCGGCCCAATGGCTGGCTCTGACGCTCAGGACGAAATGATGGACACGACGCCACCATCGCTGGCTATCATCTTTGTGCCCTCCCCGGCCACGCACGAGGTCATGGGCAGCACCACCGCTGGTCTACTGTGCACCCCAGACAAGCAACGCAAGGGCAGTCATCATCTGGTCTCATCTGGACCCATACGATGCTGTGGGAGGCACATACGACGGCCTCGCCCCTGTCCATAAGTGAGCCTCGGACCCGATGGGCACTCCAACGCCCTCGGGAAAGGCTCATACAAAGGCCCCCAGCCCCAGACTAGGCCCCCGCACCACCATTTAATAGTTTTGTAGTCACATGCTGTTGACTCGACATTCAAATGTCTCAATGAACCCAGTGCTGTCTGTCTCTAGGGCCGAGTTACCTTTCAGGCTTTTGGGAACATAAGTAGGGAAGTGACATATAAGCCATCTTGTGAACTGTTCTGTACGTAAGGATAGTTGGGTAGATAAAAATGATGATAGATAGCACAGATAGACAGATAGATAGATGATAGATTAGATAGGATAGATGATAGGTGGAAGGAAGGAAGGAAGGAAGGAAGGAAGGAAGGAAGGAAGGAAGGAAGGAAGGAAGGAAGGGGAAGGAAGGAAGGAAGGAAGGAAGGAAGGAAGGAAGGAAGGAAGGAAGGAAGGAAGGAAGGAAGGAAGGAAGGAAGGAAGGAAGGAAGGAAGGAAGGAAGGAAGGAAGGAAGGAAGGAAGGAAGGAAGGAAGGAAGGAAGGAAGGAAGGAAGGAAGGAAGGAAGGAAGGAAGGAAGGAAGGAAGGAAGGAAGGAAGGAAGGAAGGAAGGAAGGAAGGAAGGAAGGAAGGAAGGAAGGAAGGAAGGAAGGAAGGAAGGAAGGAAGGAAGGAAGGAAGGAAGGAAGGAAGGAAGGAAGGAAGGAAGGAAGGAAGGAAGGAAGGAAGGAAGGAAGGAAGGAAGGAAGGAAGGAAGGAATGGAAGGAAGGAAGGAAGGAAGGAAGGAAGGAAGGAAGGAAGGAAGGAAGGAAGGAAGGAAGGAAGGAAGGAAGGAAGGAAGGAAGGAAGGAAGGAAGGAAGGAAGGAAGGAAGGAAGGAAGGAAGGAAGGAAGGAAGGAAGGAAGGAAGGAAGGAAGGAAGGAAGGAAGGAAGGAAGGGCAGGCCATGGTAGATAGCCGTGTTGTTAACTGTAAGGCTGGGGGTCACTGATGGGAGGAGCAAGCACGTCGGACACTGACAAAGTGCCAATATCTCCAGCTGCTGCCCCCTCCCACATGGGACACTGATAATGTGCTGAAGTTCCTGGCTGTTGCCCCGTCCCAAACTGAAAAATATGCCTTGGGCTAGCCAAAACCACGCATTGCTATAAATCTAAGCTATGCCTCCCCCCTACCTCTTTAAAATCTCGCTCCCTGTCTACTTACGTGTGAATTCCCCAGCCTCCATTTCTATAGACTAGGGAAATCTCGCCCGGGTGTTTGCATTCATATAAACTACCGGGAACTTAGTTGCCTCTCTTCACCTGCTTATTTCAGCTAGAATTATCTTACACTGTTCTGTACATAAGGATAGATGGGTAGACAAAAAGGTGACGACAGGTACATGACAGATAGATGACAGGTGACAGATGATAGATTAGAAATAGATACATTAGATAGATGATAGATATTCATAGATTAGATGAATATATTGAGTGATGACAGACAGATAAGATATATATAGATGACAGATGATAGACTAGATAGGATAGATGATATAGGTAGGTAAGATTAGACAGATAGATGATAGATATCGATAGATTAGTTAGACAAGAGATAGACGATAGATACAGAGTTATGGACTGAATTTTTGGTCCCTCAATTCACCATCTTCCGCTCCTCCTAAAGCCCTGCCCCACCACACAAACACACACACACACAAACCCACAAAGTTCATATTTGAATTGAGTCAGGGTTGAAACCCTAACCCACACTCTCATGGTATGTGGAGGTGGGGCCTTTGGAGGTAATTAAGTTCGGAAGATATCATGAGGTTGTGGGTGGAGCTGCCATTACGCAATCAGTCCTATTAAGAGGGTCATAGGATGGAGCATTCTCCCTCGACCCTGTGAGGACACAGCAGGGATGTGGCTGTATGCAAGCCAGAGGAAGGGACCTCATCAGGAATTGAACTGCCTTGGTCTTGGAATTCTGCTTCCAGAATGGCGAGAAATCAGTGTCTATGGATGAAGCCCCCTCTAAATGACACTCTGGTAATCAGCTTGAGTAGACTAAACAGATATGTAGGTAAAGAGAGATATACTTAGAGGATGGATGGAGAGAGAATATGGATAGATATCTGTGCTTAGGTGTCTGCATAGTTATCTGTGTCCAACAACCTCTGCACTTTGAAGTCTATTCTCTATGGGGGGAACACCAGGAGCACAACTTATGCACGTTACTTTTTTAAAGTGTGGGCTGCAGTTTCCAATAACTGGGGTCTCCGATAACTCTCAGTCATGTGTGTGTGTGTGTGTGTGTGTCTGTGCGTGTGCGTGTGTGTGTGTACACCACTGCCCCTATCGGTCTAAAAATCACAGGAGATGCAAATGTAACAAAGGAACGCAGGATAGGGCAAAAGTCTTGCAAACTATGACCAGAAAGAGTAAAATTATCCACTACCCTCTGGGGATATCTTTGCCAAGTGTTTCTAGGGAATTTTAGAAAGATCTCGATGGAAATGGTGCTGGGACCACTCTGAACCATCAAGTTAGCTAAGGTAATAAGCCAGGACAGGAGAGCAGCAAAGAGCTCCCACGGTGACTCCTATGTATCAGGCCAAGGTGTACAGGCTTTAAATCCACTACAGCACTTCATCTCACCATGGCTGACATGGGATGACCTTATGCACCACCTTCATCCGTGAGTAAAAAGTAACTTCAGAATCACCTCCCTAAACAAAAAATAAATAAGTGCGGGGACATAAACATTCCTAGAATACCTGCCACCATCACCGAACACTTTATGCTCAGCGCCCTTTACATACGAATGGAAACATAGCTCTCAACGCTAGTATTCCATTTCAGATAGACCTCTCTCACATCTAAATGCCTAAATGCACTGAAACTCCTACCCCACCTTGACAGCAGAGGGGAGCAGTTTCCCCACAAGCTACCTGGCATGTCACATGAGCAAGCCCATGTGCCACTGGAGCACAAGTGTCCCGCGTGTCACCAAAGGTCAGTTCCCTTAACCAGTGATTATACACATGCTCTCTTGAGATGGACCAACAAGCAGGGCGGCCTAGGTAACATCGGTGCACAGGCAAAAAGACCTACAAATGGGAATGCACCTGCCTCGGACCCCGCAGGACAGCCAGAGTGCTCCCTGCGTGGGGCTTCAGATATGCCTCACAGATCACGCAGCCGCCAGAGCAGGAAAGGCCCAGGGACAGAAGGCCGGATGGCCTTGGCCTGCACAGGTTCGAGCCCAGCACGTCAACCAAACCTTCCACACCCAGCAGACTCGTGCCACCTTGACAGGAGAAGTTCTCACCCAAGGCCACTCCTCTCAATACACAAACACACAGCTAACTCACATAAAAAAAACACAAGGAATTGAGACTGAGAAGGACACAGAGGGATCAAAGTGTACCTAGTGACAGATCGATGACAAAAGTGAGAAAACAGATGCATAGACAGATTACAGATACATAGAAAGGATTGACATACACACATATAGATGATAGAATAATTAGACTGACACACAGATGACAGTAGATAGATGTACAACATAGACAGATGACAGATAGGTAGATAGGTAGATACATTACAAAGATAGATAAAGAGATAGGTAGGTAGGTAGATAGGAAAGCATCAGACTAAACAAAGTTATCTTACAGTCAAGATCATTTAAGGGCTCCCTTAAAGGAGAGTCACTTGAGATCCAAGGACACAGACAAATTACAAGCCGAAGGGGCCGGGACAGGTACCCTATACAAGTAAAACTGAGAAACAAACAAATAAATGGATTCTGTTTGAGTCCTCAGAGAGAGTCAGTAGAAAATAGCTCAATTTGCCACCATGAATTCTTTTTGTTTGGTTTCAGCAGTGCTCAGGCATAGATTTAGTGGTGAAGCAACTTCTTTCTCATTTCCTCTCAAATCAAAAAATGAATTGCTGTATTAATATGCGTCTGGGCTTCTAAAATAATTCCTTTTTATGATGTTCACGAATGTAAACAAGTAATAACCACCTAAAGAGGGAAGTTTGGACCCTCACATAAACACTTCACTCCACAACACACACTTTGTTCCCAACTGCTCCTGTCCAGAAATAGGTGTTCCTTTATATTTGTCCCTCCACCTATCAGCAGTGATCACGACGATGTCCCTCAAACATGGTGGTGTGCAAACAACCAAGTAAACTTTTCAGTTGACAACGGGCCCAGACGAAGGATACTTGTGGTCTTCAGGGATCACTTACTTACTGAATGTGGCTAAATAAAGTCACCAAGTGAGCAGGAAGTATAAGAGGACAGAGGACAGAGAAACGGGTTCAAGTCCTTTCACTTCAATTTACTGCTTTTGTAAGCACACGCGGCTGACTCTACCTGAAAGTGTATCGGTGAACACAGTGCTCTCCTTATGGCTTAGTTACCTTGCAAGATTTCTGGTATAATAATGTAGGGAAGAGACATAGGCTATGTTGTTAACTGTTCTGTACATAAGGATAGATGGGCAGACAAAAAGATGATTGATTCATAGATAGATAGGTAGACAGACGACAGATGAAAGATAGATAGATAGGTATATAGATTGATAGATGAAAGACATTGTAGATACATGATAGGAAGATAGATAGATAGATAGATAGATAGATAGATAGATAGATACATAGATACATACATTCATACATATATACATACATACATACATACATACATAGACAGACCATTAGATAGATACAGATACATATCAATTGACACAAAGCTATTGTTCATAAACAGGAGTTGAATAGTGAACAACATAGCTAAAATGCAAACAAAAAGGAAGAATTAAATCCAGTTTAAAAAGTGAAGTAAGCAGCCTTAAGAAGAAAACAATTACTACCGTTTGAGATGACGTGCATGGAGCTAGACGGTAGTATGTTCAGAGAAATAGGCCAGGCGGAGAAAGACAAGTACCAAGTGATTTCACTCAAGTGTGCAGTATAACAACAAAGAAACCTGAAGGAAAAAAACAGCAGCTGTCTCACAGAACCCGAGAGTTCAGTAAAAATTACCAAAGGAAAAAGGACTGGGCAGGGTGGGACTGAAGGGAGGGATAAGTGTGGGGAGGAAGAACGGGGGCATTAGGATTAGAATGTATAATGCGTGGGGTCGGGTGAGCATGGGAGTACTGTACAACACAGAGAAGACTTGTACAGATCATATAGCATCTTACTACTCACTGATGGATAGCGACTGTAACGGGGTCCGTGGGGGAGGAAATGGTGAAGGGGTCTACAGCATCCAACTACGCTGATCGACAGGGACTGAAGAGGTTTTTCAGGGGGACTTGGTGAAGGGGGGCGCA